>NC_063438.1:23700097-24034737 GCF_020379485.1 Brassica napus | reverse complement strand
AACGGTATGTGAACAATAAGCTTCTCTTTTTGATCACATGACTCTTTAAGTGCATTAAGTAGTCCAGTTTTTGTTTTGGACACGAATTAAACTTTCCCAAACTAGTTTCTTTTTCTTTGTTTTATGTTAATTTTAGTAACTCTAAAACTCATTTCTTATACAACCAAAAGTAAAAAAAAAAAAAACAATAAAAGGGTAAAAAATTGACGGAGTTAAATCTCAAATCAAACTTCAGCCTAGACAAGCAACATTGTGCCTCTGCGACACATAAAAGCATAAACACACACATATATATATATATATGCATGCAAACACATTTATATAGAGTCACAAGCTATCCACACCATCTGATCGATACAAAGAAAGAAAAGAAACAAGAGACATGCACCAAGACAATTCGGGTTCGAATCCGGGCCCCGGGTCAAACTACTTGATCGTTCGGCCTCACCGAGGTGGCTACAGAGACCTTTTTCAATACGGTGTGAGAGGAGACGAAACTAGCAAAAACAAGTTCCTCGAACGACCTGATGATCACTCCGACAGGACCACATCGGTGATCAATGTACAAGCCGATGATCGCCGTTGGGTCATCGTGGTCTCGATCCTCGTCCGTAAGATCATCGGACTTCTCCGAACACCGATGGAATACACGGGTTTGGTCGTTGACTTTGTGCTCAATCTCTTGTCTGCGAACGGTGGCTTGCTCGGTTTGGTTCTTGGGTTGATTAAAGGTACGAACTTTGAGATAGAAACGGGATAAAGATTGAGTTTTTTTGATGTGGGTTGATTGTGTTTGCAGCGAAGGTGGTGATACCAGAGAGAGGCTCTGTGGATTTTGTTAGTACGATTGGTCAGCTTGATGGGAGGATTGATTTGTACAAAGGTTGGAGTTTCGTCGAACAGTTGGTGTGCATGGAGGATTCGGTTAGTTCCGGTTCTTCTAGAAGGGTTGGAATCGAACCGGGGAGTCGTGGGCTTGTTGATTTGTGTGTGATGGCGTCGAAGCTTGCGTATGAGAACGCTAAAGTTGTTGAAAACGTTGTGAGTCTCCATTGGAAGGTTAAGTTAGTCTAAAAATAGAAACTTTGTGAGGATATAAAGTTTCCAACTTTATAAAAGTTTTGATGTTTTAATGTCTGCAGATGAATCTGGTTGAGTTCTTGGATTGTTGGAATGGTGAGGATTAGAGGTTCTTAACATGTTCTTGATTAGAAAGTGTTTTACTTTATACATAAACACTTATCTTTGCAGATTATCAGAAGCAGATGTCTACACAAGTGTTTATACTCACTGATAAGGAGAAAGATGCAGACTTGATACTGATCAGCTTCAGAGGCACTGAGCCGTTTGATGCAGATGACTGGGGAACAGACTTTGACTATTCTTGGTATGAGATCCCCAATGTGGGTAAGCTTCACATGGGTTTCATAGAAGCAATGGGTTTAGGCACCAGAGACTACACTCCCACTTTCGATTACCATCTCGTCGAGCTAAACTCCTCTGAGAAAGAGAATAGCCAAAAGAATCTCCCAGAGATGGTAGAGAGAAGCGCTTATTACGCAGTTAGAGAAACGCTGAAACGTTTGCTTGCGGAGCACGCAAACGCCAAGTTTGTAGTCACGGGCCACAGCTTAGGAGGCGCGTTAGCGATACTGTTTCCTACATTGCTGGTGTTGAAAGAGGAGACGGAGATGATGAGGAGGCTGCTTGGAGTTTACACTTTCGGACAGCCTAGGATCGGGAACAGAGAGATTGGTAGTTTCATGAAAGCTAAACTGAATCACCCTGTAGATAGATACTTTCGTGTTGTCTACTGCAACGATCTTGTCCCGAGATTGCCTTACGACGACACAACGTTTCTTTACAAGCACTTCGGAGTCTGTCTTTACTACGACAGTTTCTACAACGAGACAGTAATGTTCTCATCACTAAAAAACAATCTTTACATGTTTTAGGTTTGGACTTGAACTAATGATTGGTTCTTCTTGCATGTTTGAACAGAGAGCAGAGGATGAACCGGATCCGAACCCTTACGGTATGCGTTATGCGGTTCTTGCTCATGTAAACGCGGTTTGGGAGTTGGTTAGAGGCTTGATAATGGGGTTCATTTATGGACCGGGTTATAGAGAAGGATGGTTTAGGATCTTGTTTAGGCTCGTAGGACTGACGATTCCAGGTCTCTCGGATCATTGCCCGACTGATTATGTTAACTCGGTTAGGCTTGGACCAGACTATGACCTTCAGATGTCTCCTCTTTGAAGAGTGTGCTCTGTTTTTTTGAACCGGAACTTGGTTCCTGGAATAAAGCTTGACTGAACCAGGACTCGGTTAAGATGTAGGTTTGTAAATAGAATAAGATGAGTTCTGTTTTTTGTTTTTAATTAGTTTTTGAGCTTGAACCAATAAAAGAGTAAATTTCCAAAATAAAGTTTTTATTACTCTTACATACAATTTTTTCATTGGTTACAACCAGAGGCAAAGATCACACAAGAAGATTCTTATGACATATATAAGATGAAACCAAAAGAGACTTCTTTGTTTAAAATGAAACTAAACCCATAACATCCTGAAGATTTCATAGTATGAGCTCCTTTTGTCACATAACACCATCCATGGCGTCTCTCTCTCCATTTGTTTCAAAAACAAAAACTCCGCCACCTCAGTCTGCGGATGAAGTATCTCTCTTTTGGTTGATGCAAAATAACAAAAAAAATAACCAGAAGATTGATTCTTTAGGTTACAAAAAAAAACCAAAGTTTTCAGGGTTTTGCATCAATAGAAGAGAGAGAATCAAAATTTCGTGGAGAAGGATCATGCCATGCAAGCCAACAACACCAACAAAGATCTTCAGCATTATAACGGAGCTTCAAGAAGAAGAGATGGGAGGAGCGGAATATATATACATATCTAGAGTTATATGTAGGGGGTTCATTTGAATGAGAACTCAAAGAGCTCTCTCTATTCATCGCCATGGATGTACCAGCAGCAAAGCATGGTGGCGCAACGGCGGAGAATATAGAGACGAGCCCGTTGTTCCTTCACCAAGGAAACACATTTGCTTGTGAAGGCATGACCTTTGTTGAACTTTCTCTTGAATTCGGCCATGATAATTAGGGTTTCTATTTTGAGACCTTTTTTTTTGTTATTTAAGGTTGAGAATTTGGGTACCAGAAAAAAAAAAAACCCCTTGTGGGTGATGGAAAAGAGAGAGAAGGAGAGCAATTGAAAGACTTGTGATGAAGGAGAACAGGACTTGAAGAGTTTATATAGAGAATAAAAAGAAGAAAGAGGTGCTGTAAATAAAAAGGAAGTGAATCAAGAGGAGATGAATATGGTCTTGATTTTCTTGGTTCATTGACATTGAGATTTGCATGGCTCGCTTTGAATTCTCCAATGAACTACACTTTCATGACATCATAAATATTTTATTGTCATTGTCAAATCTATTACATTATGGGTTTCGAAATAACAATCCGTGTAATACCACATTTTATGTTTGTCTATATATATGCATTGAACTAACATAATGAAGCAAAACATATACAGAAACATTCCGAATGCGGTATTGTATTGTATAGGGAAAGGAACAAGATGCACATGCACACGTATATAAATATTCGAGATTTGCTCTTCTTAAAATGAACTTCTTCAGAGAAATAAATAATCTAATTGTCTTGAGATTCAACAAAGAAATTATTTTATGGAACTTTATTTATATGTAATTAAGAAACGCGGTAACACACAGCTGTTCAATAATATTATTTGTTTTAACCCTAAGAAAATTATTTTAACTTCAAAACATTGTTTAATTAATAAAACTTCAACAATATCTAAGATAGAGTAGAAAGGGGAGAAAGGTGGGCATGCGAAGAGGAAAGATGTTGAAAGATTACAAAACATTGAGATTTGAGTTTAGGGGAACATGCAACCGGCAATCTTATCTTTTCCTTCTCCACTTGAGCAGGTTTGTTTGGTTCGCTTAGAGCATATCAAATGATCCAATCAAACCGGATCAAAACATTATATTGTTAAACCATCTAATTGAAATGAAATCACTTTGATTTCAATCTCAACGACTGCATTCGTATTGCTACGGACGAGTGTTCCAACCTAATTTTGATTATTAGGTTGCAACGTTATGAAGTTTATAAAGAAAACTAGAAGTAAACTTGATGAAACATGGCTTATGTATAAATGTATAATTGAAGTTTAGTTAACGACTACCAAACTAATTACATTTATATTTGAATTTTGTTCGGCTTCGTTAACTTAGTAAGTACTTAGTTACTCTAAGTATAAATCACAAATACAAATATGAACTACATTGTGGTCGGTCAACCCATATCTCAGCTTGTGTTTATAAACATAATCTTTAACCATTGTCATAATTATATTACTCAAAACAAAATCATCCCTATCATTCCTTGCAGTTTTACAGCTGGTATAACAAAATCACCCCTCATGATTTCTTCCTCAATTTTCTAATCAGTTCTTCGCTACTTCGTGTATCAATTTCGGGATAACAACAGATCTGTATCACATTCAACTCCCCATCAAC
Source organism: Brassica napus (assembly GCF_020379485.1). NCBI lineage: Eukaryota > Viridiplantae > Streptophyta > Magnoliopsida > Brassicales > Brassicaceae > Brassica > Brassica napus. Next base: position 24,030,179 of record NC_063438.1, on the reverse strand, counting down.
CATACATGTTAAGATATGAAGACTTCAGTATATATATGTTATGGGTGTCTAGGGATTCTAAGCCCAACAAGAATCAGAGATTTTATTATGTTATTTTGAATAACTTAACCAATACGACCACATTCCAATCAATTGAAGGATGCGTCGTTGGCTACTAGCATCCTTCCGAGTCAACGGAGATATAAAAGTCCTGACGGTAAAGCCCAGTCTTAACTACCGCCTCGATATTTTTTTAATATGATCGGTCTTACCATCTGGACCCATCTGTATCCAACCATTATTGTGTGTTTAACATCCTTTAACTTGATATTTTATGGATGTTTTCACGGTGGCAAAGGTGCTAATGTGCAATGCAACTGAAAAACGATCTTGCATGTTTGCTCTCATTCTTTCTCAGTAAACTCATCTACCAATAGTTTCTAGAGAACTCCTTTTTTCTTTTAATCCGTATATTTATTTATAGCTTGCCATGAAATTAGTACTAAAATCTAAAATATGTAAGAGAATGTTTTAGTCTGTATAAACATGAAAACAGAATTATAATAGCTAGGTTTTATTTTATCTTGAGTTACGTTGTAAACTCGTAATATGATTTTTATTTGTATTTTATGATTTATTAGCCCTTTGAATCGATAAAACACCATATCTACTGCATTCAAGTATATAGACAAAGATATGCCAAAAAAAAAAAAGACAAAATAGTATTCAGTCTGGTATAATTTCCATATACAAAATCGTTGAACATCCTATCGTATACACACACATATACACCTTCTATGTTTGTATTGATTTACCTCTAAACTCGTATAAGAAAATTGAAGAAAGCAAACATAAAACGTGAGACAGCCTTAAACGCGTTTGCGACTCGCGTAGCTTTTCCCTACATAATGATAATAATTACTATTGCTCTGATTTTTACTCCCACCACTGGAGCTTTTACCGCGCAGTAAATAAGACAACGCCCTCCACAAAAACGACTTCCTCCGTCGCGGCGTAACGGCGGTCACGTGACCAGCATGTGCTCTAGTCGACTTCTTGATCACAAGCCCTCTAACTTCCTCCGGTGGCTTATAATGCCTAATCAACGGCCACTTGATCCCGTCGAAGAACGGATGCCGTTTGATATCTTGCGCACCCCTGGCGCATCCTAGCCTCTTCTTCGGGTCCTTAACCAAAAGCTTCTCAATCAAGTCCCTAGCTTCATCCATGTCACTGTCCACGTGGAACTTCACGGTCTTAGTGGTCGACACTATGTTGCGCAGTGTTTGCTCTTTACTATCTCCTTTAAACGGTGTCGTTCCGTATAACAACTCGTAGAGGAATATTCCGAACGCCCACCAGTCTACTCCGCTCCCGTGTCCGTTGCCGGAGACTAGCTCCGGCGCAAGGTACTCATGTGTTCCGACGCAAGAACGTGAAAACGCCGTCACTGGCTCCGCAGTAAACTCGGAAACTATCTCCTCCATCTCGTACTTCTCCTCGGCCGGTGTGGAGAAGCAGCCGCTCCTCCGCCGACGAAGGGACGGCGAAGAGGATGTTCTCCGGTAGCGGCGAGATTTAAAAGTGGGGACAACGTCCGATTTGAAACATAGGTCGAAGTCCGACAACATGACGTGTCCGTCTTCTCGGAGCAAAACGTTTTCCGGTTTAAGATCTCGGTAGACTATTCCCATCGCGTGGAGGTACTCTAAGGCGACGAGAACTTCGGCGGCGAAGAATCTAACCGGCTGAAGCGGTAAACGGTTACCAGGTTGCTTGCGTAGCAAGGAATGTAAGTCTCCGTTGGGAGCGTAATCGATGAGGAGGCACGTGTAGTGAGACTCATCGATACGAGCGTGGAGTGTAGGGAGGAAAGGGTGGTCTAGCAAGGAGAGGATCTCTGCCTCCGTCTCGACCTGAGATAGCTTCTTGGCCGTGGTTAGGTTATTACGGTCGATGACCTTTAGGGCGAATCTCGCGGAGGAGTCACGGAGGTTACATAGGAAGACACGGCCGAGGTTTCCAGTGCCGAGGTGGCGTATTAGTTTTAGGTGGCGAAGGTGGATGTTTCCGTCGGAGGAGAGGAGTTTAGCTGATTTGATTGCCGACCAGTGAGGATCTTGGCGACGGTGGTTGATGGTTGAGGAGGATGTGGATGAGGTTGTAACGGCTGAGGAAGTGGAGAGCCTGTCGTTGAAGCTTAGGGTTAGGCTGGACCGACCGCTTGAGGAGGCGAATGTGCGGTCGGTGACGGTGGATGTGAAGCTAAGATCAAGATCGGTGTCAGGGAAATATATTTCTTCTTCCATTTTCTTGTTGGTTCTTGATTTTTTGTGTGTGTGTTTCAAGGGCGGGCAATTCTGAGTTATTTATAAAGAGGATAGTTGAGAAAAAAGTGATTAATTAGTTTAATTAATAATTAATTAAAAGAAAAAAAAATTATGTCTGGTCGATGAAGGCTTGACTTGAGGAACCTGGAGAAAAGACAAGAGAATGTAATTCTTTTGACATTAACGGATCATTTATTTTTCTTGTTTGGGTTTCTAAATAATTTTATAAACATGGATTGAAATTATGATTAATTTTGGGTTTGCAATCACATGCTTGTTCCATGATAATACATGCATGATATTTACGATTCCTTTTAGCAATATCTCTAGAAAAAAAAGTCACTGAATTAGAGAACAAAAATACATATTTAAGAAGGAAAATAAGTATATTTTACTTTCACGAAACTTGCAAGTGGTTTAACCCTAATTTTTAATAGGTGCGTGAATATGAAGAAACTTCATGTCAGTGAGAGCAAATGCCCATATATATGCATTAATTAAGCAGTAACAGTTTGTCGGCAGTAACGTTCCTTAAAATTAGCTTCCTCGCTCTTACGTATGCTGAAACTACGCTAACGATCTTATCTATCGATTAAAGGAGTCAACAACACATGTTTAATGCTAAAATACAGTAATAATTTTGTTTGCTAGGCTTTCATTTTCGTAGCAAGACTAATACTAGTTGTGCGCATAAGTTTTTATTTTCTCTAATATTTAAGGTTTTTGCACACAAATTAAAAAAATAGCAATTTTCTGTTTTTATCTCTATTTAATATATTATTTTATTTGATTTTATTAATTACTGAATTAAAATCAAAAATAAAAACAGTAAATTTTATTTAATGTTTGCATTATAAATACAAACAATACTTATAATGAAACAAATTTGAAAACATAGAATGACACTTAGTATGTAGTATTAAACAGATTAAGTATATCAATATAACTACTTTATCACCACCTATAATTTTATTAGGTATTTCACTTTTTTTCCAAGTTTCTAACAAATACATATTATCGCTAAGGGTTCTTACAGTTTTAAAAACATAACTAGTTTTATACAGGTCTTTGTTTCTGTTAAAGATACTAAGTTCATAATCAACAAGAACAATTTGATAATGGAAGCAAGAAGATATTTTCTTAAAACGATACAATCTGAATACAATTAAAATATATAATCTCATCGTTATTTTTTTGTTGGGTCGTTGGTCATAAATTTAAGAGGGATTCGCATGTTGAAGAGAATATGGGAACTGGATCCATGTGATGGGCCATTACTAAAGCTTCTTACCGTTGCGGGACTCACGTCGACTCAAAAGTCTTACTTTGTCTGGCACGTGGCCAACATAAGACCCATCTTTGTCGCTTCTATCAGTATATAATTAGGTTAATAATTCTTTCAATAATTCTCATTTACTTCCTACCTAAATTATTATACATTTATATAAAATACTATCATCTTGTTTTTTTTCAGTCAATTATTGAAGTTGTCACATTATAAGCTCGTGGATTGCTCGTTAATTAAGTTGATACATGGAGTCACTGATAACATGTCTTCTTATTAAAGCTAATTGGAGAGATTTGACGGTTATATGACTTAACCGGCCATCTAGAGAAGTGACATAGATTAATGATTGGTTTAAGTGTAGTTTCATCAACATATTTGTTTTATTCCGATCCCGTCTATATGATAGTATTTTATTTAATCATTATTATAAACTATGTGAATATGCCAGAGCAAACCGGTACCTAAATTGCATGATGCAAGTAGCAAAACAAATTCGCCAAACAAGAACTGTTAAAACCCAAGATGTTAGGAAAAGGAAAACACGAGGATCTTACCCTAAGTATATGTTTTATCTTGTAATTAACACACAATAATTTCAAATTGTCAATGAATCTTCAAGGATTTGCATTAGAAGTAATGAGATTTTGTTGATTAACCACGTGCTTTGGCATAATGATCATCGAGCCATTTATTCTCTGGTCGACGAACGTGATAATAACATAATTTATAGCTTTTTCATAATTAAGTAGCTTTACGTTTACGATCAACTATTGGGATTTAGAGTAAAAGTGTAATTATGTATGTGTGTTTATATGCACATCTTAGTTATTTTACTAGTATATCAATTATCGAATGAACTAACCCCCAGTAACGATTTAAAAATACTTAAATTTTTAATTTTAAATGCTATGCATGATATACTGCTAACGAAAAAAAGAACAATTTTAGAGAAATAATTGATGGGGGCGAAGAATCCAACCTGTATTAATTATTAAGAGAAACCATTATTTGAAGACGAAATAATGCTTAACCTTTCATGTGATGAATAGTTGCATTTTGTCACAACTACTTCTAACAGAAAGAGAAAAAATCAACCCGTAACCAATAGCTCTTAGCCTATTGGTAATGGAACTCCAACTGGAGTACCCGTTTTGGGTTCGAGTCGCCTTAACCATCTTCCCGTGTATTAAAAAGCGTACTCTGATGGAAAGCTTCTCGGAGATTAGTCCGACTTACCACTGAGAAACCCCAAGGTTAAATCAAATAAAAAAAAAGAAAAAACCAACTCGTCTATATGAAGTCTATTTGTATATATATATATATAATAACTATGTGTAGTATGACACATACATTGGTCACATTAATTTTGAGACCAATCTAATCCGTGCCTTACATGAGATATATAGATATAAAAACCTTGGTCGAAAGAAAACAAAATTATTTGTCACTTATAGTTCTGTATATAGTTAACAGTTTTGTTAAGAGTTGTTAGGTGAGTAGATGTTAGTTGCTTATAGTAACCCCCTCATGTATAAGTTATCTTATTATTGATCTTATAATACACATCAAAACAACATCGGCTATATGCGGGGTTACTATAAGCAACTAACATATACCCTTAACCACTTTAGCTTAACAAAATTGTTAGAACATCTCCGATCCAATTCTATAATTTACTCTAAAATAAAATTTAGAGTAAATATTTCAACTTCACTTCAATTTTCATTATAGTAGATTGATTCTATTAACGACAATCATTTTATTTTTGTTTATTACTCTATTTTCATCCGAGTATGGTGAAATAAATTTTGAAAATATACATTAGAGGTACTTTTATCATGTTGTTTAGTGAGGAATTAAAGGAGTTGCATGAAATGTTGACTTAGTTTAACAACATTTCAGCGATTTTCAGCAATTCTTATTTCCAGTACTATACTATAAATGCATAGTCATGTCGATGCCCCCAAAATACGCATTGGAGTGGAAACCATATAGTTAGTTACGTTCCTTTTGAGGTGCACTGCACCTTAGCTTAGTTTTGTTAATACGATGATTAATTTATTACTTTATTATAATTATTGTGTTCTGATCAAGCTCACTGGTTAGTACAAAAGCAATTTAATTTTAACAAGTTTAACATGGTCATATCATATCATGTTCATTGAGTTCAAAACATGACAGAAGCTCCTAATCATCAGCTTGGAGCCCACAATAATCTACTTCCTCCGTTTCGATTTAATTGTCGTTGTAGGAAAAAATTCCGTTTCAAAATAAGTATCGTTTTAGAATTTTAATGCAAAATTTATTAATAAGATTCTCTATTTTATTTTTTTATTGGTTAAAAAATAGTTAGGTGTATAAGTAATTGTGTTTTTGTTTTGAAAATATACAAAATATATATTTTTTAATCCGTGTGCACAAATAAAATGAGACGGAAAGAGTATTAAATAAAGGATAAAACAGCATACCATATGGGTTTTCAAATACATTGAACTACGCCCACTTATTAGTTACAAATATTTAAATAACTTAATAAAAACCTAACTAAGCCTGAAATAAATGTAAATAACGTAACTTACGAAACAATTATTGACATCACCAACACACAAAGGGACATGTACATCCTGAAACGTCTATAAATTATTAGACGACAATTATTATTTTTGGGTAAAAGACTAATTATAAGGCTAGTAGTGAACTTATCGTAACCTACAATTGCACTCTACAAGTCAAATAGTCAACGTTTGCGGTTGACTAATTCAGTCGCGGTCCAATACTTGTAAATGGGCTTTATGTGATGGTTTGCTTTCGAACTCGCTTCCAATTCTTCTTTCTCAAGGGGTTCGGTCACTATTATTCTTTTTTTTTTTTCCCTTTAAAATTATATTCATGTTCATAGTATTGTTAAAATTTAGAACACTTCTAATGGAGATTTCTTAACCAAAGTATATCAACAAATAAATAATTAGAAAATCGAAAACAGGAGAAAGACAAAAAATACGAGAACATGTATCAAACACCGTACTCTAAAACTTCTTTAGATACTATAAAGACACGCATGTAAAGTTTTTGAAGGTTAATTTTGTTTTAAGAATTAAATTTAAATACACAAATAATAGATAATAAAGATAATCTATCTTATTAAAATAGAAATAATTAAAGTTTTTGTTTGGCAATATATATAGCAGTTAAAAAAATATAGTATTGTTTAGAAACATGAATAGCAATATATTTAAAAAAAATAATGAACTTATGTTACCAAGAAAAACTGGAAATTCATTATATTATTAAAACTATATATATATATATGAGCCATCTTTAAAATATACGAAAATGACTGGTTCAATCTAATTAACTAAAAACATCTTTGTCTAAAATAATCATAAAACAAAACTTAAATTTTATATACATATTTCAAATCAAAATGTTAAATTAAAATTGATTTATATCAAAAAATTATTCAAAAATATACATATATTCAAAAATTGATTCTACTAAAATGTTTTTATAACCATTATAAAAATGTTTTGAATATATTTAAGAAAAATATAATTTCAAATACCAACGTAAATTATGATTTTTATATTTCATATTAATTTTTAAAAATATAATATATATATATATATGATTATTTATATGATGATACATATAAAATACTGTTAATTATATGATACTTATATGACGGTAGGTAACAAACACGGTTAATTATATGATGACACATATATGACATTTAATAGTGACATGAAAAAATAAATAACAACATATTTTGAAAATATTATATCTTCTATCTTATTAAAATAGAAGTACCTTTGGGAATGTTTGGAAACAAAAAATAACATAATTAAAAAAATATATAATGTTGTTTGAAAATATGGATAGCAGTATATTAAAGAAGAAATAATGGATTTATGTTATTAAAAAAATTGAAATCCATTATATTTTTATAAATTATTTATTTGGACCAAATTTAAAATATACGAAAATGACTCAATCTAATTACTTTTTTTATGCAACTGGTCCGATCTAATTAACTAAAAACATATTTTGTCTAAATTAACCATTAAATAAAATTCAAAACAAAAATTGATTCAAAAATATACATGTATTCAAAAATTGATTTTTACTAATGTATATTTTTCAATAACCATTATAAAATTATTTTTAATATATATAAAAATACAATACAAAGGAACTACTAGATTGAGTAAACCTTCTTTCTAATTATTTTTATGGACCACCGAAATAAAATTAGATATACAATACTAGAAATATCTATAATATTTGGATTACAATATCAAAGAAACAATAAAACAAAAAAATTAATATATGAATGTATTAGTATTCCTTTATTCGTATTACAAATACAATAATAGCCAAACAATAATATATAACGCGACCTTAATTTTTAAAATCCAACAATTACCAATTAGTTATGAATTTATAATGTACTTACAAATTAAAGCAAACACCTGTGCGTCCTAGTAATATAGTATTATTAAGATATTCAAGTGTGTGGAAGCACCGTAGCCTATTGGTTAAGGTTTAAAGGCTTCTACACCCAAGTCTGGGGTTCAAATCCCAGACTATGCAAATTTATTGCAGATTACAGGAAATCCAGGTTTCAAGTCCCGGAGAGAGCGGTTTATTAAACAATTATGCAGACTACAGAGGAAAAAGCTTGCAAGGGATCTTCAACATGGTGCAAGTACATCTGGTCAGGCGTGGATCTTCATAGGACGGCTCAGGTGATGCAGTTAGGCGTAGGTCTTCATAAGACAGGTAGTATTGTCGGTTGTCGAATCGTCTATGTAATATTTCTTATATCATAATTGTAAGATCATAATAAATCAGCGTTAAAAAAAAAGATATTCAAGTGAGTATCCTCATTCCTCACCGTTGAGGTTGCTCATATTTGGTTTTGATCACCATTTTGGTTGTATAATTTTGTTAAAGAAAAAACTATGGAGTAAACATTAGCGAAACAAAACCTTAATTTATATCAGTTGCTCTTTTATTCAACATTCACTTTCACTTTTCTCAACCAGGTTTCTCGTATGCATGTACCTTCCTACTTATGTGTTCTTTGCTTTCAATGCTTAGGTGCTTCGAATCTGCTAAAGAGTCTATAGGAAGAGATGAATGAAAGTGACACGTAAAGAACAGAAACAAGGAATGTTAATATAACTGAGACTAGTGCCTTGTGACAGAAGATTCCATAATAATCACAAGCAGAGCTCCAAGTGATGTTTAAGTTTCCTTTATATGCTAAGTATACCGTCTCTGCAGATACAGCCCCAGCCGCTAGAACCACATACGTGACCACTTGATCAAGCAAGAACAATGTCCAGAGTCTGGGCTTGCTTATAGGACACGGAATGGCTATTACAAAGATAGCAGAAAGAACAGAATATGCCGCACAAACTCCATTAGCAGTCACCAAATACCTAAAATAAGAAAACAACAAAAGCAAATTAAGGTTCAACAATTGATTACTTTCTAGAGAGAGAGTGAAAGAGTGTGCACTTGAAAGCTCCAAGAGTTGAGTAAGAAGGAGAGCCAAAGTCATTGGCGATAGAGTTTTTGATCATGATCACGAGACTCGCAATACTTAGAGCCATTGATGCGACTCTCAGGACCGACTCTACCGTTCTCTCCGTTCGGTTAACATTTTGATCAGTCTTGTCCATTTTCTTTGTTTCTGTGTTGCGGAAAGAGAGATCTTTGCCTCTTATAATGTGAAGTGTTTCAAGTCGTAACATACAAAACAGCCGCTCAATCATTCAATATTCTCATGTGATGATTATGATGCCACCAGTCTCAGTTTTAGGTAACTGTCTTGTTCTATTTCATTTTATCCAAATCTAGTAGTACGTACCAGAAATGAGTTAAAGTTATATAGTTGATTAGACTTAAGTAATTAATGAATAATGACATATAAAGTGTTTATTAAATTGAGTTGTCTACGTTCATTTATGATTTTTCCAGTTTAGGCCGTGCCCTCTTCAAACAGATCTTTTGTAACATCTAACTTTGTTAATTTTCATTTCCTAACTAATTAAGAAAATTCATTCACTTGTATGGTTAGGCGTATTTTTCAGAAGTAATTGCAGTGGAGACTCCATCCATAATCATTAATCACATCTTTAACTAGCTATATATATATATATATATATGCTTATGTAGAGATTGGACGTATTGTTTGGCGCGACCAAAAGAATTTTGACCAGCCTAAAAGACAGACCGCATAGAATCTAAAATTGTTGAAATGTGAGTACTGTTGAATTCCGAGCACCAGTTATGGCATCAAATCTGTAGTATAGACAAAGCATTATCCACACGTCGCATCCAAGCATCATACGAATATCAAACCTTTGTTAGCAGTACACTTATTATAATGTTAAAACCACAACTGTTGAACTAATTTCACTAAGAAAAATAGTGGATGTGGAATGGAATGATGTGTACATATTTGGAATGGAATGATGTGGAATGGCCTATTCCATTAATTCTATAAAAAAATTTACCATTTGACATGAATGGAATGGAATACTCATTCCATCAATTCCAAAAATAAATAGAGAAAATACAAAGAGAATCATTCCATAACAAATTTGATCATGAAAGAATGGAATGAATTCCATTCCATTTTTTGATGTATTCCATTTCTACCATTCCATTTATTTTAAATTTCACAAATTCCATATATGTTTACCAGTTACACCCATTCATTATTCGAATTTCCTTCTTCTTTCTTGATGAGTAACTGAAGGATAGTTAAGAAAAAAGGACAAATATGCTATTTTATAAAGTGACGTTATTAGATTATAAGTTTCATACGATCGGCCACTTCCATTCTTATGACCAACTATATAATATTTGTATATGACTAAATGAGTATGCGTTTATATAGAAATGAGTATGGATGCGTTTATATGGAATCTAACATGGAGAAATAGAGAACGAAACAGAGCTAAGGTCAACTTGCGGACACAAATCAACAACGGATTAAGTATGTGACCAAATCAATAGTCATACACCGGTTCTGTTTAAATCAGCAAGTCATCCTTTTTTTTTTGCTAAATTGTAAATGTCATTTAATGAATGAAAGTTTAGTTACAACAAGACCTGAACAAGAATTTGCTCTGAAGCCATTTTGTTTCTAGAGACTGCAAAAAGTTGGCAAGTCATCCTTTGCTCAGTTCCACTCTACGCTCCTTCATGTAAGACCTTCTTATACAACCAGAGACTCCCGTTGTTGTCTCTCGATCCAGAGCTGCTTATTTCAAATGTATTGTCTCGCTCTTTTACTCTCGTGTTGTGGTAAATCCTAGTTTATATGCATTGGTATATATAATGCGATAAATATGTGCATATTATTTTATTCTCGATTCCATTTCCCATATGCATGGTAGGGAATTTTGACAAAAACCCGAATTTCAGAATAAAATCTAAATGTTGGGATCAAAGAACAAAATCTAGAGGATGGGCTGACCAAAATGTTCAAATGCCAATTTTATCGGAATAGTTTAAATTCGTTCCATTACTTTATCGCATATAAACTAAATAATACAATGTAAAATATGTAGATGGCTACAGATCCAATTGAAGAATTTCATTTTCTGCTGATAATTAAGTACTGGAATATTTATGATTGTATGCTATATAAAATAAAATAAGAAGATTTACAAGTTCTAGAGTCTGTAATTAACGTCCGCAAGAGTGGAGCTTATGTCAACAATACTCTCTAAAGGCATTAGAGGGTTCAGTTTATAGGAAAATTCCAAGATAAACCTTTTTATATGTCAATGAGACGGTGGCGGGAAGCTTCAATTGAAGAGGCAAATGGTCCCATGCGACGCCGTATTGGAGCAGCAACATTTCTCCGCCGTAGAATAAAAGGTGGTCCATTAGTCTGTTTTGATTCTGTGGTTTCTGTAATAAGCGTATCAAAAGAAAATGCTTGATATGGTACGACGTCTATAGCATCTATGTTACATGAATTGTCCCATCATGCCATTAAATACGTGGTCGACTTTTGTTGTTTTCTTCAAAAGAGTAGTTCGGTAGCCTCGTGTTTGGTAATACATATCTCCATAGATTTTTCCTAGACGCATCTAATTGTATAGTTTAATATGTGATTGATTCATCATATGATCAAAACAAACTTAACAAAGTTAAAACGATGTAAGATGTGTGATATGTTTTAACAGTATTTATAACGTCTGCCTATAATTTGATTCATCAATATATGTACACTTTTTTTAAATATATATATTTATTCAATCCGAAGATGAGGAATTTGGATCCGGTTACAAACTTGTTTTAAACAAAATTATAGCTAGCTGTTACACTTCTATTTATGATACAAGACTGTTAAACCGATCTATGATCAAAACATACCTAACTTAACAGAGTTAGAACCGAATCAAAACTAAATCAAATTTGTTAGTCATCAATATAAAGCGGCTTTCAGAACCCCATCAAATTAATTTCACTTCACCCAACCGAATAAAACCAAATATAGAAACTAAGATCCAAGTTAAATAGATTTGATAATATTTAAACGGCTGACTTCAAAGGAATGAACCGAATAAAAAAATCATGTCTAATTTTAAACTTCTTACACTAATTTTTTTCATATTAAAAATAAAATAGTATATAAAACAAAAATTTATATGATAAAGATAATTCTATTCATATTGAACTTGTTTGAATTGGATGTTCCCAAACCTTTCAGAATAATTATAAATTTTACTCTTAGATTCGAACAACGAGGTCCTGTTCGTTTGTACATATGGAAGATGCATTGAGATGGTCCGTCTATATGTCTTATCCAAATGTTTCATCTGTGTGTTGTTCGTTTCTTCATTTCGTTTTTTTTTTAATGTTTTAGCGAAAAAATAGCATTTTTTACGGTTTTGGCAGAAAATACGTTTATATGGGTTTGGCGGAAAATACGTTTTTGCGGTTTTGGCAAAAAAATACGTTTTGCGATTTTGGCGGAAAATGTGTTTTTGACAAAAAAGTGCGTTTTGCGGGTTTGACATGAAAAGTTTTTTATTCACGATTTTGGCATGAAAATGCATTTTGCGGATTTGGCGGAAAATGTGCATTTTTGCGTTTTTTTACGGGAAATGTGCATTTTTGCGTTTTTCGCGAAAAATATTTTTTTGCGGTTTCGGCGAGAAAATACGTTTTCACGGTTTTGGCGGGAAATGCATTTTTCCGGTTTTGGCGAAAAATGCGTTTTTTCGGTTTTGGCGGGAAAATGCGTTTTCCGGTTTTGGTGGAAAAATGTATTTTTTCGGTTTTGGTGGGAAAATGCGTTTTTCCAGTTCCGGCAGGAAAATGTGTTTTCCGGTTTTGTTGAGAAAATGCATTTTCCAGTTTTCGCAGGAAAATTGCGTTTTTCCTGTTTTAACGAGAAAATGCTTTTTGCGGTTTTGGCTGGAAAATGCGTTTTCCAGTTTTGGCCGAAAAGTGTAGTTTTACTGGGTTGACCGAAAAGTGTGTTTTTATGGAAATATGTGTTTTACATTTTTTTAGGAAAAACACATTTTGCGGTTTTGGCGGGAAAGTATGTTTTTTAGTTTTTGCGGAAAATGTATATTTCGGTTTTGGCGGAAAAATGTATTTGCAAAAAATAGAATTTACGGTTTGAAAATAATATTTTGATTTTAAAATGTTATTTTTGTCATTTATCATTTTGGACCGAATTAGATGCATCTGCATCGAGATGAACCATCAAGAATCATCTTTATTTGGGTGAGAATTTGAGATAAGTTTTTAAAAATTTAGCTGGGTAATCCATCTAGATATAACATTATAATGCACAAATCGAACATTAATTTACATCTTCACTCAGATCGATCACCTAGGTGAGCAAACGAACAGTACCCAAACCCTTATAAATGTCCAGCCCTAATTCTGGCTTTTGAGGTAAGTCAAGAGACGGTACGTTACGTATATATGTACAGCAGTGGTGCACGTACGTATATGTCCTCTTCTCGATTTTAACTGCTAAAAGTTTGACAAATCCTGTGATGTGTTACCGTTATGTCGCTGTCAATTTTTTGTTCTTTCAGAGTCTCTTAAAAAGAATATTTTACCGCTATATATTAAAATTAACGTTTGAAAAATAGGAATATGCATGGGATAAAAAGGCGATTGTTTTTTTTGGGGGTAAGATGTTAAGAAAAAAAAAAAGGCGATTGTTGTTCTTAATTTATTTTCGCTTTTGAAGTTTCGATTATAAATGAAGATCCCCCACATCGTAGTCTTCTTGAAAGCAACGTCTTACCTAGCACTTGATCTCGCATCCGTAACACTGTGTTTGTAAATGATTTCGATTTGATATTTTTTTGCTGGTGTTTGAACTTTTCAAATCAAAATGTGAAACCAACTTGTTTTAACTTTAAGTTCAAAGTAAACAATGGAACCCATCATTAATGGTCGGGTGGTAATTTACTATTGATATTCACCATTATTAGACCAGTTGACTATGCATTTTCGCCCGAATTAACCAACGAACTTGCCCTATCTCTGTACAAATTATTAGTTAGGATTCGGCCTCCATTGGCTCTTAATTATTTGGTACACTGTTACTTGAACTGAGGATTGCAAGATTATTAACCTGAGCTACAATATTCTTTTTATTTTGTAAAAATTGGTGGTTAAACAAAAGTTCACATATTGCTTAAGAAAAGAAACAAAAGTTCACATTGAAAACTTAGATTTGGTTTTGTCTAATGACGTGAGGGAGTGTAAGTAAGTACTATTCCACATAAGTTGTCCTTTGTAGTCAAGATTAAAGTACCTCATAAGCACTTCACACTCTGTATAAATTTACTTCACTCCTCACCCAAATCGTTCACAAATATATTCCCTGCAATCTCCTCATTTCTTTTCCTTCCATGCCCAACCAAGAAAATCTCAATCACCAATGGAAGCAGTTAAGACCACCAGGTTCAGCACCGAGGTGGCTCCCTCTAAGTTGATATCCGCAACGACGAGAGAACCATTTAAGAGCATGTTGACCACAATCTTCGAGGAAGAGTTGGACTTTGACGAATTAGTCAGAGCCACTGCAGAGAGACTCTCTTCATCTTGTCCAGGCTTCTCCTCCTGGTCTCTTGGTCACTACGCCAAGACCAATAGTCTCTCTGCTTCTTAGGCTATTTAATCTTTGCTATCCCACAATTGCATTTTTTCTTCTTTTTTTCAATAAGACGAAAGACCAAAGAAACCTTACGTTTCTTGGCCAAATCGTTCATCAACTTTTCCAATGAGAATCTATTTGTAATCTCTCAGCATTAAGAGTTGTTTGTTTATTTTTTCATCTACTCGATGAATCTTTCATCTTCATTTTCAGTTTTCACTGCTCATCAATTATTCATTTGTTACATCTTTGGTCGATCTTTATGCACTGCCAACCAACAATCCATTTTATTTTGAACCCACGTGAATGTTTATTTAAAGAATATATAACACACAAAACCTGTAACAAAAGTAAACCCAAGAACGCTCTTATATTAATTTTCAGTGCAACTAAAGTATGCAAAGTGTGAAAGTTCATCGATAGGGGGGGAGAAAGTTCAGAAAGGCTCAATATTATACAAAGTATGAGATCTGCTGCTTCTTTTTTTTTTCTTTTTACCGTTAATTTACTTTTAACTCTCTTCCAAAAATGTCACAAAAATTCACTTCACACTCGCTGGAAAAATCTCGATCCCTTCTCGCTGCATCACAACCGACGGGATGGAACAAGCAATATGTGCGTATGTGATGACACTCAGGACTGAGGAAGACTGTAGTTGGACCAAGTAGAAGACTTTTAAGAGTTGAGCAAATTCATGAGTATTTCTTCTTGCCAATTCGCGAGAGACAGTTTACCAGATCTGCTTTCAACTCATCTGGGATCTGAGATAAACTTGACTCTACATCTGCTATCAACCTCCTCCTGCACAAACCACAAGGTCCAACCGTTCAAGTCACGGGAATGAATTTAACATAATAACGCACGGAGCTATAAGAGGTCAAAATCCAATCTGAGCAAGTTCTAGCTATTATGCTCAACTCAAGTATGAGAAAACATCGGGTTTCACTTACTTTAAGTCGTTACCATCTTCACCATCTCCCCCTGATAGCTCTCCAAGCAATCTCTTCTTGGCGCGCATCGATTTGTGTACTTCATCATACCATCCGCATGACCGCAAATATGATGACACGTCTTCCTGCAGGCTGAGATAATAGGCAAACACAATCATTCAACGTTAGCCATGTCATCAGATACACATTTGAGTTTTAAAACAAAAGGCACAAACTAAAGTTACCTCTCTTTGATTGCTTCAAGTTGATCACGAGATGATTTGTCTTTCCTAAGAAAAATGCAGCGCTCATCTCCATTTGTTGAAGACTCCAAGGCTTTGGGTTGGGGTTTGCTAACACCGTCCTTCTCAATTTCCTCCTGATCAGTTCCATTTTGTGAACCATTACTCTTGCATGAATATAAGCTATCTTTGTGATGATGATCACCCCCATTGCGTGAGCCGTTACTACGCTCATGTGGATGTAAGCTCACTTCATTATTGTTACTACTACTACTACTAGCTTGTGCACTGCCGTTTTCTTTAACTCCATTACCACCATTTTCAGTACCAAACTTTTTCTCCGAACAAGTGTATACCCTCTTTGCCGAACCAGATCCAATATTCTCTTTGTCCGCTTCTGGAGCTAAGTCCTGATCTTGGTCGAAAGAAAGTCTGCCATTGACAGTAGGAGATACCCTTTTAGCACCAAGGTTGACAGATATACTGATCTTTGCATGTGGCTTGAGAGGAGCCTTTTCAACTTGGGGAGAATCAGCGTTCTTCTTGTGGAAAGGCTGCTCTTCTCGTGGTTTCATGTTAGCATCTTTAAGGGGACGAATAAACTGATGGGGCTTTGAAGAAGCCAGGTTATTATTATCCTTCTTGAAGGACTGCTCAGCTCGTGGTTGTTGCATGCTGACATTATTAAGGGGACCAATAAACTTCTTGGGCCTTGGTGTCTCAGAGCCATTAACTTCGTGAGATGTAGTCCCGTTGGATGTTGTCACCAAATTTTTAGCAGAAGCCGGCCTTTGGTTGATACGGCTGAAAAAGAGTATGTAGGCTTTCTCTGACAAAACCTCTTGCAAGGTGGAGTGTGTGACAGACGCATCGTTGCAGCAAAACCATCGGTTCAAAGAATCCTACACAGACAGAAGTTAAAACAGTCAGTAAGCAAGTTGGAGAGTTTGCTTCACACTGAAAACTGAGAAGGGACAGAAAACGAACCTTAACATATGCATAATAGTGTCCAGATTCAGGAGAATATCCAGAATGCACAATTATCCCAAAAAGCTTGTATTCTGGTTGAGGATCCTGCAGTTAATTTGACAGAGTGAAACGATTAAGAAAAACAAATACTGGGAAGTACAAGAGAAAGATTTCACAAGCTAGAGCAGCACTATGATGGTTTCAAAGGTAGATGCAGGCACTAGTAATCAATCATATTGAGTTCATATAAATAAACTATGAAACATCAATTCGAAATAACAGAGACACCGACAACAACTTTAAAAACTAAAGTGTCAGAATCTTGTACCTTGCTTGATTTACTCATGAATGTGGAGAGAAACAGAATCTCACCAAATGTAATGGGCTTATCAATCTTCCCACCATAAATACCCTCAAACCTCTGTTAAAGTAAAAATTCAAAGCAAACATTTAGTATATCTTCAACTCAAAACAGAACCCAACTTTTGCAAACAAAAACTACTTACTTTCAATTGGATGACAAGTATATTAGGTGCTTGGAGTACCGACATTTGCTTCCTCGCCGTCACCAACTTCTTACAACTAAACAAATAAAACATTTATGTTAATAAGTTAAAAAAAAATGAAACATAAGACAAATCACTTACCTCTCGCATTTGTACTTATTGTTCCCATCCAAAATCTCAGGCTGAAAGAACTTCTGCAACGACTCCTTCACCGAGCTACTATTCGAAATCTCAAGACTGATATCCATAATCTCATCAGCTTTATTAGACTCCGCGCCACACGGCAAACACTTCACCTGGCTCTGCATAGCACCACCGAAAATCTCCTTCACCTCAGTACTACTACTACTACTCCCGTTAACAGACTCAGGGCCGCCGCCGCCCTTCGTCCTCAGCTTCTTCAGACGAAGAGACGTATTGTGGCACGCATCGATCACATACCTCAAAAACTCATGAGCGTCCTCTTGACGCCCAAACTTAAAATGCTCGGCGAAAATCTTGAGACAGCTCGAGATCTTGTTAGGCGCATCGATGGCGTGATCGACGCTGAGAGACCTCGCTATCCGTTTCTCAACTATGCAGAAAGGACAATCTCGTTTCCTCTCGCCATCAACGAATGAATCACCTATCGAAATCAAAACCTCTTAAGCGAATAGAACTAATTTCTTGGAGAAGGGGAGAGAGAGACTTACAGTGAGAGGAGTGTTTGTGACTGAGGCAAAAATTGGCGAGAGGAGGAGTGTAGGTGAGGCATTGGAGGACGCTATTGAGGTAGCACGTGTTGCCGAGGTTCCGTAACCCTAGAGGCGGACCGTTACGTCGCTTCTGACTGAGTAGACTCGGCATCCAGCTCATCTGCAGCTTATATCCCATCTAAATCGGTTCTTCTCCGCCCGAGAAAAGGACCGACGCAGCCGCTCATGGCTGAATCGCTAGCTGCGATCGCATCTATCGCCGCCGCTGCTTCCACCGCGATAAAGGCTTCTCCGGTTTCTATTTCTATATGATTCGGAGGATTGGGGTTCCTCGCGCTCGAGATTTCTGGGAGATTTATTGATTCGGGAGGAAGAAGAAGAGATCGATTCGATGGTGGTAACTGCCGAGGAAGAGACCCACCCAGCAACCCGATAAATCTCTATCGAGCCTTCGTCTTTTTTTTTTTTTCATTTTTAAATATAAATTCCAGGTAGATTAACGGAAAAGGAAATACGACTAAAAAAAGAAATCTTGTTACTGGGCTTTTTAGGCCCATTTAAAGCGAATAAGGAGGTCAAAGCATAATCATACGACTTGTGGCGCTATTTTTTTTACACGTGTATTTTTCAGCTGAATTATGAAACAAATTATTAAATTTTGCTTAAGGAAAAAAAATTAGACAAAATATACTTTTTATTATGTGAATGATAAAATATTCGTTCGGCTTTCATATATCAACTACATAAAAATTACATTGTTTTTGAGTAAAAATCATTAGAGAACTGGACAGATTGATTGATCCTCTTTTTTTTTCCTTTCAGATTGAATTCGTATGAGTTGTTTATATAATTCGGAAGGTACATTTCATTAAAAAAAACAATAAAAGATTACCTCAAGAATGAGAGGAACTACATCATCCTCTCTCTGTATTAGGTAGTGACACCAACGGTATCGACTCACCATCTCCTGGAGTTTCGGAGGTAACTCGAGATGCTTCCTTCTTCAGCTTATGGTTGTTATAAGCTGCCACACCGGCAATAGCTGCGTGTAAACAGACAAAGCACCAGTTATAAGAGAAGTCAATTGGTTATATGAGGAGCTTTTTGTTTTGACTTACCAATGGCATAACCAAAAAGATTGATGACTGTGAGTTTTGTGTCGGCAAAGAGAAGAGCTGAGACCAAAACAACCACCCAATCCTTGACAACGCCAGCGACTCGGATAGTAAGAGCACTCGTATGAGAGATCACCAAGAAAACCGACAAGTTGAGAGCAAATGTACAGAGGGAGTTAAGTGTCAGCACTACGAAATGGAAGTTCCACGGGCCATTCCCATCCATCTTCGACTTCTCTAGAAAGATCCACGGCACAAACAAGCAAACAGCACTGCAAAAAGAAGGAGGCACGCAAAGATAAAGTACACCATAGGCTTTTACATAACGAGAGGACTGAAGAAGATGGGTTTCACTTACCTGCAGGGGCTCACATAGTACATAAGAGAGATTGGGTTTAGCTTGATGCCTTTCCTCTTGACAAGAATCTCCATGAAGATTAGTCTCAATGCTTCTCCAACGACACCACCCATTTGGTAAACAACTCCGATCCAGTTGATGTTCAACTCCCCATACGAGGCTACTAAAACGCCGAAACTTATGATAGACATAATCAAAAGCATCCTGCAGCTCATCATTTCAAGCCCAGCAGCTACTCCAAGGATAAACACAGCAACAGGCACTGCAAGTATATGATCCAAGAATGTATTGGTATCCAACAATCCAGCTCACTACTAAGGTGTAAGTAGACAACATGCACTTACTTATAGCCTTCAACATCTGGGCAAATGCAACTGAGATGTAGAGGTAGGCAGTGTTTCCTAACCAGAGGGTCATCGCAAACATGGCACCTATTGGAATAACTGATGTAACATATCTGAGTACATAAAAGCGAGTTGTTCATTAACTAAACCAAAGATCGAGTACTAATTTGAAAATTCAAACTCCTCGTTCTTCCTTACATTTCTAATGTCATTCCTTCCTCAACCTTCACGATCTTCATGGAGAAATAAACAAGTAAAGACCAAAAAGTTACTCCCTCCGAAGTTTTCACGCATATTAAGAAAAGATACAAATGGTCCAATGGGAGCAAGAATTTCCAGGAGCATTTGAAACATTTGGTTTTTGAGTGGAAGAACCGTTTTCAAGTAGTGTTCGATCGATTATGTATGCATCGTTTTTAAAAATTATTAAATTTCAATATTTTTTAACTAATAGTCTTTCAATAAATCTAATTAATTTTACTGAAATTTGCAATTTTTGTATAGAAAACATAAAAAAAAATCTATCTTTGTGAAACAAATTTTTTTTCTAAAACTTATACCTTGGTGAAACGGAGGGAGTAGAACTGAACTTTATGCATTCTTACTAACTCATGAACTAATAAAGGAAGAAACATTACCTTGAGAACTTTGGTAAGAAGAAAGCACAAGACAGAGGAGAAGATCATGTGGAGTAAAGTAAATCCAAGCGGATAAGGAAAGTTTATTTCCTTAGATGACAAAACCCACTGCACAGTAGAGTAATAAGTCAGATACAAAGTTATTCACTGAAGCAAACCTTTTCTTCACACAATCACAATCAGTGTGAATCATTAGTTGCTAAATCCTTCACAAATCGAATACAATACGATGTGGAGAACACAGATCCATGGAGAGAGAGAGAGGTAGTGTGAGGTTTTAGGTTAAACCTTGTTGAAGAAGATTTGACCGCTAGAAAGAGCGATGTAGAGAAGAATGTAAGCGTAGGTCACGAATTCATCTCTCATGAATCCTCTGCTCCGATCCGCCATTGTAATCGATTACTAAATGATCTTCGATTCGATCACGGGAAAAAGAAGAGTTGTCGCCTCTGTGTATTCAACTTGGTTGCTTTCTTTTACCTTTTTCGTCTTCTCTCTTCTCCTTCACTGAAAGCATTTCACTTTTCCGTCTTCTCAAACAACACCGTCTATATAGAGGAGCGACGGTGTGAAGAAGTGGGTCCCATTTTTATTATCCTCCTCGACGGATCACGTGTTATGGGCTTTTCGTAAGCCCAATATTTTATGCTCTTATTATAAGGCCCATTGATGCTCTTCCCGTATTGTATGGTTTCATGATTTTAGTGTCATTTAGTAAAAAATAATTTGGTTTATGGAAATAATTTGTTTTTTCCATGAACGATAATATGAAAGAAAAAGCTTAGGAAACACACACAAGTTGCTTTTGGATTAGACACGACCCCAGTGCCGGCTTTGAACACATCCCCATAAAACAATTGAATGGGACCTCTGATTTATTAAAAATATTTAGGCCTAATTTTTTTTACATTATTGTTATCTATACTATTAAAAGGGAAGGAGTTTTAAAAAATCTACCTATGAAAATTTGTTGGACCCTTTCATTAGACTTAATTATTTTTTTGGTCTCACCTTATATTTCTCTAACTATGCAATAGTCAATTATCTTATAGAGTATTTGTACTCCCTACACACAACTTCCCCCCTATTTGCACTCTATACCCTATTTCCCTTCAATTTTTTCCCCCCATCACTACCATTTTCCCCCAATTCAATGGTATCCCAATCTTTTCAGTATATTGAGCTAATTTGCTATATCTTATATTTCTCTAACTATGCAATAATCAATTACCTTATATTTCTCTAATTTAATTTGACAATATATTCTAAATATATTGTTATGATGATTTTTGATAAGAATATATTATAGATGCGATTGAAAATTTATATTATTAAAAGAAAATATTTTTAAAAATATTTATAAAAGAATTTATAATATCTATATAAAACTCTTTATTTTTTATCCTACCATTAACTACAATAACTATAAATAATTTAAATAAATCCTATTATTATTTTTCATTTTATATGATACACTTCTCTAATTATTTTTTTATTATCATCCAATGTTATTGTTATTATTCAATAACGTTATTTACATCATATATTATGTTCAAAGATGGATATATAATATTTAGATATCAATTATTAAAACGAAAGCATATATCATACAACATATTATTATATCATGTCATCTAACATTATATAATTCTAAATATTTACAAAATCAAATTTAATAAAAAAACACTTTAGTAAATCATTTGTTAAAACAAAATTATATATATTTACGTTAAATTATTTTTTATTACATTTATATATTAGAAGTTTCATTCATCTCTTAAAATATTATTGAAGATTATTTTTTTCCTACCATGTAAACCAAATGCCGGGTCACACTTGATTGCAGGTTTTTTCGAAGTTTGCATGCTTTAAATTAACGAGTTTTCATTAAATCTAACCCAGCTTATGTACAAGTCATCGTGTTTACTGGTTCGACGACGGGTCCAAACTTGATATAAAAGTATTGTTCTTATCTAATTGAAAATAATTTATTTTTAAATAATAGACGCTCTGAGTCTGATCAATCCATATAATTTTTTTTGAAAAAAAAGTAATCAAACGATTAAAAATATAATTACATAATAATAATTTTTTTTGACATAATAAAATTTTGTAACATAATAATGTATAAGAAGACTAAAATACTAATTCATATCATATATTTTTATCAACTGAAAAATAACCCGCGCTTCTAGTTTGTCTTAAATGTTAAGAATTCATAAAGTTTTACTAGTTTCACTGATATTGTAATTTTTGTTTTTACCTTAAAGTTTTTATGGATTAAATTTTTATGTATTATTTAAGGACCTCAATCTTTAATTTCGTATTGGATCACAGAAATTTCGGAACCGGCACTGTGCGACCCATCTGATCTTTTGGATTAGACACGACAAATCCCATCTAATCCATTCTTCACCTCCAGCTTCTCATCCATATTTTTACACTGTTACCCAATTACTTTATGATCTCACTAAATATATAACGTTTTGGATATATAACATAAGCTTTTCTTCAAGTCACACTTCATCTCTGCCGAGACCTCCATTCCCATCAAGGTGTGTGAGATTGCTATGTGTCTAAGTCCAAACATAGAGACATTTGTGTCTGAAAATTTTGGAGTTTAGTGCCGCAGCTATAAGCCTATAACTAACTCCGCCCTGTTTTTTTTTACTCTTTTGACAGATTAACATCTGAAAATGGAGATCACGAACGTTACTGAGTATGAAGCGATCGCGAAGGAGAAGCTGCCTAAGATGGTATACGACTACTTTGCTTCTGGTGCGGAGGACGAATGGACTCTTCAAGAGAACAGAAACTCTTTTGCAAGGATCCTGTTAGTTTTCTTCTGTCTTTAAGACAATATACTTTTTCTATACTTTTCACAAGAGATGTGATTTGATATGTATATATACCTTTGGGATGTTTAAACAGCTTTCGGCCTCGGATTCTGATTGATGTGAGCAAGATTGATATGACAACAACCATCTTGGGTTTCAAGATCTCCATGCCTATCATGGTTGCTCCTACCGCCATGCAAAAGATGGCTCACCCAGAAGGTCGGTCCTATTTCTAGGCACGGGAGTTTGGATACCCGTTTGGATCGGATATTTTGGGTTTTCGATATTGGAGTCTAGAATCCGTTTGTATATTTTTACATATCGGATCGGATTCGGATGTTTTTAGTTTAGATTTGGTTATTTCGGATCGGTTTTGCATATTTAGATTTTGAAAAAGTCAAATTATTCATTGTTCAAGTTCCTTGTACTTAAAGTTTTACGATTAACTTAATTGAATTTCTAACTTTTCACAGGTTGGATAATTAATAGGTCTGAAGACAAAATTTTGAAAATAGAACGATACTAATCTTGTTGTTGTTTTGAGATTTTGGATGCAGTTTTTGTTAATGCATGAAACAAGAAGCTTGACATGTATTTTAAACGAGTAATTATTTTTTCCCGCAATCATATGTATATTATTTTATCTCGAGCTATGTGCAGTATCAATATAAATACTTTGAATAAAATGAGAGAAGCAAACTAGAAATATAGGATTAAGTATACATATATTCGGTTATCTTCGGATATCCATTCGTTTCAGGTATCGAATCTCTCATAACTCAATATTCGTCCGGGTATGTTGCTACTTCGGTTCGGATTTTGGTTTGGATTTGGATATGGGTTCGGGTACTGGGTAAAATGACCAGCCCTACCTATTTCTGAAACATTTGTAGCCCTACCTATTTCTGAAACATTTGTAGAAACCAAGTTATGTAGAGAGTGAAAACTTGCTTTAGAGTATTAACTGGAGGTAAAGACTGAGGCTTGTTTTAATAAAAAGTAATGCAGGGGAATATGCTACGGCTAGAGCTGCATCTGCTGCTGGTACCATCATGGTATGTTACTATGTTATCACGAATGGTTTCAAACAAAGCAAGACTATTAACGTTTTTGGTCTTTGAAATTTCTTAATCCACCATCTATGCATAAAACCATGCCTCTGGTTTGTGTTCTTTTCTTCCATGATGGTTTCAGATACTATCTTCATGGACTACTTCGAGCGTTGAAGAAGTTGCTTCCACAGGACCAGGGATCCAGTTTTTCCAGATCCGGTTTTTCCAGTTACAAGTAAGCAATTTATGTCACTTGTTATTACAAAGGTGGCCACGCTTGTTGGTTGACACATTATGATTGTTCCGAGTAGGTATACAAGAACAGGAAAGTGGTTGAGCAGCTGGTGAGAAGAGCTGAGAGGGCAGGGTTCAAAGCCATTGTGCTCACTGGAGACGCCCCAAGGTTAGGTCGCAGAGAGTCTGATATTAAGAACAGGTAAAAGCCAAGTCAGTTAAAATGTGATCACAGTTGATTAGATTTGAACACGCAAGCAAACATGTAGGTGAGTAACGACATGTGGTCTTCTAATGCAGATTCACTTTGCCTCCAAACCTTGCATTGAAAAACTTCGAAGGTCTTGACCATGGAAAGATAGACGAGGTAATCATCATCAAATACTATCCAGTACTATACTCTATATAGTGGCGATGAACCACTCATATAACAAGTCTTGAAGAATAAGGGTTTTATTTCCTGATTATGTTCCTAAACTTGTTTTGTTTCCACTAGGCCAATGACTCTGGCTTAGCTTCTTATGCTGGTGGTCAAATTGACCGTACCTTGAGCTGGAAGGTAAGATGGCATAGCAAAACAGATTCGTTGGAAACAGAAACTTGATTCAGATTTCACTAACTTTCATCTACATAAACAGGATGTTCAGTGGCTCCAGACAATCACCAACATGCCGATTCTTGTTAAGGGTGTTCTCACAGGAGAAGACGGTAAGCTACTATCTGACAAACAAATCTCTTTTTCACTTAAGTTTTGTAAAGACACCTAACTAGGTCAACTATTATTATCTTCGTGCAGCAAGGATAGCGATTCAGGCTGGAGCAGCAGGGATCATTGTATCAAACCCTGTTCGTTTGGTTACCGGTCAGCGGCAGCGTTTGCATCGGCGGCGGCAGCAGCGCCAATGAAGACAGTTGTTGTACGTTTTGCAAACACTAACGCTGACGTTGCCGCTGACGCTGCCAAAGATTATTGTTCGTTTAGAAGACGCAGGAAGTTGAGGTCGACGCCGACGCTGCCACATGAAGCAAATTTTTGTAAATAATTAATTAGGTTAAGGGTAAAATAGTAAATTACATTATTGGCCGCAGGTTTTATGCCGCAAACGCAGTTTTTATCGGCGTCAACCGTTCGGACGCGGCGTCTTCCTGCGTCAACGAAACGAACAAGAGTTGACGCAGAATGTTGACGCTGCCGCCGATACCTGTGGCAACCAAACGAACAGCCCTCATGTCCCAGCAACAATCTCAGCCCTTGAAGAGGTACATCACTATCATCAACTACAAACATCAATTTGTGTTGTTTCAAGAAGTGCTCATGTATTAAAACATTTCATCAATGTCCATCATGTGTGCAGGTTGTTAAAGCGACACAAGGACGAGTTCCTGTCTTCTTAGATGGAGGTGTTCGACGTGGCACTGATGTCTTCAAGGCACTTGCACTAGGAGCTTCCGGAATATTTGTAAGCATCATATATATTTTTGCATTTACAGGAAAATCACTTGAAACCATTGACAGTAGTAACACATTATATGTATGCTCAGATTGGAAGACCAGTCGTATTCTCACTTGCTGCTGAAGGAGAAGCTGGAGTTAGAAAAGTGCTTCAGATGTTACGTGATGAGTTCGAGCTAACCATGGCACTAAGTGGATGCAGGTCTCTCAGTGAGATCACTCGGAACCACATTGTCACCGAGTGGGACACTCCACGCCATTTGCCTAAATTATATAGAGACCACCAAACCAGAGAACAATAACAAGAGAGAGCTATGTAATATGGCTAAACCTCTTGATATTCTTCTGCTTGGTCAACTTTGGCTTCATACTCTGCTGTTTATATCAAAGAAAAACTTGTTTCTCTCCGTATCGAAATCTCAAAACAGACTAGAGATTCACTATTATGCTATTTGGCTACTTCTACCTTCAGTCCCATTCTTCTTTCTTATACAACAGAGACAACTAGAGATCGGTTCACAAAGCAAAAGAGCACAAAACAATACAATGCAAGAACATAGATATACGTAATGTGGTAACATACATAGGTCCCGAGCTTACCTCTCAGAAAGCCTATGTTCAATCAATAGTGCAGAGGGTCGGGTCAGAGAGGTGTGACAAGTTTTTGGGCTTGAATATTATAACTAGGCCTATTGTTTTATATCATTCGGCTCATGAATCAAGTTCTTCCTCCTCTGGATGCTTTTTTACTTTCATCAACTCTTGGATAATTACGTCCTTACAAAAAAGGAGGAATAAAAAACAAATGGCTTACAAATTATTAGGAGCGATAATAGGAAAGAAAATCTAAGGAGCACACAAAGTTGCTTAATGAATCAGATACACACAGATTCCATCTGATCTTTGTCCGTATCTCCTTATTCATTCTTAACCTTTAGAATCTCATCCATATCAGTTTCTATTGCCAACAGTTTTTTTCATCTGTTTACAGAATCCACAAGCTAAGTTAACCCATCACAACATAATCAACATATAAACGTTGACATATATAAAATTATATAAGGTTTCTTTGCTACACACAACCTTCATTCTCTCCGGAGAGCTTAGTTCTCATCAGAAGTGAGTGAGAGATTCTGTTTTTAGTACCAAACAGCGTTCATGGACTTGTTTGGATAAAACGTTGTCTGAATATCACCACAGATAAACTAACTCAAGCCTCTTTTTTTTTGCTCTTTTGACAGATTAACATCTGAAAATGGAGATCACAAACGTAACCGAGTATGAAGCGATTGCAAAGGAGAAGTTGCCTAAGATGGTATACGACTACTATGCCTCTGGTGCAGAAGACCAATGGACTCTTCAAGAGAACAGAAACGCTTTCGCTAGGATCCTGTTAGTTTTCTTCTGTTCTTTAAGACAATATATTTTTTTGTTTGGTTAAATGGTTTAACAAGATATGTGATTTGATACCTTTGGGATGTTTAAACAGCTTTCGACCTCGGATTCTGATTGATGTGAGCAAGATTGATATGACAACAACCATCTTGGGTTTCAAGATCTCCATGCCCATCATGGTTGCTCCTACTGCCATGCAGAAGATGGCTCACCCTGAAGGTAAAACATTCTGTAGAAAAAAATAACGTAGAGAGTGGAAATTAGTGTTAGCATCACTAGAGACTAAGGCTTTGCTCTAACGAGTATGATGGAAATTAAAACAGGAGAATATGCTACGGCTAGAGCTGCTTCTGCTGCTGGTACCATCATGGTATGTTATTATGTCATTACTAAACATTTTAATCTAAAGCAAGATACATAAACTTATCGGTGTTTGGAGTTTTTTTTTTATGATGCTTTCAGACACTATCTTCATGGGCTACTTCCAGTGTCGAGGAAGTTGCTTCCACAGGACCAGGGATTCGTTTTTTCCAGCTCTATGTAAGTAATCTCAGTTACTTGTCTTAAGACCTGGCCACACTTGATTTTTTGACACGTTATGATTGTTCTGAGTAGGTATACAAGAACAGAAATGTTGTTGAGCAGCTGGTGAGAAGAGCCGAGAGGGCAGGGTTCAAAGCCATTGCTCTCACTGTAGACACCCCAAGGCTAGGTCGCAGAGAGTCTGATATCAAGAACAGGTAACGCCAAGTCAGTTAAAAATGTGATCATAGTTGATTGGATTTTAAGATGCAGATACAGAGCTAGAAAGCATAAAGTGTTGTGTGGTCTTCTTATACAGATTCACTTTGCCTCCAAACCTGACACTGAAGAACTTTGAAGGTCTTGACCTCGGAAAGATGGACGAGGTAAGCATCCATCAGATACTATTAATCTTTATAGTCTGAACATGCTTCTCAGAATAAGTCTTATGCAATCCTGTTGTGTTAAAAGATTCTTTTGTTATGTTTCAACCTGCAGGCCAATGACTCTGGCTTGGCTTCATATGTTGCTGGTCAAATTGACCGTACCTTGAGCTGGAAGGTAAGTGAATCCAATAAAAACACCAAACAGAGTAGTTCGAACACACAACTCTTAACTTTCATTTACACAAACAGGATGTCCAGTGGCTCCAGACAATTACCAAAATGCCGATTCTTGTCAAGGGTGTTATCACCGGAGAGGATGGTGAGTTTACCATCTGACAAACAAATGTGTCTTCTTCACTTAAGTTTAGTAAAAATACCTAACTCTAAGTCAACTATTGTTATCCTCCGTACAGCAAGGATAGCGGTTCAAGCTGGAGCAGCAGGGATCATTGTGTCAAACCATGGAGCTCGCCAGCTTGACTATGTCCCAGCAACAATCTCAGCCCTTGAAGAGGTACATCATTCTCGCCTATAAATATCAAATTGGTGTGCTCATGTACAGCAACAACTTCACCTTTGTTGTCCTTTGTTCAGGTTGTCAAGGCGACACAAGGACGTATCCCTGTGTTCTTGGATGGTGGTGTTCGCCGTGGCACTGATGTTTTCAAGGCACTTGCTCTTGGAGCCTCCGGGATATTTGTAAGCATTGTATCTTTAATCTACCAGAAAGCTGCTTAAAACCGTTGATAATAATAACACTTATATTCTAATGCCCTCTCAACACCAGATTGGAAGACCAGTGGTATTCTCACTTGCAGCTGAAGGAGAAGCTGGAGTCAGAAAAGTGCTTCAGATGCTACGTGATGAGTTCGAGCTGACAATGGCACTGAGTGGCTGCAGGTCTCTCAAGGAAATCACCCGTAACCACATCACCACCGAGTGGGACACTCCACGCCCTCCACACCCTTCGGCCAGGTTATAGAGAGACCAAAACAACCAGAGAACATGTAATGTGATGGCTACACTTTGCTACTTTGCTACCCTATCTAAAGACTTGTTTCTCCCTATGTCGAATCGCAAACTATGCCTAGTGATTCTTGTAATATTATTTGGCTACTTCTACCTACATTCTATTCTTCTTGCGTAAACAACATCGACAAGTATCTATTAGATCATATAAAACTAAAACACACATTATAAAACCACCAAACCATGAGATTATATATCATCACGTCCTCTATGAGTAGATTGAGCTCACAAATACGCTAAACTCTACGAATTTATTATATCAGTTTCTTTTCTTGTGATTCATAAAGATCAGTATGATTCATGAGTACATGTGATGCAAAAATGAAGAACTTGCGTCTGAAGCTGGAAATTTTGTTTGAATCATACGACAAAAAATCAAAGTCAACATCACCTTCGGCAGAGCCTCGTAAGATGGATCAACAAAATGTTAGTGGAGGACCGAAAGGAACATTTAAGAACTATGGTGTAAGTCTCCTGTTTCGTTTTTTTTTTTAATTAATTCTGAACATGTGCTATAAGTTATGGATAGCTTTGAAAGTTTGGATGTTCCATCAAATTTTTTTTTAATATTTTTTTAAACTCTACAGGATTTTTTTGCGTTTCGCAAAAGTAGTGTTGCTGCGAGTGGAAAGACAGCTCTCCAAGCTTATTTGGATGAACCTGCGCTAGATATGGATAGCTTTGAAAGTTTGGATATTCTTGACTGGTGGAAAGATAATACTCACAGGTTTGGTGATTTGCCAGCAATGGCTTGTGATCTACTTAGCATTCCGATCACAACAGTGGCTTCAGAATCCTCTTTTAGCATCGGTTCGAGAGTTCTGAACAAATACAGGAGCCGTCTACTTCCCAAAAATGTGCAAGCTCTGATATGTAGTAGGAATTGGCTAAAAGGATTCGAAGCTTATGAACATGGTAAATTATTTACATTATTATATATTTTAGGGTGTCATGTTCTTTAAATCTACTTAACTTCGATTTTTTTTTAATATTTCAGAAGGTGAAATAGTTGGTGAAGAAGAGACAGTACCATGGTCTGATGATGAAGTTGAAGAAGAAGAAACTTGATTTTTATTTTGCTCTGGTGTTTTTATTTTATTTACATTATGGATTTCGTGGCGCTCTTTTTCCCTTGTCGGGTTTTGTCCCAATGGATTTTCCCGATAAGGTTTTTACCGAGGCCACATTACATTAGTTGGATATTGTTTTGGTATTCATTTACATTACTTGGATTTGATTATTTGGATTTGCCATCGTTCACTCATGTAACATGTACGGTTAGACACATGACACATATGAAATGTTGGGATCACGCAGGAAAGGTGTGAAGTATGAATGCTTGTATATAAAGATCACACTTGAGGAAGAAGCTTCACGTGAACTGACATGCAAACATGAACCTAAAGACAAGCCTACTACAGTTTCACCTCTCAAAAGGGTTAACAGAAGCTTCTCTGGAACTCTAAGCTATGATTCACCATTGAGGAAGAAGAAGAAGGCATTAACCAAATCGGCGTTGAATCCTTCTCTTGGCTTGGGTAAGACAAAGATCGGAGTCCCGCGGGCCTGTACCGCCAAGGCTTGTGCAAGTCGCGGGTCGGGATTGGGCAGCACTTCTATGAACCGTATCCCGCGCGGGCATGTACCGCCAAGACCCGCATTGACAGTGTACCGCGGCGGGGCGGGACAAAGCGGGTCGGTACAACCCAATTACCATCTCTAAGTATGAACATTGACACGCCAATAAGCCAAGCGCGATGGCTATATCACTCAAAATTCAAACAAACTTAAAGAGACCATAAATAACCCGGACTCTTTACGGTAAGGTTCTTAGACTAAAAAGCGTTTATTAGCTTTTAACTAAGAAAACTAAAAACTGTCTCTTATTTAAATAAGAGATATAAGAATCGGGTCTTAACCGATAAGTATATAAAAAAAAATGTCAAATCATGAGTTAAGAACTCCAAATTAAGAACCACCGGATTAAACATACTCTTAGCAAAGGAGAAAATTACATAGAGAAAATAAACAAAGTGACAACATTTACTACAAGAGAAGAACGCTAATCAAATGCGTTGTACACAAACAATGTACGAGTTGTACTAACCATTCAATACAAATTCTTTATTTATTTTTTTCAGCTAGAACGGCCATACGTCATATCCACGAGGCTTCTCAACAAGAATCCGATTGTACTCCGGCCTCGCCGTCTGCAAAAAATTAACAAAAACAACTCCAATCAAATTAAGAAAATAACGCGAGATGAATAAAAGCAATTTGCTAACGATCGTTAGGTGAATTTTACCAGATCTTTGAAGATGACGTAGGCTATAACGAAGAATAGCACAAACAGGATCTCAAACTCGGCTAATCGGAATAGAGAAAACACTGAGTCAACGAACCGAGTCAGGATGGAGTCGTCCCTCCTCATGCCAGCTCGATTCGTTCCAGCACGCCGTCCGATCATCCTCGAATATCTTCCCCTCGGCTTTGATAACGGATCACCGTCGCTCGCTCCTCGTTTTGTTCTCTCTCGAGTCTTCTTGCCCGGCGAGTTCGTACTAACTGTCAACGAATAAGAAAATAAGCATTTACTTTTCTAAGGCTCTCATGGGCCATAAATGGGCCTTATATCACTAAAGCCTTCAACAACTTATTATAATATAGGCCGTTATCGTAAAATGGGCCGAACCTGGACAGAAATGGGCCTTATATCACGTCAAGGTGTTTGTTATGGTGACTGCGCGTTTTATAGAGAGGAACATAGAAACGACAAACGCGTTCTTCGTGATTTATAATGCAGATTATGTTCTTAGTCTTTGGCTGTATTGCTTTTATTGCTGGATATGTAACGTCTTCTTTCCGGAGAATGATGCTTCTCTATGCTGGAGTTCGTAACTGCCTTTGAGCTTATGGTCTTTCTGAACATTTGATCTGTTTGTCATTTAACTTCTCAATATCTACGTGAAAAGACCATGTAATGAGATAATTATAAATTTCCAAATCTTGTTTTGAAAGTTTGTTGTATCTAGTTTGTTTAGCATATTCAGAAGAGAGGATTGTTCAGCATGTTCTCTGTGTTACGTTATTTGATCACATGTCACTAGGTAGTATATTGATTTTGGTAGCATTGTTGTTTGATTAAGAGATAATTATTTGTGTCACTGATCCCTGATTAGAACTCCTGTAGTTCCAATATGGCGGCCGATTGATTTTGGCGGCATATAAGAAGCATTGTTTTCGTGTCATTAAAGAGATGTGGAGAGAATGTTATGTTCTCCTTTTTAATCAGTTAATGCCCTATGAGACTGGGTTTGTGGTTACGTTGACGGTCACGTGGTTGTGTCTTTCTCGACCCTCGAAACCTCTAATACGTCCAGAGGTTTTTGCGCGTGGCTGATTGTGACTTTTTTTTTATCTCTTATGGGAATATGACGATGATGATTGAATGATTTCAGTTCGTTAAATCCAAAAAATATGGAGAAACAAAGAAACAAAATTGGTCCCGTTATCCATTTGATGGCTTTCAATCATGTGCGAAGTTTTCATATCATCTTAAGCCGTTCATTGCAGCTTGCATGCAGACAGATTTTTATTGTATATTGTAAAAGATGAAAACTAATTAAATAATATATAACTGTAAACATATATCTAAAAGGTCCTGGATAAAGTTTTGAAACATAGCATATCTTCTGCATATTCAAGTTTAATCACCTTTTTTTGTTCAACGTTTAATCACATTCATATATATTCATATATATATATATATATATATATGTATATGTTTTTTTGGTACTGGTCTACTGGGTGAAGATTTTAAGCTAAAACCCTAATTAATAGTTATGACTTCTGTACAATGTCAGATATTCTTGTCGCTTGAGAAAAAGCCTAATTATTAAAAAATAATGGAGCAAATTTTACCAAATTGTCTGATAGTATGCTGTTGGTTTTAATGCTGTTGGTTTCTTTATGGGGAGCTTTACACTATAAAAAATCTATAAATAAATGTAGCATCAAATATTCAAATGAATCGATTAGTTTATATATAGCGTAGATCCAAGTAAAATCTGAATCTATATTTTTGGACCCATGAAACTAATACATGGTAGTTTCTAGTTAGTTAGGAATTAGGATAGTGTGTGGATACATGTATGATAAAGTTTTGTAAGTATAAGTAATGTGGCGTGCATTATTGGCATTTATCTTTTATAGAATATATGAGGCACGATTATAGTGGTATTCATCATCTCGTTCGTCACTCTTCCCAAACTTTTCATTTGAAAAGGAAACAATAATTTGAAATTTTATTTTCTGTTTGTTGCGGTAGGCATTTTTCTTTTATCCACAACAACGATCTTATGCCCGACGTACAGTGTGTGAACACGTGCCCTAGACAATATCAAGCAATTATCTCTTTCCATTTATTCTATTTTAAGGTTAATTTCTAATCTATTAGACCATGATTATTAGGTGAAACCTAAAATGAGTTTCTAAATTTTTTTTCTGTCTTATCTGATTTATAGAAAGAAAAAAAAAGAAATCAGAACTAATCGCGGACCGCCACGTGTCGCGGAACCCGCAAAACAGTACAAAGATCACTCAAACATTGATCCTTAACCGGCGCTTTTGGTTACCGATTTTTATGTTTTTGTGGTCCTCCTAAAAAACTGCTAAAAGCCTCCGATGCACATGCCCTTAGTTCTTAGTTTGATCGACGAGAACTGCAGCAGTAGTAAACATTTAGATAATTAATTCGGTTTTGCATGGCCACATACTCGTTGCAGTTTTTTCCATTCGAGAGGGAGTCCAACTTATAAAATGACCAAGTTAATAGACATGTATGTGTTTATTATATAAACCATGCATAGTTCGACAATTTACAAAGTTATACGTACAAAGGACATATATGTGATTATTGTGCATATATAAAATCCTTCAATGATGTGAATGTATATTATATATTAACCACAGACATGGCAGCTTAGCGCAGTGGTGATGTTGTGTTCTTGGGTTCGATTTACCGTAGGAGGAATGCTTTACGCCAAAATGGTATCAGCCTCGGCTGGATCTCGGGCCTGGAGATTAGGGCATTGGTCCAGAACCTCTGGATAATAAAAAAAATGTATATTATGTATTCCTTTCACGAAGCATGGAACTGTTTTGACTTCCCGATATAGCAGCACATGTAAAAGCTCAATAAACAACAGACTGATAAAGCCCATTCTCAATAAA
Source organism: Brassica napus (assembly GCF_020379485.1). Taxonomy (NCBI): domain Eukaryota; kingdom Viridiplantae; phylum Streptophyta; class Magnoliopsida; order Brassicales; family Brassicaceae; genus Brassica; species Brassica napus. The sequence goes on along the minus strand of NC_063438.1, from coordinate 23,995,488 downwards.
CAACAGATTGATTTAAAATTTACACCCAAAAAAGCCAGATTGATAAGCCATTTTTCAAGAAGAAAAAAAAACAGATTGCTAAAAAAACGCTGTATATATATATATATATATATATATTTTTTTTTTGTAACTTACGCTGTATATTATTTGATTATTAAATCTTTCAAATAGAAAGCACAGAGGTCCCAAAAAAAAGCACAGAGGTCCCCTCAATACTTCTTGCCACTCTTTAGCAATTATTACTTTTGTATCTTTGGACAAATCAACATACTTGAGCTATTCTTTTTAAAAGAAAAACATACTTGAGATCATTTGGTAGTTTTGGTTCGATGGTTGGTCATAACTACCATTTGCTGCCATTTGCCACGTGGTTTGCTCTCATATAAAGACAAGAGTATTATTATTTATGCCGACATATGCATATAACACAACACATACTGTTGATAAGAATATCCTTGGACATTTCGTTGAGCGAATCATTTGATGCTTTATTGATGATTTGACAATTATTTTTAAAAACAAATTTGACCGAAAATAATTTGTAAAAATTAAGTTTTACAATAAACAATACTATGTTTGTTAATTAACTTCCATCAATTCATATCCTTCTCGCTTTTCAGGAAAACTGCATGGGTTTTAATTTAAGTTTTACAATAAACAATACTATGTTTGTTAACTTAACTTCCATCAATTCATATCCTTCTCGCTTTCCAGGAAAACTGCATGGGTTTTTAGATATGTTTTGTGTTTCGTTCTGTTTTCTGCAAAAAAAAAAAAGTTACTTAAAATAATTTCTTATCACTTATTAGTCTTATTTACATCTATAGTTAATATTCGTCATTCCATTAGTTAAAGAGCAAGATAGTCTACAATGTCGTTGCCAACAAAAAAAAGACTACAACGTCCAGAACAACAATTATTCCAACACTAGCTACTTGTTGTGGTCTCCCTGTACGACGAAGAGCCAAATAAAGCGCCGCAAACTACTCAATCGACAATTCACAAGAGTGAACAACTACGCAGAAAACAAATCACAAAGCGATATCCAGTTTTATATTTTATCTTGCCACCACTTGCTAAGTATGTTGTGTATATATAAACCTCGAGCCTTATTTAGCTAGCTAATAGCTACGTTATCAATAATGAAAAACCATGCTACTATAAATATATAATTGGTACAAATTAAATGATAAAATGGTATTATTGGTATAGCAGATTTGCGACTCTTTTCATTTCAGATTATCAACCATACAAGTTTGGGTATACCGTACTCTTTCCATTTTGGATTTCAATCATAATTTGTTTCCATGAAATATTTCTACATTTAATTGTCTAGCTAATTTTTTTTTACCTTCGAATAAACAAGAGTTGCAATACCATTTTTATTGGACCATCATTATGGAAAGGTCCGCCTTCGCCATGCTAGGGTGGATACAGAGTCTGCTGATTATCGACCTATATGTCCCCAAACTATACCCTTATGGGAATAACTTTAATGCACACATATGTTATATGTGGAACCTGACAATACCACCACATGCATGACACTTTCTGTATTCGCCAAGAGCCTTTTGTTGATAAAATTCACAGAATTATTTATTTGTTTGTTTTTTTTTGTTATAAAAAATTATGTATAAGACAACAAAAAATAGCACATGTTAACATATAGTTTCTGCGAATCACAATGCCGGATTTCGCGGTCCAAATAAGGTAGGAGTAAGTATTACTGCCAATATATTAAACGTAGGTGCCAACCTTCCACTAAAGGAAAGTGGTTAGGCTGGAATTGGTTGGGAGAAAAGTCACCTTCTACTTTGGGTAAATAGTGAACATCTGCTCGTTGGCTTCAATATATCCCATTGCATATAGTTTTTTGGTTATTATAAACACTAAAAAGTATTGATACGTGGACGGCAGAAGTGAACGGTTTAAGTATCCACTGGAACCCACCGTAACATTTCGTCGTATCCAGTGAAGTTCTCCTGAATACGTTTTTGCATCCAGCGAACTTTTTGACCTAAATTTGTTTGGAAAAAATCGTATTAAGCTTATTTTATTTTTATGCACTATAGTTTAAAAAAATTACAAAGCTACACTGATTATATACATATATATATATATACTTTAAAATTACAAAGCTACACTGATTATATACACACATATATATATGTGTGTGTGTAAATGTATACTATAATTTGATTCCAACAAGAACATTATTAGTGGGTTTCTATAATTTTGGAAGAGAACGTGAACAAGCAAACACATTAAAAAAACACCATGTGAAGATATCTCAAAGTTGGCCACATATTAATAATTATTTTTAACATTTTCCAATATCATGTATGATCTATGCCTTGATACTTTTTGGTGTTTGAGATATTTTCGTGTAAATGTGAAAGTGAAAGCAAACTTATGTGCTTTTGATCCCTATAGCATTAACTAATAGAATGTTCAGTTTGTGATTCTTTCACACACCATTTTCACTTTGCGATTTCCCTTATCCTATACTGTATGTTAAACACATATACCCAAATACATACAACAAGCTAATTATTTGGTATTTAACCACGAAATTTCTAAATTTTAACATTTTCAAGTTTCAACCATTATTTTACGATATAAACCTATAGCTATTTAACAAAAAAAAAGGATAATACAAACCTAGAATAACAATCTAAGGGCTGTTATATTTGAATGTTGTGCTTCGATAAGCATAACCGTTTAATATTTTCGCCAATATCCAAAAAAATTAAATATAATGATTAACGTGTACGTAAAACACACAAAAATAAATAAATATGTGCAAGCAACCTACTTAAGGTTAATCTTCCCAAACAAAAGTTGTTAAATCATTGCCTACCAATTACTTTGGCAATGTCTTAATCTCAACACACCGAAACACTGTTTCGACAGTTGACTCTGCTTTCTTTGGTTATGAATTTATTTTTTTCTAAACAATCATAGATCACCAATATTACATTTTAAATATATCTAAGAAAAAGTAACACATGCGTTATTACCTAAAATATAAAAATGCCGTTAATTTCGTCACAATTCCACTAGTTTTGATTGGTCTCTCCACCGTGTTACCACCCACCACTCAGGCACTCACATTAACACATCCAATGTTTACGGTTCTGCTTACCAACATAACATTACGTTCTTTAATATAGGTTTATGACAACGACCGGTTACTAAATGCACTTTAATTAATCTTCACTTAGGTAAATAACAAGAAGTCATAATCGTTCGCCCCCAAAAAAAACAAGTCATATTCAAGTTACATACTGACTCTTTTTGACGTGGGTTAACTTCACTCGTTGGTTTCTATTTCGAAAAAAATTGACTGAATTGGAGATTCTCTTCCATGCAAATACCAAAAATTGACTACCTGAACCTATACGGCGTGTGATTTGGTCATTAAATTTTGTTTTGACGTACAAAAGTTACTTGAGTCTTGTCTCTCTCTCATTCGTTCATTTTTCAGAAATATAATCATTGAAAATATATTTTTACCAATGACAAAATCACTTGATGATGACACAAACCAGAAACGTTTCCCTGAGTAAAAAGGATGCAAATAAAACATAGGCAAAATGGTATTTAAAATCGACTACAATGCTGCTTAATCTTTGCTAGAAACAGTACACATATAAACAAAGTTTTGTGTTTAATAAATATACACTTCTCACTATGAACAACAACAAGTGAAAGAATAACAGAAACCAGCTGAGCTCGAACGGCTAGGCTAACCCTACAGCCCAAAAGCTACAAACTGGTCCCTCAAAATCTTTCAGATTTCTAGATTGACCCCCATAAAAAAGGGAACTAGAAACCGCACCCCAAGAGTAAAAAAAAAACAGAGCAAAACCCCAAAAAACACACAAGAGGAGAAGATTCCGGGGACGTATATGCAAAGCATCCCACTGGTAAATCACTCTCTCTCAATCTTCTAGAAGCTTCTTACCCATCTCACGTACTATGTGTATATTCTTGTGTATATTTACACCTGATTCGCCAAGTCACTGGCTCCAATAAATGTGCCGTGAAACCCGTACGGAACCCTTGACGGAAGTTTAACCGTCGCTTCAACCTCCAAGCTAACGGCGTTAACTATCTGTAACTCTGACTTCCACGTCATCTCGTCGTGAACAAAACAGAGGATGTGCCCATCGTCTTCTGCTCCCTCACCGGGGAGAAACAGAGGCTCTCCACCGTAACGGTCATCGCCGTAGAGATGCTTCTTGACCTCTCCGGTGGCGAGATCGACTTTCGCAAAGCCGGAGACTTTAGGCCACGGCTCGGCTAAAGCGAGGTAAGCGAACTTGGTCTTACGGCCGAGCATGTTCCGGTTCACCATCCCTGCTTCGAGGTTGACTTGTTGATCTCCGTCGGAGATGATCGGACGGCGAGTGGACTCTCCGGTTCTGAGGTTGAGCCGAATCTCGGAGAGGACGCTCTTGAGATTCTCGTCGGACTCGTTGAAAATTGAGTCCGGCGGAGTCATGCACGACCCGATCACGACGACCTCCTCTGTTTCCGGCTCCTCCCACGCGTTCCAGAGGTGGAAGCAGAAGCAGTTCCGAGCTTCGATCCACCTGATTCCCGACGAGTCCGCCGCGTATTTGTCTAAAATTCCGAATCTTGCGACCTTCTCCTTGTCGTAGATCACCGGAGAGCCGCCGCGGATCATCTCCTGGAGCTTGAAGACGACTTGCTGGTCCGGTATAACGACGAAGTTCTCTGTTATCGCGAAGTCGTGCATCATCGTCGGCTGATCGAGCTGGATCTCGACGTCCGGCGATTTTTCTCCGTCCGGTGAGAAGCGGAAGTATTTTAAGTAAGGCTTTGAAACGACGTCGTAGCTTAGAGCGAATAGCTCGCCGGATTCCGGGTCGACTTTCGGGTGGGCGATCATTGTGGATTCTAACTGCCCGTCGAAATCGTAACGGCCAACGGTTTTCAAGTCTCCACCTGGAGTGATCCGGACTTGGTAAGGCAAATCGTCTTCCGACATGGCTAATAACCGGTTATTGAAATAGACTAAACCGGCGTTAGCTACTCCGGTTCCGTGAGCCGGGTCGACTAAACCGGCTGCGGCTCTGGCGTAGAATAGCATGAGTCGAGCAATACCGGTGTGGCCGTGAAGCTCGCCGATGGCCTTGGGGAAAACCGGTCGACCTAATTGACGTTCCTGGATAAACCGGTTGGTCAGAGTAAACCGGCACGCGTAGCTAGCTGAACCGTCCTCGAATGTCACGGCGTGAACCATCCCGTCTCCGTCGAAGAAGTGGTGACCTGTCACCGGCTCGTGAAGCGGGTTGGCTCCGTTGCGCACGTACACTCCTTTGATGGAATCCGGTATTTTTCCGACCACCGGGAGGTTACGCCGGAGAGGTTGTTCGTTCACCGGAGCGAAGTTTCCGGCGATCTGAACGCTAGGATCGGCGGTTTTGGGGAGGGGATGCTGTCGCTCGTGGCTCACGAGGAAACCCTCCGCCGCGTCCAGCGCCGCCGCCGCCGCTCTCTGGAACAAGTTCATCTGTTTGGTGTCGGATTCTTTGGTTTTTGGGTTGACAATAATGGCGGGAGAGGTGGAGGATTGCTTGGGGAAATGGAGAGCAGGATGAGTGTGAAGCGCAGAAGAAACATTGAGCTTTCGTTGGGAACGATTTGTCATGGGTACGGAGCAAGAATTATTCAAGGCGGAGCTTTGAGAAGACGATAATGGTGGTTTAGTATGATTACCACCGACCCATCTCCGAGAAACCGCCGTAGTCGCCGTGAAAGAAGCCATTTTAAATATGATTGGTCAGTATTGGTGCTTTCAAGTGAAGTTTGATGTTTTTTTTTTGCTTTTCTTGTTGAAGTGGAGAAGAGAGAAGAGAGAAGAGAGAAGAGAGAGATGGTTTGAGAGGGATGAAGTGTTCAGGGTTTATATAAACCGGGAGGTGAATGGTGGGTCCCAGATGAGTGGCCACGTGTTGAATTATTGACAGAGAGAGAAGGAATGGAGTGAGAGTGTGTGTAAGAGAAAAAGTGAACAAACACAGAAACAGGGCAATGTGTTAATGTTCAAAGTTGAGTCCTTTCACACTTCACTCTCTAACTCCCTTTGTCTGTGGCTTCTTCGGTTTCTATGCCTGTTAATAAAAGCTACCTGACCGTGGCAACTTGAAGATACGTCGGCTGTGAAAGAGAAACCTGTGAGATTGCTTGTTCGAAGCATTGTAAGGCATAAGTTTACTCACCAAAGATTGGTGTGCAGTGGTGCAAACAAATTCTAAAGTAAGTCTTAAATTCGTCGTCAGAAATCAATAAATAAAAGGGAAATGTTTATATAACTAACAAAATATTTATATGCATTTATTGGCAAAACGATGTTTCAATTAATTACAATCACCAACTTGATTCAATAGGTTCTTGTTTGTTTGTTTGAGACTCCAACTTGGCCTATTCATCTCCACATGGAAATATCTTTGAACTGCATTATACTCCTATGATCCTATGTATGATACGTTCTACTGGTGTTAAAATTAAGACGAGTAATACAAGTATCGGAGTATTATTTGGCTTCGCTCAAGTGTTTGTGTCCATACCATTGATCCACGTTATATAATCTAATTCTCCGACCGCTCTTAATTGTAGGGTCATAAGCAAAGAAACATTACATGATCTCATTTAAATTCAACCTCCGATATCATTTTGTAGCTTGAAAAGTTTGAAACTTCTGAAAACCGAAAATAAAATTAGCAAACACAACACACATGACAATTCCTTGCGTGTCGTCGTTCTATATTTACTCCGAAGACAACAACAACATCGTCCACTAGGACCACTACTTTAGTAGTTCATTCAATCGTCTAATTACCCTTTAAACCAGTTACCTAAAAATCACAACTTACAGAAATGAACAAAATAGTTATTTGAACACTAATACTTTACGCACGCAATTTATTAAAAGTAGATGTGTTACATCATATGACTTGGTCTCTAAGATATTAAATTTGAATTGTCTGAAGTCTTAGTGTTATTTTTTCACTTGCACTTTAGTTGACGAGATCTATATTAGATGTTCGACCACTCCTTTTTCTACTCGGTCAACACGCAAACAGAGTTTCTTTACATTTATGTCTTGTTCTTTTGTCATCAACTTCTTCCAATTATGTTGATAAAAATGTGCCCAAATATTTGTTGGCAGCATACAGTAACCGAGTTATTTGTTTAAGAAAAACACAGTTAAAAATGGTTGTATTGTATTATGTTGTTTTGTCTCCTCTATATGTTGTATTTTTATTTTTATTGTTTAAATATGTTATTTATGTCACCATTTATAGATTGAAATTGTGATATACGTGGATAGTGCCTTAAAAAGTCACAAGCACAACATATTTATTTGTTTGTATAAATAACCATAGCCTAAGACCTCGAGTATGAACATGGACTTACTTGTTTAACTCTATTATATTAATGATTCGAGTCATACTAAATTAATATGAGACTATACTAGAATTAGAAGTCTTGAATTTGTGGGTATTATATGTGACCACATATAAATCATTGAATATATAAATTAGCCAAACAAACTTCGCAGATTATATATTTAACGGAAAAGCATACTTCACGTATACATTTTCTAGAAACTCCACTAAATAGTTTAATAGAAAAGAAGCATAATCCCCCCTCACCAAACCAGCTTTGTATAATCATGATATATATGGACTCGTGTAACAACAAAACTTTGCATTAATATAAAATTGAGTGTATTTGGACATTTTGAAAAGGAAAAATAAAGTCTTAAAATAAGCAGAAAATAACACGTAAAATATGAATAAAAGGACATTTGGGTCTGTATTGTCTCGCTAATCTTCTATTCCTATTGGACCATTATGTTGTCTAACTTTCCTTTTTGTTGTTTTGGTTAGAGAAGTGAAATCAAATTGTTTTGGTACGTCATTAGTGAAGAGGACACGTCTCATAACAAAGTTTTCTCATAAAACACGTGGTGCTCTTCGCTTTGTTCAATTCTTCTCTCCGTCACGCTTGCTTTATTTGTTTCTCTTTTTATCTCCTTCATTTATCTTTTTGTTTTTGAAAAAAAATTCATTTATCATTTCTTCTTTTTCTTTTTGATTTTTTCAACAAACGTTTTTCTTCAAAAACCTAATAGAACTGTTACACAAAGCTGTACTTTAATATATATATCAAACTCCATTTTAAACTGAATTTACAGTCCAATCCAACATTTATTAAGATTATGTGGATCATCTTAAGTACTATAATTTTCTTCTTATACACACGTAATATATAACTCAAAAATAAATATATAGTTTCTTCCATTTAAAATTTTTAGAGTTTTTTTCAGAAATTATTTTAGAGTTAATTAGTAATTAATGCATTTGTTCATTTTTATTACTACTTCGTACTATTTCTTTTCCTTTGATTTATGATTTTATATTATTCAAGTATCATTTAATATTTTATATCTGTAATTTTTAATTTGTATCTTATACACAATTGTAATAAATTTTAAGAAGAATCATTTTTAGCATATCTCTTGTATATTATTACATATTCCACCTCAATAATACTTCTAATTAACACAATGTCAACATAAATCTTACAGAAACATCAGTACTTTATTTATTTTTGAGTAGTTAGTTATTATCTTTGAGTAGTTAGTTATTATCTTAAACCGTCGTCAAAGTTAGGTATACACTTTTCATTCATCTTCAGTTATCTATTCTTTTATGGAAACCACTCATATATAACTATGTTCTTTGGCAACTAGGTTTTGAGAAAACTCCATTTAGACTTCACACGATCTTATGTTCTCAAAAAACATTTTTGCTACGCATTATAAACTTTGAAAGTCTATTTTATGTTATCTAAAAGCAAATTTCTACGCATCATAAATATTTTCAAGACTTTCTAACGTTTAGTCTTTGTAATCGACTAGACTCGAACATTTACAAATCTGATATTGCATCGCAAAATCGCATTGTCGACCAGACCGGCCCTTTATACCAATCAACTCTAGACGGTGCATCACGTATGATATTCCAGATATTCTTTGCATTCAACTTTGCTTAAATACATCTTCCTTTTGTTTCCAAAAGGAAGTGTGAAGTGCAGTACTGGTGAAGTGTCTTCTCCACTCACCTTCCCTTGTTCACTGTATTATTACCACATTCTCTATTATGTTAAAAAGGTCAAAACGATGCCGGCCGTCTCTTTAATTTGTTTCTATCAACCAAAATTGATGCTATTGAAGCATAGCATGAGTTTGAAAAGTAATTGGAACATGCATGTAAATTTTTATCTGTATGGATGTTGATAAATTTCTTGGGTTTCCAACTTAAAATCAATTGGTTATTAGTGGATTGATCCAAATCCCTTATATATTACTCAATTTCCTTTCATATTTTTGATGTGGGATCTTCACTCCAATACCATCCCTCGAGATAATGGTGCGTATAACCATTAATTTCGCAGAATCCATCATACCCTCCCAGAAATCATGCTTTATTTTCTAGCGATCTCGACGGAACTGGGCTTTCTATGGGCCATCAGCTAACGGGATGATCGGGTCACTGTTCGGGCCGGATTAATGGATCAAGATATTGGGTCCGCTCTGATACCATAATAAGTTTCTTGGGCTTCCAACTTAAAACCAATTGGCAATTAGTGGATTGGCTCAAGTTCTTTATATATTACTCAAGTCCCTTTCATATTTCCGATGTGGGATTTTCTCTCCAATAGATGTAGTGATCATGTAAGAAGAAAGAATTAAACATGCATGTATAAAGTTTTGTAGCGGCCAAAAGTACGACTTTCAAAATTGAGGATGGATATAGTTTAAGGTTAAATGAGTGATGAACTTTTAAACGATTAAAGTTATTAGCTGAGTTTCATGCAGAGGCAGTGTACTTGTGTGTTGAATATATAATTCAATAATCACTAATGCCAGAATTAGATCTGGTTTTGATGTAAACGGAAATATATATAACATGTCATTTATATAGTCTATGAGACCCTATGTTATAACATCATATGAGGATTTATGAAATCATCATGCTAATTAATTATAATTTGTACGTACCCGTATTATGTGATCGCACCTAATCATATAAATGTAAAAGTTGCACATTACGAAGTACATATGCTTATCTACCAAATCCTACAGTGTAATGTCGCAAGAAAGAAATAGTGCTTTAAAACTACATATTATAAAGCCCAGATAACAAATAAGTCTAAGTGGGATATTTTGTCTCCTTTGATTAGAGTCATCGATGACACAATTAAAGCCGTTGAAAAGTGGAGGAAAAAAATGGAATTACAACTTATAATATAAGATTAACGGTTGATTCGATCATCCTTATGAATTATACTAATAATAGATGCTCGTGATCTTAATAATTTCTTTTTAGTTTATGGAAAGCATACAAAATTATATCATAAGTTATCTCCACGCTTTATCAAAAAAAAAAAAAGTTATCTCCACGTCAGTTTTATCGACACCTCATTTCCCATTCGAGTGTCTTATCTCTTAAATATTTATTTAGTGTGTACACACGATTCGTATTTAGTATGCATAACATGATTTCGGAAAAGATAGCGAAGATGTTGCATTTAACGGACGACCCCATGTAATCGTATATTATGAAGTAAGATTTTCTTATAACTAAACAATACATATTATCATGTTAATCCTTGTTCTGCCAACTTGGTTAATTGTAGCTTTTTAATACTTATGATGGTACGCATGTTCTTAACCATGATTCATAAGTATCTATTTTTTCCCTTTTATTTGATTTATATAGGTTGCGATTTTAACGATTATTTGATGTTTTATCCACAAATTGGTTTTATCATCAATATTTTACCATAGGAAAACCATTTTCTCTACAAGAAATGTGAGTTGATTCAGTTCACGTCAAGATACTAAGAAGTAAGAAGAAGAGGAACATTATATGCTCTACATTTTGACACAATCGAAAGCAACATGTGATGAGTTTGGATTAATAATACAATACTCGAACGGAACAATCTGAATACTGATAACAAACAAGAATGTAACATTAAAATTGATATACAATGATCAAAAGAATTATTAATAAAATAAACAAATCTTAACTTCCTTCTAATCAAATGGAATATTGTCAGAACTCTAATCGATTAGAGAGTTTCTTAGCGGAATATAAGAAACTGTCTCTTAATTTTTAACTAAAAAAGTTAAGAACCGGCTTTTAACTAAAAAAACTCTTATTTAAAAACTGGTTCTTAGTTTTTTTAATTAAAAGTTAAGAGATGATTTTTTATATCTCCTAAGAATCTCATCCTAAGAACTCTCCATTAATCATGCTCTTAGGACATGATTAACTCTGATCTTTTAGTTGGGGTTCTTAACTTATGATTTGACACTTTTTTTTTACACTTTTCAGCTAATAAACGGTTTTTATATCTCTTATTTAAGATACGGTTCTTAACTTTTTTTAGTTAAAATCTAAAAAAAGCTAAGAACTGTCTCTTATCCAAAGCTAAAAACCCTAATTAAAAGACTTGAGTTAATGATGGTCCTAGCTGGTTACATGGTTACTATTTTTTGGTGAGTCAAAGGTCGATTCGTTCACGTCACATGTCACATTAATAATTGTGTGGTCCAATTATATCCGATATAACAATCCTGCCTATAATTGAGCTATGTTTTTGGTGTGTAGTTGTGTACCACTTTTACGATTCTGTTTTTACTACTTTCTTGTGGTAAATTCTATTTTTACTTTAGGCCTATTGAAACCAATATACAAAGCCTGGACGTAAATTAGGTGATCCTGCTTTTTTTAATAATAACTAGATTTTGATCCGCGCAACCGCGCGGGTGTTTGTTTTTACTCTTTTTATACACAAATTATTATTTTTAAACATTAGTGATATTTTTTTAACATTAATCATATACTTAAATGTTTATATAACTATTTCAAATATAATAATTTTATAATTTACATGTTATAATTAATCATTTGGTTAAAACCGTATGTATTTTCACTTCTTATTATATATTTATCTTATTGTATTTGCATTTACTTATTAAGCAAATTATTATATTCATGAGAAAACATATTTGAAAATTATTTTGTATTTAATTTATGCTAAATTCTGACCCGTGTCTCAAAGTTGTATCTCTTTTTACTAATATTTTTTATACTTATTCATTTTAGATAATATATTATTGTATATACAAAAGTCTAAGATATGTTAATTTTTAGACATGTATTATAAGGTTTGTTAATTTTAAGCCGTTCTATCATCATATTATATTTTTAAAATAAATAATTTATATTTATGAAAATAAAATTTATAAATTTATCAATTGAATATACTTTTATCATATTTATTTAAGTATAATAATTATAGTTTAACATGATCATGACTATAAAGTGGGTAAAATAGGATATAATTTATTTATTTTTCATTTTATAAACGATAACTTAAAATATATTAAACTATTGTTAAAATACTTTTACACAGATTTATTAGAATTTTTAAATATAATATATAAATATATATTATATTTAAAATGAAAATATATTATGATTAAAGTAGTTACAAAGATTTTATATTATAAGCGTTAAAGAAATACATGTTAATTTTTATACATGTATTATATATTTTGCTTAATCCATCTTACCAGCATATTAGATTTTATTTTTGAACATAAATATTTTATACTTATGAAAATAAAATTTATAAATTTAATACAATTTTATTATACTTAGCTCAATATAATAATTTTCTTTTAATATGATTGATTATGATTATATAATATATAAAATATTACAGAATTTTTTATTTTTTATTTTATAAATGATTACTGAATTTATTAATGTAATATAATATTTCAAACTAATTTCGAAATTAATGAAAAATATTTAAATATAATTTTGAAAAATGAAGATCTTGTAAAAATCTTTTAAAACAGATTTGTTAGATTTTTAAAATAAATATATTTATATTTTAAATAAAAAGATATCAAAAGATATTATGATTAAAGTATTTTAAAGGTTCTATGTATTATTATTCTTAATAAAATACATTTAATAAGATTTCAAAGTGATGGTCCAAATAAAAAAAAAATCACACATGAAAGAAGTCATGACTTCTCTTTTAATATATAAGATTTGCGAATCAGGTATAGCGGTGTATATTGAACCAATCTGATTTTAACAATGATTTAACACGCATGTGAACAATCCCATAAACATTATTTGCAAAATGGTTTAATACATGATTTATTTACAATCCTTTTCACTAAAAAATATGACATGCCATATTATTACATGCTTTATGGCTAAATGTAAAGTTGATTTCTATCTTTGATAAAAATTATAATATGGTAATAACTCATACATCATCATTAAAATAAATGTATTCAAATATTACATTAAATAATACAAATATATAATATCATACAAATTTCAAAATATTATTTAAGTCTATTTTTATAATCTTACATTTTTATTACTAAACAAGGTTTTTAAAATTTTATACAATCTTCTTAAAAAAATTATAGTTTTAATGGTAATACCATTTGTTTCTTTTTCCTATATACAAATTTTATAAATCCTGTTTAGTTTTATTTTTGATATTTATACAATTTTATCATTTTTTTTATTTTCAACAAGTTGATTTAATATATTTTAACCAAAAGAAGTAAATGAAAATCTATCTAAGATTATAATTTTAAATATATACGTATCTAAAATTAAATATAATTTAAAGTAAATCAAATTATTTATTTTATCTTAATTTTATGTTTAACTGAATCAATTTTTGTATTTAAATATTAGTATAAGATAATAAAATCTAAAATATTAACAAAATTTTAATTTAAAATATAATTTTAGTTTTAGTTATTTTTTGCTACACATGGTGGATAAAAACACCTTGTAATGCTATCAATCAAAAGAACCTTAATATCTAATAAAATTCGGTTACCATGTCTACAGTTTCATTTTTTTATTTTTATTATTAAATGGATAAAATTTCTAAATCTTTGACATGTTTATATGCAAATGGAAATAATTGGAGCCAAAATATGTTGGTATGACAATAATGGAAGTTTGACCAAAACCAACTTGGAGAGAGGAGCACGGGGAAAAGACTTGAAGACATGTTTGGCAGGTGACAAATCAAGTGTCTTTTATTACTAAGAGTTGAAGAGAAAAGGCCACAATATCGGGTCCTATTCCAAACACTGTCTTAGCTATCGTCAGGGCCGTGCCTGAGATATATTGGTCTTGAAGCAGAAATGTTTTTTTGTCCCAATTTTTCTAAATAATCTGTTAAAATTCAAAGAAAAAGAAGCTTTGAGGCGTCGAACCTAGGTACGTATACACCCAAGCCAATGACACAACCAGTTAAGCTACATAAGATTTCTGAAAATATTGGCCCTTTAAAATAAATATCTTCACCGGCCCTCAAGCATATGCTTTATCAGCTTTTATTCAGGCACGGCCCTGGCTATCGTGCGCATGTGTTTTTCTTTGGAAAATATATGTTATAACATTTTTCAACTTGAGGTATCTTGAATCTATGGAAAGGTTCAAATTAATCTTCAGGTGTCTTAGCTATCGTGCACGTGTCTTTTTCTTTGGAAAATATTTATGGTATGACATTTTTCAATTTGGGGTATCTTGGACTTATGGAAGGGTCTAAACTAATTTCTAAATTGAAGTGCAGTCTACGGATAGATCTTCTCAACGGATATGCAAATAGGCTCAAAAGCATAAACCCATATCCGTGTAACAATGTGACTTAGTTTTGCGCAATAGATAGATCGAATTTGAAATATGTTAGTATCCCAACCCGTTCCCCTTACCACCCAACCACACTATCCCGGACATTTTATGTCTCGGTTACATGCATGCAAATAGAAAGAAAGTTGTCTGTGCCGTTGAAATCACGGAGATACATTAACCCCATTTTATAAACAAAAAAAAAAAGATTTAAGAGTTCAAAGTATTTAGCTAATTACCAGATAACCATTTATATAGTCCAACTCCACCACCATTTAAAAACTCTTGAGTAAAAATATAAATCATTTAATTTAAAAATTAGAAATCATTCTCAAATGATATAGATAATGTATAAAAAGGGAAACCAGTTTGAAATTTCTTTCATAATTGATTAAATTATTATTAATGTATCTTTCATAATTGATCAAAAAATTACGTTTTTAGTTGATATACAGCTTTTATTATTAAAACAGTAAGATTGATTAATAAAAATCTGAATATCACCTGAAGTAGCTGTGCGTATATGCACACTGTACACAGGTTCATTATGTTTTGTTTACCGATATGTATTGAACTATTAACTGTGATTAGACTTCCACATTTGCAGGGTTAAATTAGTCAAAAGGAAATAAAGGCTTTTAGTTGAAATTACCAAAAGAAGATTTTATCAACATCAATTAGTTAATTAGCTTACTAGTATTAACTAACTTTGCTATTCGAGGCAACGACATTATTTCCATCAGTCGCTAAAGTTGCTAAAAGTTCAACGCACTTATAGAGAGCACTAGTTCTAATTGATACTAGTATTTAACTTTAATCATTTTAATTTCACAGCATCGAACAATTTAGTCATTGTCTTCTCCGGATAAGATATACAAGTCTTAATGTCCAAAAGATATACAAGTCAAACAATTTCCTTTTAGTTTGTTCAAATGTTTAAAAGATAATGAACTCGAGTTGATGCTATCTTGCTATTGTTATCGATATGCAAATCCGGAAGAATTATTCTTTGGTTCATCTTTTAGGGTGAACCTCTAGGTTCATCAACTAATAAAATTGTGTTATTTATAATTAATATTTTTTAAAAAGTAAAACATAATATTATTAAATTATATTATCTTTTTAAAATTAAAAGTTAAAAAATAGTACTAATTACAAAAAAAATATTTTTAACGTCGTCAGCAAAATACTAAACCCTAAATCATAATCTCTAAACCCTAAATCCTAAATTCTAAACAGTTGGGTAAACTCTAAACCCTTAGATAAATCCTAAACTCTAAATCAAAATCAATAAACACTAAAACACTCAAGGGTTCAGGGTTTAGGATTTAGGGTTTAGGTTTTTAGTGTTTAGTTTTTTATTTAGAGTTTAGGATTTATCCAAGGGTTTAGGGTTTACCCAAGGGTTTAGACTTTTTCTTGACGACGTTATAAATATTTTTTTAATTTTTTTTCTGTAACTACTATTTTTTTATTTTTATTTTAAAAACATAATATAATTTGATAATATTTTGTTTTCATTTTTAAAAAATATCAAATTTAAAATAATAAAATCTTATTGGTTGGTGAACCTGGTTCACCATAACAGGTGGACCTAAGAATAACTCCATCCGGAAACCTTAAACAGTAAGCTCGACGTTCCATAATTTGTTTGTTACAATAACATGTCAGTACAAATTAATAGAGGTGAAAAACTCTTATAGTGATAGGCATTAGCAAGTCAACTTATCAAGAATATTATGACTCGTATCATCTTTTATAATATAATTTTATAAAACAGAATCATTTTTTTCGTAAAAATAATGTTTGATTAACCATAGCTCCATTATAAGACCATTAATGATTAGGGGGGTTGAACTGAATTATATGTTGAATAGATCGTTTTAAAATAAAAATTTTGTTTCAAAACTAAGTGTTGTTTTATAATTTCAATACAAAATTTATTGACTTTATATTATAATATATTTTTTATTGGTTGAAATGTGGTTAGATGTATTGGTAATTATATTTTTATTTAGTAAATATACAAAATGAAATATTTTATTAATATGTGTGTCTAAATCTAAAACAACAATTAAAATAAAACTAAGGGAATATTGAACTTTTAAATTTTGGTTTATTCAATAACACATGAGCAAAATACGTGGTATGAAAATAAAACTAACAGTTGAATAACAACAAATTAGTAGGAAAACAGCAATATGTTTATTTTACTAAAATCCACTAAATAAGGACACTTGTATTATGCATTATACAATTTGTATACAGTAACTATTTGACGCTATTGGAGGAATAAATATCGAAAGGTACTAAAAGCATCATTAACCCAGTTTCTTAACTGAGTATCTTAGCATCATTAGAATTTAAAAAAATAACCATTAAGAAAAAAGACCGTTCTTCTATCTCCTGAATAGAAGACGTCTCTTAGAGCTTCTTCTTTTCTCTCTGCAACAACAACAAAGCTGAGACAATAGGTTGCTTCCTCCATTCTCCTCTTCATGAATTCCTCCCAAGCTTGCTTCCGCCCCCATTCTCTTCTTCCTCCATTTGTGTGTTAGGGTTCCGATTTGACTTGAGTCAACTCAATCGGAGACAGAGAGAAAGAAGATTCGAGCATCCAATCATAGCGGGAAAGGCGGCGGAGTAATAGAAGAGCTTCCGAGCATAATCGTGAGTCAGCGCGATTTCTTAGGTTTAATTTTCGTAGTACTTTTTCTCTGCTCGGTTAATCTGCTCTGTTTCATAGTTCTTAGGTTCAATTTTCAGGAAAAGCAATAACCTAGTTTGTAGTGCCTTTTCTTTGCTCGATCAGGTCTTTGCGCGGTGGGATTCGTGGACGATCATTACCTTGCTCGTACTGCCTTTTCTGTGCTCGACAAGTCTTCAAAATTTACCCCTTTGTGTAATTTGGTTGTATCAGAACATGAGGAAATATATTTGACAAATCAATTACTTGTCAGGTTATAGATGAGTACCATAAAAGTTTTGGTTAGACATGGAAGTCTGCTAAAGAAGACTCTGCTCAGCCTTGGCCATACTTGGACAATGCTCTTACCAAATTTCAGGTTTGCAACTCTATTCTTTCATGTGGAACTTGTTTAAAAACATTGTCAGTATTAATTAGCTATATTGATTGGATATAACAGAGAATCCAACTTTACAGTGTTTTTTCTTTAACTAGTTTAATTTGATATTGTGTAGGTTTTGTACAGTGATATTCGGTTTAAAGTTCTTCTGTTCTTCCCCTGTATTTGTGATCTTCAGGACCCAGTAGAGGCTGATAAGCTGTTGAAAATCCAGAGGGAGTTGGATGAGACCAACATTATCCTTGTAAGTGCACTCTCTCTTTGCCTAAGTTTATGTCCCTAAATAGTACGATGTTCTATCAATGAGCTTCGTTTCTTCTGCAACTTCAAAACGAGAAAGTCTTGCAGATATCGTAGATGTTTGTCGTTTCTCCAAAACTCTGAATATTTTCTTTGTTACAGCATAAAACTATTTATAGCGTTCTAGCCCGTGGTGAGAAGCTAAACAGCCTAGTGGAGAAGACCTCGATGATGGTTTTTATTTCAATGGCTCCTCCGTCCCAGTTCCTGCTCCTTCGTATGGAAAAACCTCAGAGAAGATTGATTATGGATTCAAGCCTAGAGGTAACAATATTTCTGTTCACTCCATATTTTCTATTTTTTTTTAAGAACCCCCAAATAAGATATTTTCATTGGAGCACATAAATATTGGTGTCTCTTAACTAGGTCTTTTAAGTAACATTTAATACTTAAAAATAATTAAAAGACCTAAAGTGGGTTTTTGAGTTAATGATGCTCTAAGGTAGTCGACAAATAAAACATGCGAATCCAAGCCTTGTTACACAAAAACACAAATTACTGCATCTTTTAAGAAAAGAGAATTTACTCACTTTTACCGTTGCGGAAATTAGTAAATACGACCACAATTCCACAAGTACGAGAGCGAAAAACACAAATAATTTGCTTTCATTATTTCTGTGACAACCCGTCCCGTGGGCCCTAGGTTCACATCGCTGCAGCGCACTTACCTCAACTCTTTCATTACGAGTTCTCTTTGACTTCATAATTAGGTTGTTGGTGAGTCTCGAACCTATGACTTCACCCTTTAATAACACTCCTCCAAAATAAATTGTCACCAACAAATAGTTACTACAGAAGGGATTGTCACAATTTCTTTCTAAAAACAAAACTAAATGTCGGCAAATAATTAGTAAATGGCTACAGGCTACTACTAAGTATATTATCATTCAATATCCTTTGTCTGAAATGGCTAAAATGAATAATAGTATATTAGTAAGTCGGTGTTGGTCAGTTACTATAAATCACTATATCATCTCTATTTTAAAAGATATTCCCACCGTCGAATCGTTGTTTTTCTAGAGACATGCATGGTGAGCTAGGTACCTCACTCGAAACCGCGTTCACTTCAAGAGTCACAAAACATCATCGAAATAATTTATTAGTTAGTTCCTGATTTTGTTATTTTACTCAAACAACACTTATACCTAACTTTACTTTTTATTTAATACTTTCGGTTAATGCTGGGGGACGAGCGCAATGTTTTGAACCACAAGGTTTTTGTGCATTACTTGTAGATGTCACTAATAACAATTATTTATAATAGTAGCAGCGTTAACATTAATCAAGATAATACATAACTTCCACTCCTTTCTAATTTTTTTTTTAAAAATTATTCTAAACGCTGTAAGGTGTAAGAAAATCTGGTCTTTTAATCAGAATTAGTTTGGAACGGGTCTTTTTGCAAGTTCAAAGAACCGTTTAATGTATATACTGGAAAAAAACTGGTTTAAATATGTGACTGAAGCCCGTCTCGTGTTCAAGTTGTGCGGAATGAAAGATTTGGAACAAGCCTCGAATGGTATTATGATCAACACGGGACTCTATTGCAGGTCATAATTGATCAATGTTCTCTTTATGGCTTAATTCGGTCTTTGTTGTTTATTGTATATATTGCTTCTTTAATAAAGTTCCTTAGATTAAAAAAACAGTTTTCAAAATTCGATTTTGAACCTTGTTGACACTCTTTAATTTGATTGGAATTGCCTTATCGTAAAACCCGTTCAATCAAAATATAAGTAGAATATGTATAACTGATTTAACTTTTTGTATGCGTGAGCAACCAAACTATAAGAGATGTGACAAAATTAAGATCTTCAGACTTCATTCTCCAAAAGCTAAGGTGTCGTTAGTTTATTCGTAGCTAGCCAAGAGTGACTGACTTATAGAGTTAGTATGTAATATTCCTTTGTTTGGCCTAATATAGTATTTAGAGGAGCCTTATCTTTGTAAACTTTTTTCTTATTTCCTTTTTGATCTTTTGTATTCTATGGTTCGGTGTACTTAATCAGACTATCTGAATAATTAAAGACTACTTTTCCTATGATACGGTTTAATTGTTTTCAAATTACAAAATTACTTAAAAAATATGTTGATAAAGCTTATAGTTTAAGAGTTATTCCTTTTTAACATGATGTTTTGTATCATATATATATACACTTATATTTAGTTGGAAAGGGAAAATTAAATTATATATTTGTTTTTCAAATATGATAATTCGGTTATTGTGACCATGCGTAGATTTTCTTCTTCAGTATACTATCACCTAGGGTTGGGATTTCGAATATTCAGATCGGTTTCGGGTAAAAACCGTTTGGTTCCAGATAAATCGGTTATTTAGAAACTGTATCCAATGAGTATTTGGTTGACTTTCATTTCGGTTCGGTTCTATCCGGCTCTGGGTCGGTTCGGATATACAATTCAGAACCCGAAATAATATTTTTAATATTTTTTTTTATCTATTTTTACTTTTTATATTTAGAAAATAAAATAAATTGAAATCGAATATATAATAGTAATATGTGGGAATTACAAAAAGTTGGTGTATCCCAGTGGAATTGCAAGTGTTTTGTCCCTTTTCAACCCGGGTTCAATTCTGTGTGTTTTTACACAGAATCCGATTTAAAACGAATATCCGTTTGGTTCCGGGTAAAAACCAAAACCGAACATGACTTGATATCCGTGGTTATCCCCTATATATCCCCTATATATTAATTGAAAACATTATAACTTTTTTTTTGTAGCTACATGTCATCACTAGGATGATTCTTAAAATCATTAGAAAAATATGTTGGTCCATCTATTTATATAATAAGTTTTTATATTAGACTAACCATAAATTTATTATTAATGTTCTTTATTATTTCACTAAATAAAAGTTACGAAATTGTCTAATGTGGCTAAAGTATATATGATTTTGAATAATAAAGATTTGATAAAAATTAGTGTATCTTCTATCATATTTGTTTAATTTTAAACTACTAAAATTAATTAAACAACCACATTAACCATATAATAAAAAAAAGATTTTTCTGTATATGTTATATTTTGAATTTTTAAATATGACTATAAATTACTAAAACTATTAAAAGTCTCACATTCAAATTTTGTGATCCATGTTTTAAATTTTTTTTATGACAAAATACAAATGATTACAAAATCATATAAGTAAAAAGTCTAATTTAATTAATTATTAAGATTAGAAGATATATATATATATATCATTTTAGATTAAATTATATATCATATAAAATACATAAATATTTAAATTTCAAAATTTACTTTGAACCATTTTTTTTAAATAAAAGCTTTGAACAAACATTGACAACTTAATTTTTTAAAAAATTATAAATTACTAAGACTATGAATCAATGAAAATTTGGTTATCAATAATTTAAAATTGTGGTATAAAAGATACAAATGATCAAAAAGCCATATGAGTAGAAAACATTATTTAATAGACATTAATATTAAAATGTACTATGAATATGAATTTCATTTAAATCTAATTATATATCCTATCAAATAAAAAAAATTGTTTGGATTAATAAAATTGATTTATATATTTGTATCAATTTAATTATATATGTAATAGTTACTGACTTTTAATTATTTAATATATATATTTATTATTTTATAATATGTTAAAACAGATAATACATAAAATAATTTATATATATAATATCCATTCCGCGCAAAGCGTGGATCTTAATCTAGTTTATATAGTTATTCATCGGATAAATTGATGAAAACTAAAACCGTCTCGAACCTGTTCATTTCGGGTCGGATCCGGTTCGGATAAACGGTTCTAGTTAAAAGTCGCAGGGCTACTATCAGCGAAACAAAAAAAATGCTGTTTTTCCTTGGGTGTTTTTTTCTGCTTTTGTGGGGTGGGTGGGCTTGGCTCCTAATTTCACTGACTTGTATTGTTTCTTTTCTTCAATGCCCCCAACAATCTACATCTTTAAACGTAGCTTCAAACAAGCGAATAAATATCTAGACCATTGTTTATTACTTTATTCACATCAAAAGACATGTGTGTTGTTTCTATTTGAGTTACAAATCACTTTTGTTAGATATTTTGGCTTAATTGTTATATTTTATATCTCCATAAACTTTTTGTCCAACGTCAAATTCTTAAAGTCAAGTGGAATCGACCATTTTCGAATGTGGATCTCCGTTTTATGTTTTTTTTTTATTTGTTGCCAAACAACAGTTATGTTATTTCTAAATCCAGATAAACAACCAATTAATTTATACAACAGATTTCATGTGCTAGACTCGTTTATTACTTATCTTTTATATAAGAAATAAGGCATGTGATAATATCATTTTTTTCTTAAATATAAGATTGTATTTTGACACCTTTTTTTTATGGAGAACCCTTCTGGACCAGAGATGGACACCCCATCCAAATCACAGCTGATATTAAAATTTAGGAGCCATAGGCTAATGTTTCATAACTTTCATTAGTCTATATTTAGGAATGACTATGCATTCAATATGATATAATCAATGATAGTTTTTCGTTCTAACTAAAACTAAACATAAAAGTATCGAAAACAAACTACCGAAAGAAATGATAAAAATGATATAAGCATACAAAAGCCAGTATGTTTAGTTGATTGAATACATTAGTGGTATAAGAGCTTGTAACTATATCAATCAAACAAATAGATCTCTTTTTGGATTCGGCTAATTTTGTTTCAGAGGACTTTAGTTTCTACTGGATCCTTTATTAATTACTACTATACATATAGTTATTTTTCCTTTGTTAACAAATATAAACGAACATAACCTCCGCATTGTTTCGACTTTTCTTATAGAGAGATGACAAAATAAGTTATGATTAAAGAAAGTTCGTAAAATAACCAGTGCCGTGAGAAGAGTTTCAGGGGCCTAAGGCAAATTTTAAAAATAAACTTATTTACAACTATAATGAAAACAATTTTGTAATATGATATATCGTTTTCACCAAATACACAAATCTAACCCTGTAAAAGAATAAGTTTATGTATATTAGTCTACTATGTGGAAAGGGTTTTTTAAAAATAAGCCTAAACCATTAGATTATAAATTTATTTTAAATTTTGGAGCCCTAAAAAAATTCATATTAATCGGGGGCCTAAGGCGAATGCCTTTTTCAATACACTGTAGGCACGCCTCTGAAAATAACAGATATAGACATTCACTACCTCACTTTTCATTGATTCATGCACTCCTTTCATTTTAATAGCTCTCTTCCAATCAAACTTCCTTTTCTTTTTGTCCCACTCCATATATCTTCTTCTTGTTTTAACTATTTTAAAAATATATTTGCATTCAACTTGTCCAATCAATGCATGCCGTTGAATATCTACCTATTTTAAGATGAGTAAAGATTCCAAGCTAAAGGAAAAATAAATAAGATAAAGACTATTTCAAAATAAATAATACAGTACTTAATATAATTATTCCTATATACTGGAGGAGAAAAAACATATTTTGAGACGATCTCAAAATAAGATGACACAAATTAATATACTTTTTAACAATTACGTTATATGGATAATTATGAACAAACATTAAGTGTACATCCTGATTTTATTTAGATATAAGTAACATCACTTTAGCGCGGGAAAACCGAAAGTTGACGAAAAGGGCATTTTACATATGGTGATTGAATATCCCATTAACTAAGAATAAAAGATTTTTTTTAAATGAAGGTTCAAAACTGCCGCCATATGTACGATACCGTTAGTTAAAAGACACATCATCGTTCCGATAGAAAAAGACACGGTGACGAAAACGTGTCCGTCTCACCAAGTCACCATGGAAAATACAATCACGTGGCAAGATTTGACGCGTTTATAACGGTCAATCCAAGTGCTTAAACCAACCGCACTCGATGAGTTGAAACTTTTTTTTTTTTTGGTCTAAATGTTAAGATTTATACCATTTTCTGAATTTTACAAAGTTGTGGAAACCACTTATTACATAGAGAGCATAAAGAGAAAATGCAACATTAACTAAAGGGAGAAATGAACCAAAAATACAACTCAAGCAGGGACGGCGAGGACGCAGACACCGAGGGAAGAGACAAGAGCCTGTCTCTCAGAGCACGATCGACCACCTTGAAGAAAGCCGGTTGAGACATTGAAGCGCCTTGGAAGATACGAGCATTTCTTTCGCGCCATAGATGGTAGATGATTACTTGGTTGATGAGCTTCAAGACAATGACCGCCAGGGAAGCATGAGGACCCTGAAGATGCGCGCATAGATCAACAACAGATGATAAAGCAGCTGGAGGAGCTGCTAAGTGCCTGCCACAAAAATGAGACCAAACAGCAACTGCAAAAGAGCACTCAAAAAAGAGATGGCTGTGGGATTCATCAGCATTAGAACAAAGAACACAAACCGGCTGAACAGCCAGGCCCCAAGAAATCAGACGATCTCTAGTTGGAAGTCTCCCCAAATATGAGGTCCAAGCAATGAAGGAACATCGAGGTATCCCCTCTCTGATCCAAACAACAGGGTGCCACGGGACTAACGGGGATGGAATGCGTAACCGCTCCCACGTCACCCTAGATATAAACGACTTACCAAACCCACCAGTGTGTTGCTTCCACAAGTAAACATCGTTCCCATTTGAGTCACTTGGTACAGGCGTTGTAGAGAGAATAATTTGGAGTGTCACAGCTAAATCTGACCTTGCTGGAGGTAGATTCCAGTGGCCGTTGCAGACTGCTTGTGAAACAGTTGCATTAAGAGGAATCCGTAGGGATCTAGGGCCCAAAGTTCCAAACATTAAGTACAAAGGACCCAACTCAGTCCAATAGTCAAACCAAAACAAAGCTGTAGTACCATCCCTAATGCTGCAGCGGAGATAGGAGTGAAGCACCTGCCTCAACTCAAGCATACTCCTCACAGTCTTCGAGAATCTCTGCGAATCATTTATCAGCCAAATACTTATGCCACCGAATCTGTTATTGCTGAGCCAGGGGACCCAAAGAGAGCCTGAGCATGAGAAGAACTGCCATAATCTTTTCAACCTGAAAACCATCTCAAACTCCTCCAATTTTCTCAAGCCAAGGCCCCCCTCTTTCTTCGGTTTACAGATGTCACTCCATGAAACTCTCGCTCCCGTTGCAGAGGCTGTGCTGTTTTTCCAAAGGAAAGCTGAGCAGAGAGAGTCAACTTTCGCATAGAACCGCTTAGGTAACACAAAGACTGAACTCCAGAAATTCACCATGCCGTAAATTACCGAAGAGATCATCGTTACTTTACCAGCAAAAGATAAAAACTTAACTGTCCAGGAGTGAAGCTTTGTTGTTATACGGTCCAAAAAGGGCTGGAGGGTTGCAGCTGAGATCTTTTTTGGTGACAGAGGCAGACCAAGATACCTTGTAGGGAAAGCCCCTCGTTTAAAGCCCGAGAGATCACTAAGAACCGAGATCTGAATGTCGGAGTAACCACCGTAGAAAATCTCTGACTTTGATTCATTTGTATCAAGACCTGACCAATCTTTAAAAATGCTCATAACAGATTTAATACCGTCAGTTGAAGCTCGAGAACCATCAGAGAAAACCAGCAGATCATCAGCGAACAGGAGGTGAGTGAGCTTCGGAGAAGTACAAAGAGGGTGAAGTCTAAACGCCCCATCTACCTCAGCCTTGTCCAGTAAGCGAGAAAGAACTTCCATCAGCATAATGAATAAATAGGGGGACATTGAGTCACCTTGCCGGAGACCTTTCTTACCCTCGAAGAAACCCGCTAACTCTCCATTAATGGCGACAGAGAACCTTGGGGAAGTAATACACTCGGTGATCCAAGTGATGAACAAAGGAGGGAACTGCTGAGCTTGAAGAACCTTTATCACGAAATCCCAGCACACCGTATCAAAAGCTTTACGTATGTCAATCTTAAGCATGGCACTCTTTAAGCAGGAGGAGCTATTGTAATCCTTTATAAGCTCAGTCGCAAGTAAAACATTCTCTCCAAGGCTGCGACCCTTCAGGAAAGCTGCCTGGTTGGGGCTGACACATTCCGATAAGATTGGTTTGAGGCGATTTGCAATGATCTTGGATATGATCTTGTAGACAATGTTGCAGAAGCTGATAGGCCTGTAATCACCCAGGGAACAGGCTTCAGGTTTCTTCGGGATCAGAGCTATCGACGTTGTGTTCAGGTCTTTAAGTAGTTTTCCATTCCTGAAAAACTCTCGAACAGCACTAATGATGTCAGAGCCAACCATATCCCAAGATGCTCTAATGAACTCGACCGAGTATCCATCTGGACCCGGACTCTTATCTAGTGGCATGGAGAATATTGTTGCTTTGATCTCAGCCTCCGTTACTTCCCTTTTCAAATAATTTTTCTGGAGCTCAGTACACCGGAAAGGGAGTAAATTCTGTAAATTCTCAACCGAGGCAGATGATAAAGGAAGATCTGTGGCTCCGAGAATTCCCTGAAAATACTCAGCAGCATGCGATTTGATATCGTCCATTGAGAAGAAAAAATGATCATCACCATCTTTTAAAAAGTGGATATGATTTCTCGTAGCATGGTGAGAAACTGTCCGATGATAAAAAGGTGTATTGCGGTCCCCAACATCTGCCCATCGAACCCTTGATTTCTGTCTGTAGAACTTTTCCTCAGCCTTTAGAAGCACATTCAGGTTGGCCCTCTCACTGTGCTCCTCCCTGGCCGTTTCAGAATCAGGTAAA
Source organism: Brassica napus (assembly GCF_020379485.1). Taxonomy (NCBI): domain Eukaryota; kingdom Viridiplantae; phylum Streptophyta; class Magnoliopsida; order Brassicales; family Brassicaceae; genus Brassica; species Brassica napus. The sequence continues at coordinate 23,968,605 of NC_063438.1, read as the reverse complement.
GTATGTAACCGTCTTTGGAGATCATCAACCTTATTCTTCTGAGCCTGAACTCTCTGAGAAATACCACTGAAGTGTTGTTTGTTGAGTCTACGCAAAGGCCTTTTCAGAAGTTTCAGGGAGCGAACCAATTTAAACTGAGAGGTTCCCGTAATATGCTCATAATTCCATGCTCCATTTACCGTCTCAGCAAACTCAGAATGATCTATGACATGGTGAAATAATTTAAAAGGTTTAATAACCCGGCGCCTGATAGATGGCATTCGGAATAGGCATGGAGCATGGTCTGATTGAGAGGGATCCAAAAACTCTGCAAAAGAATCTGGAAAAGCTGAAGACCAAGGTTGGTTAATAAAAGCATGATCAATCTTTGTAGAAATCGGATTGTCATCTTGGCCATTCCTCCACGTATAAGGTAATCCCTTAGCCTGAGCTTCAAAGAGCTGAGCATCCTGCAGAGCAATACATGCATCATCCATACCGGAGTCATCAACAAGAGATAGTAGATGGTTAGAGTGATGAGAAGTCCTCAGCATCTGATTAAAATCTCCTACCACGGACCAAGGGGATCTTGACAGAGGAGTCGTGTCCTGCATCACAACGAGACTGTCCCATAAACTCCTACGGTCCTCCTCCAAATTGAACCCATACACAAAAGTTACCGTCAAGGTAATATTCTCAGATAAAATTGTAACCCCGCAAGTCACAGATTGAGCTGACACATCATATATGAGCATTGTAACCTTCGGATCCCAAACAACTACCACCCTGGCATAATCATTTCCTTCAAAATTACCAAAGAAGTTCCAACCCCTTGGAATAGCTCCTAAAATTCTCTCTTTATTACTCTCTACTATATGAGTCTCCAAAATAGCTCCTAAAATTCTTTTAATTATGTGATAAACGGAATCCTTTAATATGACATCTTCTCTAATTATCGGGTTAACCCAAACTATTTATTTACAGTTTCATAGAAAACAAAAGTACCATCTTATATATTAAAACAGAAGTCATGACTTATTTTCATGTGTGATTTTTTTTAGTTTAGACCGTTCCAAGAAAATATCATATTTTACATAAATTCATTATTATATCTTTTAATATCTTTATCTTTTTATTTGAAATACAAATGAATATATTTAAAATGTTCTAACAAAATCTTTTTAAAATCTTCTTAGAATCTTTTTTAAATTTACTTTCGAAAATTGTTAGTTTTAATTTAAATTATCATAAAATAATTAGAAATTAAAATTGAATATAGTTTTGGTTTATAAACGAAAATTTAAATAAAATAAAATTTATTAATTTCAAAAATACATTTACTAATATTTTTAAAGATTTTGTTAGAAATAAATATTTATTTCTATTTTAATTTTTTCAAAATTTTTTTGAATAAAATAAAAATCATGATTTTTTGATGAGTGATATTTTTATTTGGACCATCATTTAAATTTTCTATTAAATGTATATCACTAATGCTAATATATATATATATATATATATATAATATTTTTAACTACTTTAATCATAACTAGATTTTGACCCGTGCAACCGCACGGGTGTTTGTTTTCACTTTTTTATAGATAAATTATTGTTTTAAAACATAAGTGGTATATATTTTTAATGTTAATCATATACTTAAATATTTATATAACTATTTCAAATACAATAATTTTATAATTTACATGTTATAATTAATTAATTGTTTAAACCTTATGTATTTTCCACTTCTTATTATATATTTATCTTATTGTATTTGTATTTAGTTATTAAGCAAATTAATATATTCATGAGAAAATATATTTTAAAAAATATTTTGTATTTAATTTAGAATAAATTTTGACCCGAATTTCAAAACTGGATTTCTTTTTACCAATATTTTTAATCTTATTTATTTTAGATAATTTATTATTGTATATATAAAACTGTAAGATATGTTAATTTTTAGACATGTATTATATAGTTTGTTAATTTTAAGCCGTTCTATCATCATATTATATTTTAAATAAATAGTTTATATTTATGAAAATAACATTTATAAATTTATCAATTGAATATAATTTATCATATTTATTTTAGTATAATAATTATATTTTAACATGATCATGACTATAAAAGTAGATAGAATATGATATAATTATTTTTTTTCATTTCTAAACGATAACTTAAAATACATTAAGTTATTGTTTAAATATTTTTACACAGATTTATTAGAATTTTTAAAATATAATATATAAATATATATTATATTTAAAATGAAAATATATTATGATTAAAGTAGTTACAAAGATTTTATATTATTAACTTTATAGAAATACATGTTAATTTTTATACATGTATTATATAGTTTGATAATGTTAACCCATCTTACCAACATATTAGATTTTATTTTTGAACATAAATATTTTATAATTACGAAAATAAAATATATAAATATATAAATTTAATACAATTTTATTATATTTAGCTCAATATAATAATTTTATTTTAATATGATTGATTATGATTATATAATAAATAAAATATTATAGATTTTTTTATTTTTCATTTTATATAACTGAATATATTAATGTATAATAATATTTTAAACTAATTTTGAAATTAGTGAAAATATTTAAATATAATTTTGAAAATGAAGATCTTGTAAAAATCTTTTCAAACAGATTTGTTAGACTTTTAAAATAAATATATTTATATTTAAAATGAAAAGATATCAAAAGATATTATTATTAAAATATTTTAAAAATTCTACTTATTATTAGTCTAAATTAAAATGTAGTATAAATTTCTATGAATAGGTCCATTAGGTCCATTTTAAAAAAAAATCACACATGAATCAAGGTTGTGACTTCTGTTTTAATATATAAGATATATTTTATATCTTTTAATTTTTTTTAAAAAAATTAAAATTCTAACAAATTTCTTGAAAAAGATTATAATAAGATCTTAATTGTCATAAATTGAATATAAATATTTTTAACTAATTTTGTAATTAGTAATGAAATGTTACTAAAAGAATAAAATTATATCATATTTTATCAATTTTATAATAATATCTATCATTTTAAAAAAACGTTATATTTTATTTTCAAAAAAAAATCTATCATTTTTAAAAAAACGTTATATTGAACAAAATATGATAAAATTATTTTAAATTGATAAGTTAACATATTTTATTTTCATAAATATAAAATATTTATGCTAAAAACATAATATGTTGGTAGAACGGGTTAATATTAGTAAACTATATAATACATGTATAAAAATTTAACTTATCTTAAACTTTTTAATATACATTAATTTATTATATAAAATTAATAAACATTAAAAATTACTAAAAAAATCTAGCGATTTGAACTACGGATCATAATTATAATAAATTAAATACAAAATTGTTTTCGTATATGTTGTTTGATGCATTAAAAACTTTATTTTAGTAATCAAACGCAAATTCAATAGGACAAATATATAATAACCAATATATATATGTGATGATTTTAAAAGAATAGGCTCTTAGAAGTTTTAAAATGTCTATATATATATAATCCCATAATCAATACTATTAAAAGAGAAGGAGTTTTAATAAATCTACTTAAAAAAGTTGTTTGGACCCTTTCACTTTTTAGTCCAACCTATTATATATAACCATATCTTATAACTATAACCTATCTTATAGCAATCAAATAAAATTTTATTATTCTCCATATTTTATCTGTTACAATATATTACAACTTTATTTTTCATCCCTTATATATTGGACTCTTATCTCTATCTTTAATAACTAAATCTACGGTTACACTATATATTTGTACGTGTGAAATAATATGATCATGACATGTTCAACTACAATATATATAACAACTACAACTAATTAATCACCTTCTTCATGACATATAACATTTCTTTTATATAACATACTATTTAGTATAGTAGAATAATATCTATGACATGCAATGGACATATGCCACACCCAGACTTATATCAAGTTTAGTGGTAGATCAACTTAATATATTATTAGTATAGTAGAACAATATCTGTAACGTATCACATAGTTCCAAATTTTTGCAAAATTAAATTTAATAAATCAAACCATCTGTTAAAAACAAAATTATATTTTCTTTTACTTTAAATTAACTTTTTATAAAAATCATTTATAATAAAATTTGTTATTTAAAATAAGTTTAAAACTATTAAAAACCTTACAAATTTATACTATTAACTTAGCCAAAAATATGTCAAATAACTCTTAAGTCTCATCAATTCAGCAAATATAACATTTTTAAAATACACAAAAAAGTTAGTGAAAGAGAATAGGTCTGAGCATCGGGTTTTGGGGTAGGTACGGATCATTTTATTTTGGGTTCAGACATTTTGAACATAACTAGGTATTTTTTTGGTTCAAGCTTGGGTTGGTTCCTTTTGGATCCGGGTCGGTTTGAATCCATAATTCAAATATCTATAAAATCAATGTACTATTTGGGTACGTATCAGATTTGGATTGGTTTGATTATTTAGGACACCAAAAAGATTTGAAATTGCCAACCCCCCCCCCCCCCTCCCCCCAAACAAATACTCGAAAATATTGAAATATCCAAAAAGATCCAAAATGAACCGATCCGTTATGATCCGAGAAATTAAAAAAAAGCTAATTTTCCGAATACCCAAAATATTTTTTAAAATAAATTGAAATTTTTACCCAAATCCCGAAACTAAAATCGAAAACCTGAACCCAAAACTTAAACAATATTTGTAATACTAAAACATATATAAAATACTCAAATATACCTAATATACACAAAACATTTTAGGCACTTGGGTATCCGATCAGGTAAATGGTATGATTTGGACTCGAAAAGAGACATGCGGATCCAAAAATTTAATATGTAAACCTGGACCCAAACTGCACCTATATTTCCAGGTCTATTTCAATTTGGTTTTCCGAATTTGGTAAAATATTCATGTCCAAGGGAGAGTTTTGTAAGTGTACATACAAATTTTAAATAAACAAATTCATGAATTATATAAGGTAAACAAATTATCTTCTTCGATATCATATGATTTTGTAACATAATAATATAAAACAATTTCAAAATATTAATTCACAAATTTTGTATACAATCCAAAAAAAACATGCGCTTTTGAAGAAGATAAATTGCCAACCCCCCCCCTCCCCCCAAACAAATACTCGAAAATATTGAAATATCCAAAAAGATCCAAAATGAACCGATCCGTTATGATCCGAGAAATTAAAAAAAAGTTAATTTTCCGAATACCCAAAATATTTTTTAAAATAAATTGAAATTTTTACCCAAATCCCGAAACTAAAATCGAAAACCTGAACCCAAAACTTAAACAATATTTGTAATACTAAAACATATATAAAATACTCAAATATACCTAATATACACAAAACATTTTAGGCACTTGGGTATCCGATCAGGTAAATGGTATGATTTGGACTCGAAAAGAGACATGCGGATCCAAAAATTTAATATGTAAACCTGGACCCAAACTGCACCTATATTTCCAGGTCTATTTCAATTTGGTTTTCCGAATTTGGTAAAATATTCATGTCCAAGGGAGAGTTTTGTAAGTGTACATACAAATTTTAAATAAACAAATTCATGAATTATATATGGTAAACAAATTATCTTCTTCGATATCATATGATTTTGTAACATAATAATATAAAACAATTTCAAAATATTAATTCACAAATTTTGTATACAATCCAAAAAAACCTGCGCTTTTGAAGCGCGGATCAAAATCTAGTTATCCAATTAATTGTGTAGGGTTTTAGGAGTTATGCACTGTCTAACATGTGTACATTTATTATAAAACTTGTTTTGGTATTCAAGCGGTTAGTAAATGTTTTATGTTTTTATATATGTATAAATATTATCATCCTGGAACGTGTCTTCTCATGAATTTCATAACTAAAAATGTGTCTTATCATCCTAACAACATATTTTTTCATGTGTTTTCATCTTAATAATTGTATGGTTAAAACATTTTTATGCATCAGTTTGTTGTATGTGCTATTTATTTAGTGAATCATTTTTTTTTGTCTGGTTAATTATGCTATTACAAATTATGAGAACCATTACATAGATGATATTACAACCGACAATTCTACCTGTTTTATGAAGATTCACGCTTGACTGCATCACTCTGAATAGCTCTATGAGATCCATTCTTGACGGTACTCCTTGCGCCATGTTGAAGATCTCTTGTAAGCATTTTTTCTCTAATTTTTTGTATAATTCGCCTTCTCCGGGAATTGAAGCCCAAACCTATTCCTGTGGAAATTGCATTATCTGAGGTTTGAACCCCAGACCGGGGTGTATAAGCCTTTAAACCTTTACCACTAGACCACAGTGCTTTCAATATTTAGTGAATCATTAGTACACGTAAATTAGAGAGAGAATTGTTAGCAACTTAAGTGAATTTTTGTAACTGTTTAAGTGAATCATTGCAAGTGTTTGATGGATAGTTATAACTTCTTAAATGAAACATTGAAACTGTTGGTGGATATAATTTTTATCGATGAGCCATTGTAATCACTAGTTTTAAGTGCGTTCCTTCCAAAATCGATTGAATCAGCCGATAGGGTTTATCGAAAAAATAAAGTAAAAAATTTATGTTTAAGAATTTTCATATTTGATTTAATCCCTCTCCGCCCTGTAATATAATCCCGCAACAACTTGCGACAATACTTGTTTGTTGTTTGTCAATTAGTCGATAACACGACGTTGTTGTGGGAAATGGCCGATGTACATATCGTTAGGCCCAACTATTAAAATCCTGCATATATATAGTAAGTTCCTTGTTCATATGAGTTTCGTAGAAACACCGATGGGTCTAGATGGGCCTGAAACGTTGGAAGTGCCGGAAAAATGGGTAGAGTCGGGCTCGCACAAAGCGCGTAATCATATCTTTGAAGGACGATCCTACTAGTGTTGTGACATGTCGCGTCGTTTGTTCGCAGCCGGGGGAAAACGTGCTAAATGTTTTCAATCATAAAATACAAGTTGGTACCTTATCAAAGTTGACCTGCCATTTTTATTTCTTAAACTAAATTTAATAGTGTCTCGTTATAACCATCTATTATTTGCAAAGTTGTAATAACATATCCTTTTTTTTTTGTAACTGAGAATAATAACATATCCTTGTGCAGTCAAACAAACATGATAACATTGTTTACACAACACGTTTTACAAACAAAAAATATAATATTTTTAATAATTATGACAAATTTCATCTCTTGTCGGCAAATGTAGCCAACAAGTTTTACAAACTCACAACGAAGTTTTTTTCTTTTTGTTTTGTTAAAGAAAAATCATGGAATTTTAAACTACATAAACATTTATAAACTCACCGCGAAGACGGTGGATTCTGTTGCTGAATAATAGATTTTTTGTTATATTCTTTCACAATTAAACATATAAATTAATTTTAAAAATACTGGAGAGGGAGACCAGACACGAAACTTATCAAAAGAGAAAATGAAATCCTAACAAACTCAAAGATTTATGCAGCAGTAGTAGCAGGCAACGGACTTATTAGTTATTTAACAAGTCTACGACACAAAAAAAAAGTTTTTTAAAATGCAAAAATGTGGAACAACAGAATGGAACTATAAAAGAAAATAAAGAAGAAGAATATAATCAGAAAATGGAATAAAAATAAAAGCTGGTGGTCCATTTCGTCACTTTATATGATTCCTTACACAATAAAATATAAATTTAAATTGACTCGAGTTACATCGAAATTTGAGAGAATTATAAACTAAAAGACCTTTTTACAAAGAAAAAGAAAATACAGGGCTGCAAAGACAATTAAAATATGAGTCCTCACAAGAAATAAAAAAAAAAGCATTTATGAAATTTAGCATCTTTGTAACACGTAGAAAAGGCCAAAACAGAGAGCGGCCAAAACGGAAGCAAAAAAAGTCTCATCATTCTTTTCTTTTTTACTTCCAATCTCCTCCCTTTGCTCATTGCCATAACCACACAACAGAGAAAAGTTTCTCTTTCTGTAATTGCAAACTCTGTCTCTCAATGAGCTGATTAGTACATTTTTGTCTCACCTTCTGATCCATATAATATCTAACAGATCATGCACTCTTGCGTTTGCTTACGTTAATTTGGTGGAGTTTCATTAATAATAACATTTTTATATTTTGATCATCATTTTCTGTAAAGTGTTAATTCTTATTAAGGAGAACTTTTGGCTGTTCATCATCATCATTTGATCCAATGGCTGCCATCACTGAGAATCCCACTGATGTTGTTGTCAAAGATGTTCATGAGATATGTATCAAGAAAGATGCTGAAAAGATCATCGATGACAAAACTGAGAAGAGCACGGGCTTGGAACCCGAGACCGAGTCCGAGCTCAAACCTGAATCCGAGTTAGATATGCAAAAGCTGGTGGCTATGTTCAAGAAACTGAATCCTTTGGCTAAGGAGTTTTTTCCCTCTTACTACAGTCCCAAGAAGAATGGTGAAACTACAGAAGGTAATCAATTGCTGTCCGTTGATGACGATTTACCAACGGCTAAGAAGCAATCTGGTGAAGAATTTGATTCTGATGGAAAGAAGGATGACAATAACCGGAAGGTATAATCTGAAACATTCTTTTTAAAAAATAAATTATGATTAGATAATCTTAGATTGATCTGCTTACTTTTTGTTGTTGTAAATCTGTAAACTTTGGTTGAAGAGGTTTGTTTTGTGCAAACATTTTTTTTATTCTGTTTTGTGATTACAGAAAAGAAACAATTATAGCCAAGGGAGGAAGAGGTTGACTGGAAGAATTTCAAAAGCTCAGAGAGAGGATAGTATTAGAAGAACAGTGTATGTTTCTGACATTGACCAGAGTGTAAGTTTCCTTTTAAATTGTCTTTCATGGTTATACAGAGAATTCGAGTTAATTTGTATCAGTGTAACGTAAAGCTGGTTTGTTTTTTAGGTGACTGAGGAGGGTCTTGCTGCTTTGTTTAGTAACTGTGGACAAGTAAGAATGATCCCTTAAGCTTTAAATGCTTGTTATATCTTTTACCCCTTGGTGGTTACTGGGCAATGTGATTAGTTTAGACAAAGTTTTTGAGTCTATAAAAAAGGTAGATTGAAATTTAAATGCCTATCTGTGATTATGTGCTAAAATATTACTGCTAACGTTTTATGATCTAAATGTTTCTTTGGTGGTATGTGAAGTAACTCTGTGAGTTTTTCTTTTGTGAAGGTTGTTGACTGTCGAATTTGTGGGGATCCACATTCAGTTCTTCGATTTGCGTTTGTTGAGTTTGCTGATGACCGTAAGTACAGCTTCTGAAATCTTAAAATGCCATAACAAAAAGTTTCCATCTCACTGTAACCATTTACATTGTAAAAATTGTTTCTACAGAGGGCGCACATGAAGCTTTAAGCCTGGGTGGAACGATGCTCGGGTACTACCCTGTGAGGGTCTTACCCTCAAAAACTGCTATTCTTCCAGTGAATCCCACATTTCTTCCTAGGGTAAAGGACACATGTTCCATTAGTCAAATTTGGTTTGAGTTTCCAGTTTTGAATTTACTTTAACCATGTTTACTGTTGATTCAGTCTGAAGATGAAAGGGAGATGTGTTCAAGGACAATTTATTGCACAAACATTGACAAAAAGGTGAAAATGCTGACCATTTTTTGAAAAACAGGTTTTTATTTCTAGTATTTCCTGGTTTAATATTTTTTTTTTTGAAAACTGCAGGTTTCTCAAGCTGACATGAGAAACTTCTTTGAGTCAGCATGTGGTGAGGTCAGAACAGAACCTAGACCTTAATCTTTCGTCCTCTCTGTCTCTCTCTCCTTATAAGTTGTTAAATGACCTGAAAATTTTATTTTAAGGAGTGATGATGCATAAGTTGTTTTCCAAATATATGCAGGTAACTCGTCTAAGGCTTCTTGGGGATCAACTGCATTCAACTCGCATTGCTTTTGTTGAGTTTGCTCTGGTGAGTTCTTTATCTATCCACCAAGGGTAAATTTTCTTCATGGGTGTTGCTTATCACATTGCAAGTCTATTCCCTTTGACATGCTTGAACTTGTGTATTCACATGCAACTTCAGAAACTTGTATTTGTTTTATTTTCAAACGAACAGGCGGATAGTGCAACTAGGGCGCTCAATTGCAGCGGGATGGTTGTTGGATCCCAACCCATAAGGTAAAAACTTCATCAATGCAATGTAGTAAAAGCTTTTTTATTTATTTATTTATTTTAACTTATCTCAGTTGGATCAATATTTGACTCAATTTTCTTTTCTCTTTTCAGGGTAAGTCCATCAAAGACACCAGTAAGGCCACGAATCACTCGACCACCATCCACAAGTTAGAGCGACACCAGAAGAGAGATGATTGCAAACATTTTGTTTCCTCTTTATTTCTTTCGTTATCTTTTAAGTTTTAGAACACTTATCTCCAGTTATGTTAGTAGCTGGAAACACTATGTTCCTGCTTCCGAATTTGGAGTGTTCTTGTTAGGTTCTGAGATACTTCTCTCTATTTCATCATCATTGTCTTAAAAAGGATTTTTCTTTGGAGCATTTTCTTTTATTTTCACAAGTCGTGCGCATCAAGTTAGGTCACTAGTATCTAAATTTTTACATAAAAAAAACATTTCCTCAAGAGAAGATCTCGCCGTCTATTTCCAGATGCGGAATACTAAAGACGCACTCTGTTCCTTCCTCAGCAAGTTTCTCACTCAACAACGAACAAGAGCTTATCCGCAAACACGACAAGGAAGGAGGGAGATCCTCCTCCAATATCCTCAGCTTATCACAGCCGTTGATCTCCATCGTCTCCAAGCCCTTCGTATCTCGAAACCCTAACCGATTCAGCGCGGCGAGATTCTCGAATCGGCTTATCCTCAGAGAAAATAGCCCTCTCGGCAGCAATCCTTCGTCAGGAAACGATTCGATGTCTTCGTTACCTCCTTCGATCTCGAGATTCCGAAGATTCTCCAGATCTCGCAACCCCCATTCGATCCGCGGCGTCAGCTTGGGGCAGAGGTTGATGCAGAGCGTTCGGAGATTGCTCGGGAACCCTCCGCCGGGGATGGAATCGAGCTTTGGGCATTTGATTACGAAGAGCGATTGGAGAGACGTGAGGCCGAAGAGCTTCTCCGGTAACGCTCGGAGGTTCTCGCAGTTTGAGAGGAGGATCGAAGAGAGCTTCGGCGTCGGGAGGCCTCCGTGTGGGAAGGTTGTTAGGTTTGGGCAATCTCTGATTTCTAGGGATTTGAGTGCGATTCGGTCGTCTCCGAGTCCGGCGTGGATGGAGAAGGTTCTGAAGCTTTCGCAGGCTGTGATTGAAAGAGATTTGAGCTTTGGGAAGAGGGATAGAGGGAAGGTGATGAGGTTGTTGCTGCAGCTGGTTTCGATGGAGAGGTACTCTAGCTGTGAGTAGCTGCGTGTTGGTTGTAGGCTTTCTTGGAAGTTGAGTTTCTTGCAGTCTCTTATGTAGAGTGTTTTTAATGTGGTTGGAGGGAAGGATTCTAGTGAGTGACAGGCGACGAGGAGGAGTTCGTGGAGATTTGGGTGGCTTTCGGAGAGGCTTTCTGGTAAAGAAGTTAGGCCGTCGCAGGTGTCGATGTGGAGGGACTGCAGGTTCTGGGGAAGCTCCAGGAGGTGAGAGATATCTGTGACTTTTAAGTATTCCATATCTGTGTCATCATTGGATTGCGGAGGTCCGGTTAGACCGTTGTCACTAGACTGTCCACTTGGAGTAACCGCCTTCCCTTGTTGCTGGTTCTGGTTGCTACTACTTCCAGGGTCTCCAAAACCTCTGAGATCTGGAAGAAATAATGATCCTGACTGATATGGACTTAGGGAGCCGGGATCAGTGGAGATGAATTCTGAGAACCTTGCCGATATCACAGCAGGTTCTTCTTCATTATGCTGATGTGGGATTTCAAGTTGAGTTATATATTGCTCCACCTCTTGGTTCTTTGGCAAAGAAGACATGCTTGATGTTGAAGTTACTTCAGTGTCATTATTACTCTGACTACTTGTACCTATATCTGATTGAGAACTTGGATTCGCCGGTGGATTCTCTGCAGGGGAAGGTGGTGGGTCCGTTATGCTCGTATTCCCTGGGGAGGAACCTTCTCCTCCACCAACTGCTCTTAGGGGGCAATCAGAGATGGCGACTTCAGTTGAAGGAGGGAGTCCTTCTGGAAACGTTTTCCTTAAGCGGGGGCATTTTTCTATCATGAGTTTCTGGAGACAAGGAAAGATCCCATCTTCTCGTTCTGGACAAGTCCATTCTTCCCATCTCGGCATGGCATAGAATTTCAGAGTTTGCAAGGACTGAAACGGTACAAAGGTAGAGGTGTTCTCACCGAAGAAGTCTTGACCGACCTTCAGCAGAATGTTAAATTTCTCAATGCTGAGGTACTTGAGTGAAGGCAGTTGCCCAAGTGGAGGTAGTGATATGCAGAGGTTGCAGCTACTGAGAGTGACAGATGCAATACTATTGAATGAAGAATCACCCAACCATTTAGGAAATTCTGAACCCTGATAAGACTCAATGCAGAACGTTTTCAAGTTTTGGTTAGGTTCTAGCATCTTGAGGACCTCTTTCTGGTCACAAGACAATGTACTAAGACTACCAGGGGCGAAGCTAGAAGCTTTCACAGTCCACCTCAGGATTAACCCATCAAGCAATTGCTTCCTTTTCAAACCAGCGTCTTTTGCTTCTGAGGAGAAGGCCACATTTTGCAGCTCAGAGATGCGAAGAGTCCCCCGGAGATCAGAAAGTTCTTTGAGCTCGTGCAGTCCGGCTCCGCTCAGCCTTCCTACAACAAAATTAGATAACTTCTGCAAGCTTCTCAGCTTTCTTATTCCTAGTGGCATCTCTACCAAGGGAGTGCCAACAAGGTCGAGGAGGCGCAAGTTGATGAGTTCGGCTATGTTTGTTGGCAGGCTAGTCAGGTAACGGCAGTTTGATAGTAACAGTGTCTGCAAATTACAGAGTGTACACACAAACTCTGGGAGGTCTTTTATTTTGGTGCTTGACAGATCTAGATACCGTAACTGCTTCAAACCCTTTAATGATTTAGGCAAGCGAGTTATCTGATAATGAGACAAGCTGAGAATTCTCAGGCTGCTCAATGCCTGAAGCAATGGATTCAAAATTTTCTCTGTGAGTTGGAGAGATTCAAGACCGGTTGGAACATTGAAGGGAAGAATGGTTCTAAGAAACTCAACTCCAGAGATGGACTTGAAAGCCATGGAAGCATCACACTGGCTTCTGGAAAAGGAAAAATGTCGAACCTTGCTTGGCACCTCCGCAATATTGTCATCTTCCCGTCTGAAGCAAAAATCTCCTGAAGTAGCTTTAGCCAAATCATTCATGAGATCATGCATCACGAAGCTTTTCATGGTGATGTCCAACCTCAGGAAGAAAGATCGACCAACTAAATCATCAATGTAATCGTAACCAATCTCTTCTAATCTTTTGTTACTCCTTGGCTGGTATAAGAGGTCTATTGCCATCCATAGAAGCACCAACTCCTCTCTTTTGAACACATAACCCTTGGGGAATATCGAGCAGAGTGAAAAACATCGCTTGAGTACAGGAGGGAGAGTGTCAAAGCTCAGTTTAAGAACTGGAAGGATGCTGTTAGTGTATGTCGAGAAATTCTTTGATACATCATACCAGTCGTCAGGATTTGGCTTTGACCGGAGATGAGATGCGATGGCTCTTGCAGTTAACGGTAAGCCCTTACATTGTTCTGCAATCCTTTTGCCAATCCCGTCAAGTTCTTGGTTGATAGAACCGACTGAGATATTTCCAAAAGCAGATCTAGAGATCAGCTCCCAGCATTCTTCATTGGTCATCAGCTTCACTCGGTAGACTTTGTCAGCCTGTGCGGCTGTGGAGACAATGTCATTTCGTGTTGTTATAACAATCTTACTTCCTTCCTCTACATCAGTAAAGGCGACCTTGAAGCTTTCCCACTCTGTGCTACTTTCAGACCAAATATCATCCAGAACGAGTAAAAATCTCTTCCCTGATAGTTCTTGCTTCAGCTGAAGTTGAAGTGAAGGTAGATCCTCAGTATTAACTGCACTTGAAGTGATCTCCTGCAGAACGGCTTTTGTAACCGTGAAGACATTAAAGTTTAGCCCAACAGAAACCCACATTTTAACATCAAAGTGGTTGGTCACACTGTCGTCCTTGAAAACTATCTGCGTCAAGGTTGTCTTTCCAACCCCAGGCATACCTACAGTGGAAACCAGAGCTGGTCTCCTAATGCCTGTTTCATCATCAGAAAGCAGCAAGTTGAGTAATGCTACTTTATCTTCTGCTCGCCCAACCACTCTGCCTTGTGGAAGATCATCAGGTCTGGACCGTGACGCTTGCCTCCACTGTGGTTCCCGAGTCTCGCTATATTCTTTTAATCCAATAATTTCTATGTGTCTCACATGATGTTCCAGCAGTCTTACTACGTTTTCCATCTTTCGTTCTATCTTATTCTTGTTGGCTTCGTTACCACCCATAAGATTCTGGAATAGTCCCCCGAATCCTCCCACTTCAGCTACTACTCTTCTTCTCAAAGCCTCTGTTAGTAACTCATCAAGAACATCCTCTGCCTGGAAGAAAGCATCTGTGAGTCCTATAAGCCAATGTTTTACTTCTCGGACATGATCTGCTTTCTGATCAGCGTCCGCAATCACCGGGTGGACAGTGGCCAAAGCGACCTTCAATCTCTTCAGCAATGCACCGGAGGACTTTCCTTTGCATAATTCGACCAATTCTTGAGAATTGTTAATCCGTTCAATCATCACGTTCGCGCCATTTGAGGAATAGAACTTCGCCATGTCTTCCCTCGTAGCTTGTTGGAGCCAAGGAGATGCAACTCAGGAAAATCGCAAGCCAGTTATTGGAATAAGCAAAGCGGAAAGGGTTTATTGACTTGCTGTTCCTTATGCAATTTGTCAGCTGGCCTGCAGCAAGTGGTAATAGTGTCAAGATTTTAGAGATTATTGTCTTCCACTTGATCACGAGATCCACAAGTTTACAGACATTTTGCCTAGAACTGTTATAATACATCTCCATTTTCTAAACTATTATTAAAATTTCCTTGCAGTGCTCATTGACATGGAGCATTCAATGAGTTACATTCCAGAAAAAGAGGACAAATTAAGGAAGAAATAAGGTGAATCTGACCTGCACTATGAGTTCTATCTTTATCTTGTGTTGTCTCCGTCCTCTTCCCTATTTCCAAACACACGGTGAAGCAGAATTTTCACGCTTCTTTGCCTTCTTATTCTTACTTTTTTTCTTTCTCTTATGTTCAGCCTTGTGTCTGGATTTTTGGATCTATGTAGGAAGCGAAAAAGGGTTTGGCTGCATAATATTCAGCCTTAAGAAAGCTCAGGGAAGAAAAGGTCCTGCCAATGTCTCGTTTCAACCAATAAATACCACAAGATGTAAGTTTTCTTGTATTTTACACAATCTATTTTATTACCTTCTCTAATTGATGTAAATGATCTGTTACGGATTTGACAGATGGTATAGAAAATTTAAACTAAAACTACTTTTCTCATAAAATATTTTGGTTCATGATGTTTTTCACAATTTTAACAAATTTAATCCGTTAAATCTACATGTCTAATCTCGGTTGTGCTTAAGCCAATAGCGCTCCAGAAGGACACTGTAGACCCTTCACGCCTGACCCTATAGAAGACAAAAACAATTAAAGGCCTAAGAAATCATTTACGAAGACTCCAAAATGTACATCCGTTGATTTAACACACGGTTTTGCATTTTTGTGTGTTACCTTGTAAGATTGACTTTGTCTCAGTTGGTAGACCAAGACAGTTTCGTGCCAGCTCATAAGAGAATCATTCTCGAATTTAATATTTTGTTCGTTTGTGGACGATGCACTTTTTTTAATTTGAAGTCGTCTCTTACCTGTTTATTAAACTGCTACAGTTATGTTGCTTAACAGAATTTGCTGAGTAGTTTTTCAAGTCAACTCGGCGAATTCATCTGCCATTTTGATCTAAAGTAAACAATTTGATTAATTCATTCTTTATAAGTTCTGACTAATTCATTCTTCATATAAGTTTTGGTCCGTTTGATTCCATCCTCGAGTTTCTCTATGAAAATGCAGGCAACTTCTAGTCATTTTCGTGGTAGTTTCACTTGGTGAAGGTAGAATATACTTCGGTGTTTTATCAAGTTTAGTTATTGTTAGTTTCTCTGATTTTTCCTACCACTTGCCTTGTAATTTCTTACTTATTGGAATATTTGATTCTGCGAATGTAAACTGAAGAAATAAATATCCTGCTGTGAAGTTATTGATTTCCTGAGACATAAAGCTTCAAATTCTTGATTTCTTCTCTTGTTTGTTTTGTTTCCCCAGAGGGCTTTCTGTGTGCAGAGACAGACAAGATGACTGGAGGAGAGTTAATTCTCTCGGCTTTTCTACAAGCTCTCTTTCAGACGTTAATGTCTGGTCCTTTCAAGTCCTTCTTCAAGAGGCGAGAACTGAACGAGTGTGTACTAGAGAGGCTCAACACTGCGTTGTTGACAATAAGCGCGGTGCTGATTGATGCGGAGGAGAAACAGATTACAAACCCAGCGGTGGAAAAATGGGTCAACGAACTGAGGGATGTTGTTTACCATGCTGAGGATGCTCTTGATGATATTGCTACAGAAGCTCTGCGTCTCAACATAGGAGCTGAATCGTCTTCCAATATGCTGAGACAGCTTCGTATCAGAACCCTGGGAGATCTTTTGGATGGGAGCAGTGATCATTTGGAGACCAGGCTCGCGAAGGTCACGATAAGGCTTGAGCGTTTAGCCTCACAAAGAAATGTTTTGGGTTTGAAAGAGATAACTGCAATGACACCCAAACAAAGGTTGCCAACGACATCTCTTGTGGATGAATCTGAAGTGTTTGGTAGAGATGATGATAAAGATGAGATCATGAGACTCTTGATTCCTGAGAACGGGGAGGATAGCGGGACAGCCGTTGTAGCTATTGTTGGAATTGGTGGGGTTGGCAAAACCACACTTTCACAACTCCTATACAACGATCAGCGTGTTCAGAGTCATTTTGGAACTAGGGTCTGGGCTCATGTCTCAGAGGAGTTTGACGTTTTCAAGATCACCAAGAAGGTTTATGAATCTGTTACTTCCCGGCCTTGCGAGTTCACCGATCTGGATGTACTTCAAGTCAAATTGAAGGAGAGGTTAATAGGACCGTTTCTGCTTGTTCTAGATGATCTGTGGAATGAAAATTTTGCGGATTGGGATCTTCTACGCCAACCCTTCACATCTGCTGCTCGAGGGAGCCGGATTATTGTGACAACAAGAAGCCAACGCGTTGCAACCATTATGTGTTCTGTCCATGTACACAACCTTAAGCCATTATCTGATGGAGATTGCTGGTCGTTGTTTATGAGAACCGTTTTTCCTAATCAAGATCCGTGCTTAGATCAAGAAATTGGAGATCTTGCGGAGAGGATAGTGTACAAGTGCCACGGCTTGCCCTTGGCTGCGAAAACACTTGGTGGTGTTTTACGGTTTGAAGGTAACGTCGTAGAATGGGAGAGAGTTCTAAGCAGCAGGATTTGGGATCTTCCAGCTGATAAGAGCAATCTACTTCCAGTTTTACGGGTAAGCTACTATTACCTTCCAGCTCACTTGAAACGATGTTTTGCGTATTGTTCGATATTTCCCAAAGGGCATGCGTTTGAGAAGGAAAAGGTAGTTCTTCTGTGGATGGCAGAAGGTTTCTTGCAGCAGACGAGAAGCAGTAAGAACCTAGAAGAGCTTGGGGATGAGTACTTTTCAGAACTAGAATCAAGGTCGCTTTTCCAAAAGACCAAGACGAGTTACATGATGCATGACTTTATCAATGAGCTTTCTCAATTTGCTTCAGGAGAGTTCAGCTCCAAGTTTGAAAACGGTTGGAAACTTCATGTTTCAGAAAAGACTAGGTATCTATCCTACCTACGAGATAATTATGGTGAACCTATGAGGTTTGAAGCTCTTCGTGAGGTCAAGTTTCTCAGAACTTTTCTACCACTCAGCCTCACAAATTCTTCGCGGTCATGCTGCTTAGATACAATGGTCAGCGAGAAGCTACTTCCAACGCTTACCCGCTTGCGTGTTTTGTCTTTGTCACATTACAAGATCTCAAGGCTGCCTCCAGACTTTTTCAGGAACTTGAGCCATGCCCGGTTCTTGGATCTCTCTCGCACTGAACTCGAGAAGCTTCCGAAGTCCCTTTGTTATATGTATAACCTCCAGACACTTCTTTTGGCCTACTGTTCCAGTCTGAAGGACCTACCTACAGACATCTGCAACCTCATCAATCTGCGGTATCTTGATCTGATTGGGACGAAGCTAAAACGAATGCCGAAAAGATTTGGTAGATTGAAGAGCCTCCAGACTCTAACAACTTTTTTCGTGAGTGCTAGTGATGGGGCAAGGATTTGTGAACTTGGAGAACTCGATGAACTCCATGGCAAACTCAGAATAGTCGAGCTACAGCGAGTTGTGGATGTTGCTGATGCTGCAGGAGCAAATTTAGACAGCAAGAAACATCTAAAAGAGATTGATTTTATCTGGAGAACTGGATCTAGTAGCTCAGAGAGCAATACAAATCCTCACCGGACGCAGAACGAAGCTGAAGTCTTTGAGAAGTTACGCCCACATCGTCGTATCGAGAAGCTCGCCATTGAGAGATACAACGGAAAAAAGTTTCCAGATTGGCTATGTGATTCCTCGTTCTCAAGAGTTGTGTGCATACGCCTCAGAGAATGTCGAAACCGTTCCTCGTTGCCATCTTTTGGTCAACTCCCAGGTCTCAAAGAGCTTTACATTTCAGGAATGGTCGGGCTCAGAAGCATAGGTTCCGAGTTCTACTTAAGTCCATCACTGCGCGATCGAGACCAACAGCCGTTTAAATCACTTGAAACGCTGCGGTTTGATAATCTGCCGGATTTGGAAGACTGGTCAGACATAAGGGTCACCAAAGGAGACTTATTCCCTTCTCTCAAGAAACTTTCCATACTGAGATGTCCGGAGCTAACCGGGAATCTACCGACTTTTCTTCCTTCTCTGATATCTCTTCATATCCATAAATGTGGGGTCTTAGATTTCCAGCCAGACCACAACGAGTACAGCTACAGGAATCTTCAAAGGCTAAGCATAAAAAGCAGCTGTGACTCTCTCGTTACATTTCCTTTAGGCCATTTCGCCAGCCTCCACGCGCTTGAGTTTGATAACTGCATATCTCTGCAGTCTTTGCAGCTCTCAAAGGAGCATTCGTATGGTCCGAACGCTCTAAGAAATCTGAGAATCAATGACTGTCAGAATCTGCAGCGTCTTCCAGAGCTGAACTTACAGGTCACGGTCTCGGTCACAAACTGCAGGAATCTCAGACAGCCGATGGAACCACAGCCTCAATATCATCAGTTTCATCTTCCAAGACTAAACGTTTCAGGCTCACAGAGGTCTCATGGTTCACACAGGTCATATGATTCACGTTCACCTTCAAGATATGATTAAACCCTGATTCGCTTGCATCAGTCAAAAACATATTCTATTTGTTCCATATATCTCCTTGGCTTTTCTTCCCCTTCTAATTGTGTAATGTATATGTTGTGTTCTTCTGTAGACAGAATGTGGAAGGGTACTACACTTTGTATAAGAGTACTACACTTTGTCAAAAGCTTGCTCGTCTTCAAGCCAGGTCATGATAAACTAGACTATATATGCCAATGGTCAATAATTTTGCCTAGATATAAGATTGTTATGAATGAGGCTGGAGAATGAGTCTCCATTTATTGTTGTTACGAGTGTCTTGTTAGACTAAATAACCTTGGTCAAGCTTTCTATATAAAAATGAGTTTATAAATTACAAGGGAGTATTTATAGAATACGTCAATATTTCATTAGTTTCATTCAAGAAATGAGGGAAGAAACTTAAGAAAATGTGGAACTTGGTCATCGGATTTGTCGCCTGGGCTTTTTTAGCAGTGGTGGCTATCATCATAGGCTGGATGATCACCCGCAATACTAAGCTTCCTTCTCCACCGCCGCCTCTACCACGGCCACCACAGCCACTGCAGCTCCAGACGCCTGTGTATAGAACCAAAGATGGAGATCTTGTCATTCTGACAGGCACTGGCACTGCCATATCAGTTGCTGGAGCCGTTATCTATGGTAGTTCTTGTGGTTGTGGAGGTGGAGGTGGTGGTTGTGGGGGAGGGGGAGGAAGTGGTGGTTGTGGAGGAGGTGGTGGTTGTGGGGGAGGAGGAGGAGGTGGTGGTGGTGGTGGTTGTGGAGGAGGGGGAGGAGGTGGCGGTTGTGGAGATGGTGGTGGTGGAGGCGGATGCGGAGGTGATTAAGTATCTTGATTGCCAACAGGATGAACAATTTACTCATGTTTTGTAAAGTTAGATGTTTTACTTGTTTCTTTCTTGTTTTGTGGATTGACTTGGTTTTCTGTTCTTTTCTTGCCTGTTAGTTCCTTTTGCATATTATCTGAAGTGCACCAGATGGGTGACATTGACATAGAATGATGGATGATGCAAGATTTTATTGTTGTTACAATTCATGGTTTGTCTAAGTAATACTTTTTACATAGAATGAGGTTTCTTGCTTCTTCAAGTTCTGAGCAAGAAGATGAAAGAAAGAAAGTCCTTAAGTTCATTCCTTTTGGCAGCGGAAGGAGAGGCTGTCCTGGAGAAAATCTTGGATATATCTTTGTTGAAACCGGAGTTGGAATGATGGTGCAGTGCTCTGACTGGATAATCAGTGGAGATAAAACAGTTAGCATGGAAGAGACTCTTGAAGGATTGTCCTTGACCATGGCTCATCCCCTAATCTGCACTCTTCTTCCTCGAACCGAGTTTAAATCTGAAGATTCTAAGTTTTTGACTTAAAAGTCATGATATAACCCATTGCCGTGGGAAATAAGGAACCTTGCTTTCAGTTGTTCTCTTTCATCCCTTTCATATTAGTGTATGTTTCCTCATTTAGATAGAGTTTAAGACAAAAAAAAAACAAGGAGCATACTTAAAATTAGCTGAAATTTGAATATGAAGATTAGACAAAGTCTCTCGTCTAAAAGCATAGGTACTAATTAAATACAAAACAAGGGTACTTAAAAGAGAATTTAACTTCACAAATACAAATACTGTGATTTTAACTAATCAGTGATCACACACAGAGATACAACCCAACGACTCATGTAGCTAAAGCCTAAAACATAAATTATATACAAACGTCAGACGATCATTTAAACGGGGAATCCACATATATAACCTCGTTCTTAGTATACCCACTTGCTTTGTTCCCATGTGCGCATGATATTTGTTGAGACATGACATTAAGATCTCAAAAGACAAATTACGACCTGAAAACACAGAGAAGTCACAACATAAATAGTTTAAGAAAGAAGACCAGAAAGCGAACAAAACGGACTTGTTTGGACTTTGGACATTAGATACATTGAGGTAAGATCAATTATTGCAAAAGATCAGTTGTGTCTGCTAGCAATGTAGCTAGCCAGACCCACCAGTGGCGCCGCCTTATTCGAATCAAACCCTTGAAGCTGTTCCTTTGCTTCTCTGCTCAATGTCTCCGCAAGTTCCCTAGATTTCTCCAAACCAATCAACCTAGGATACGTCAGTTTCCCAGCCATGACGTCTTTCCCGGCGCTTTTACCCAATTCCTCGGTAGATTTTGTTACGTCAAGAATATCATCAACCACTTGGAACAACAGCCCAATACATCTCGCATACTTTCTAAGCCTCTCGATCTCTTCCTCCGTTCCGCCTCCCATTATAACCCCTATAACCGCAGCTGCCTCCAACAATGCAGCTGTTTTGTGAAGGTGGATGAACTCTAGACGCTCCATTCCAGCGTCTTCAGGACTTATTCTCTCGCTGCGTAGGTCAACCACTTGCCCAGCCACAAGCCCTTTTGTCCCTATGGCCTTTGCCAGCTCAATTACCGCGCGAACCATCCTATCAGGAGCGACCAAACCACTTGACACAACCGTCATGTTTTCAAAAGCCAAAGCAAGAAGTGCATCACCCGCCAAAACCGCCATGTCTTCTCCAAATAACTTGTTTGAGAATAAAATGGTTCAATACCAAACATTAGCATCAAGGAAAGATATATTAGGGACAAGGGTCCGGCATTGAAAGTTGCAAGGGATATTAACTAGTATATATGTCAATCCACTTATCACCAATTGATTTTAGTTTGCAAGTTCATCTAACTTAACATGATACACTAGCTTTTCTTCGAGCCTTCATATGATTTACAAATTACAACACACCTTGTGGTTGGTTGGCTTGCCTCTGCGGAGATCAGCATTATCCATGCAGGGAAGGTCATCATGAATCAGAGAGCTAGTGTGTATCATCTCCACCGCACAAGCTGCCGACATGGCAGTAGCCTCGTCGCCACCCACGAGCTCGCAGGCAGCAATACATAGAAGAGGCCTCACACGTTTTCCACCAGCCAGCAATGAGTACCGCACCGCCTCTTGGATCGTGAGGGGTTTCATAAGCGGTACGCAAACGTCTAGAGCAGCGTTCACAGATTCCGCTTTAAGGATCATATATGACTTGAAGTCAAAGATGGAGGAGTTGTGATCATTGCCTTTACCGTGTGGTGTAACCATGTCTCCGCCTCGTGACGTGAGAGCAGATGAGATAGACAAAACGTTGCGTTTTTGAAGACTCTTGACAGTGGATATAGAGTTGTATCTTCTTCCTTTGAATTGTATGAAGAGGGAGGATGAGCTGAGATGAACAGTCGCCATTGCTGATCCACTTTCTCTAATACAATTTTATAATTGGCTTTGCCCATTAAGAGCATGTGAAAATCTTAATAGGTTTCTTGGAACTGGAAGCAATGAAGGTCAACGTCTTTCTTGTTATTTTAATATAAACAAGATAATATGAATATTCAACAAATCGTTGGATGAAAAGTCACGATCTATGTTCATATATATAAGGTAAGTTGTAATAATAATTTGAATAGCTAAATACATCGACCAGTGTTTAGTTATTACAGGAAATTCTAAAAACAAAAATTAACTTTTGAGATACAGAGTTTGTGAAGTCTGATCATAGAGCATCATGAGGCATTTTCCCAATCCTAGTCAAGACATTGTGAAGGAGCATATAAGAAAAATATGTGAAGATATGATCTTAGATTATTAAGAGTGTCTTAACTTCTGGGCTAGCTGATTAAAGTAAGTAAACACACAGATCAAATTTGATTTGTTCTAGCTAGAAGAATACGTTCAGGGGCATTGTAGGCACGAAACCAAGCTAAGCTCTTGGTCTGCGAGAGAAACACCATGTAATAAGATAACGTCCAAAAAAGCTGGAAACTGAAGCATAAACACAATGTAATAAGAGCGAGCGAAGGTGCTAGAATTGACAAACTGACATCTCCTCGTGTCTCAACTTTTGCGAAACAAAACCAAACCTATCTTTGAAACAACCATATCAGTTATAGATGTACAGCACATGTTTCGGAAGATTGCGTGAGTTCTAAGTTTCCTACTTGAGCTTAGGAAAAGAAACTAGGGGTTCGGAAGAAAAAACGCCAGAGAAGATGTATCTGCAGAGAAAGCCATGTCGTTTAAACTCCCACATTAGTTAGTTAGTCCCGTATGTGTTTCAAAAAAAAAAAAAAAAGTTAGTTAGTCACGTGACCTTATTGAGGACGAAATGGCGGGAAGCGTTTAGGGCTCTATCAACGCGAAACCTTCCAGCTGCTTTAGAAGGTTTCAACAAGGCATGGCATCTATTCACTTTCTAATAAAATACACGAACTATTTTGGATCCCCGTTTAATACACAAACTAATTTTTGTTGTCTATTATATACACAAACTTTTAAAATTCGTAGGTTTTACACATCGTTTTAGACGGCGTTAACTACGTTTAACGGAAGTGAAGACGACGTTAATGTTTAATTAAACATGTGTCTAATTTATGAAAAAAAATTCCTTAAAAATACATGAACTAATTTTCATTTGTTAATAAAATACACAAACTATTTTGGATCCCCATTTAATACACGAACTAATTTTTGTTTTCTATTTAATACACAAACTTTTAAAATTTGTAGATTTTACACATCGATTTAAACGAAGTCAACTACGTATAACAGAAATGACTTTAGTTTTAACTAAACGTATGGTTAAAAGTGAAAAGCACGCTCACCCTCAACCAAAACCTCTCGAATCGATTGATACTTATATTCAAGCTAGCTTCAATTCAAGTTTGACACCCTAATCTATTCCAACCTCTTTTACTTATCAAACTCTGTTCCTTTTCTTCTTCTTCGCTTTGATTTCATTTTATATTGCTTCAAAGTGGAGATGATTTCCATGTCATGAAAAATGACGAAGAAAACTAGGTAATTTTAAACGAGTTTCTGATTTTGGAATTAGTTTTCGATTCTTATTTTTTGTCAATCAAGGTTAATTTACACTATGCAAGTGTTATGAAGAAGAAAACTACCAATATAATCTATCAGAAGGATTTTTAAAAGAATTTGCCTTTCGCAGTTTAACCACATGTTTAACTAAACACTAACATCTACTTCACTTTTGTTAAACATAGTTGACATCCACTAAATCATGTTAAACATAGTTGACGTCGTCTAAATCGATGTGTAAAATCTGAAAATTTTAAAAGTTTGTGTATTAAATGAGAAGCAAAAATTAATTCGTGTATTAAATGGGGATCCAAAATAGTTCGTGTATTTTATTAACAAATGAAAATTAGTTTGTGTATTTATTAACAAATAAAAATTAGTTCGTGTATTTTTAAGGAATTTTCTTTTCATAAATTAAGCACATTTTTAATTAAACACTAACGTCGTCTTCACCTCCGTTAAATATAGATAACACCGTCTAAAACTATGTGTAAAACCTGCAAATTTCGAAAGTTTGTGTATTTAATAGGCAACGTAAATTAATTCGTGTATTAAACGGGGAGTCAAAATAGTTTGTGTATTTTATTAGCAAATGAAAATTAGTCTGTGTATTTTTAAGGAATTTTCCCTTCTTTCCTTTCTACGGAATGTGTCTTACTCTTTTCCTAGTTTTCTTTTCCTGAAATGATACTTGCTTAGTTGCTTATTATATTTCAACATTAAAAATGTCTATAAAATATTCTTTTGTCTTGTGTTAAAAAATGATAGTTATTTGTCAAATTATATTAGAAGTTTTTCTTTTAGATTTTCTGAGCCCTCCAAAAAGAAGAAATTTGTTTATATGCCAAAGTTTTTAGAGTAAACTATAGAAAAGATTTTATCCTAAAAAAAACTATTAATGATTTGATTAACTTGGGATGCTTCCAATAGTGCAACAATATCAGCTTAATTAATACTCTCTCTGTTGCTAAATAGTCATTGTTCTAGCACTTTTTATTTGGTTCTAAAATATCAATGTTTTAGATTTTGATGTATTTTTAATAATGAATTGTAAACTATAGACAAGGTTTTATCCCAAGAAAAAAACTACTACTATTAATGATTTGATTAACCTGGGATGCTTCCAATAGTGCAACAATATCAGCTTAATTAATATTCTTTCTGTTGCTAAATAATCAATGTTCTATCACTTTTTACTTGGTTCTAAAAGATTAATGTATTAGATTTTAATAACGAATTGTGAACTTCAAAAAATGTTAATTAACAATTTTGGATTTATTGAATTACTATTAATTAAATTCATAGGAAATTGTTATAACTTTATAAGTTAATGCATTGATAGTTAATAAATTTCTTTTAATATTTGTGAAAAATCTAAAATATGCATTATTTAGAAACAGAGAGAATATAAATGAAACATAATTTATACAGTCATTAGGAGAGACTACAAGGGAACAAAACAAGAGTGTAGATTACGATAATAGCTTTGACGTGGTTTGACGATATGATATATGCTTGTAAATCTATACAGAACGACTTTACCATCAACTCAAGATTCGTGTTGTGTTGGTATACATAACTTTTTGGGATTCGAATAATAATTCGTATTATAATTTCATAAGTTACATTGTATATATTGTATCAAAATTTGAATCAGCGATTACTTTTGAAGTCTGTTAATGCCGTTGGTGACTGTTCGAATATAAATATATAATCAAACCAGATGTTGTTGTTGATGATCACTATAACCTGTTGGCATCATTGCTGACGAATGCAAAACGAATATGAATTTGGCCTCTAACAACTACGAACGGAAAAAGTTCATGAAAACTGATGAAAAAATTATCATCAAAATACAAAAGGTTATTGTAGAATAGTTCAACAAGTCCTGGAGAATAATTGGAGAACATTAAGGAAGACGCAAGCAGAGGTGGAAGCATGTGAACCAATCGATAATTGATGCGATGAAAATGGGGTGGGTCGGTCCACCACCCGTGCTAATGCTTCTATAATGCTTCGAATCTCATTTATTCGGTCAAATCATCTCTTCTCCAACGTCCAACACCCACATGTGACACGTACCTTATCATAGCATATCGTAAAACGACCCCGAAATTAAAGCTAAATCTTTAATATAAATTTAGTGTCGGTACGTGTACCGTAAGTGTGACATCCATTTGCATTACAACCCTACATTATATTATGT
The DNA here is from genome assembly GCF_020379485.1 of Brassica napus. NCBI lineage: Eukaryota > Viridiplantae > Streptophyta > Magnoliopsida > Brassicales > Brassicaceae > Brassica > Brassica napus. The sequence continues at coordinate 23,941,929 of NC_063438.1, read as the reverse complement.
ACTTCCAACCACTATACACCGAACCGTTTTATAGGCGTGTAAATTTTGCATTCATACAATTTTTTTACAAAAATAAACTATATATAAAGACATTATATACTTTCTCCGTCCTCTAAAATAAATGCTAAGAAACTATTTCATAAAAATAAACTTTTCATGATTTCATAAAAATAGATGTATATACGGTATTTTTACAAAATATGACAACGTTATGTTAAAACATGTTATTTTTATAATTTTGATTTGGGAACGAGATAAGAAAAAACTAGATGGTGGATACTAATTTTCTTAATACTATAAAAGCATTTCTAACGTAAAATTCTATTTTTTTCTAAATGGAATAAAAGTAAATATAGAGTAAAATGTTCCAATCATATTTCATTTTTCATTCTATAATGGAGTAATAAACAAACAAAAAATAGAATACTCTATTTATGGAATAAACTGTATTATGAAATGACATATATAATTGAGTCGGAACATTTTTTATTCACTTTTACTCTATTTTAGAAAAAAAAATAGAATAAAATTGGAAATGCCCCGACACGACGTAAATAAGTTTCAGATTTAAATTTGGGGCACAAATAGAACTAAGATAAACCACTGTACATACCTTTGGTATTTAACTTTTATTTCACACATATTATATAACCACCTCGATATGCTATTATAGCTCTATAGATTGACTAATAAAATAACTTGATTCCTACATTTTACTACTAATCACATGTAGATTCGTGAATTATGTTGAACAGTTTCGTCATCTTATCGTTTCATGACTTTATTGAATAAAACAAAAGAGGTTTTCGCTTCAAAATGTTTTTAACCAATATGTGTTAGGCATAATAGATATATAGAACTCTTAGATTATCTACTAAGCATTTAAGGAATCATAGGTTCAAGTTATGTTAAAAAGGGTCTTATCTCTACAAAAAAAATATCTAAACTAGTTTTTGTTTAGCAAAAAAAAAATTTAAAATAGTTTTGGCCTCGTTAACGTTTTAAAACATATACAAGTATAAGGTCCAAAATTTTGCCAAAAATATACACGCAACTTTAAGTACATTCAGCCCTCCTTGCTGAAGCTCTAGATATCAGAACTGTCCTCAATTACGCGGCTACACCAAAATCTGGTTTATATCAAAAAATTTAGGACTCGTCAGAGTTATCAATTCGATCTCAAAACCGAAGAACATCTACAGAGTCCTCGCGGATATCAAACTTCCATCGTCATACTTCACTTTCTGTTTTTTTTTTCCTTTATACTTAGAGAACGAAATAGGCCTGCTGGTTCTTTGGCAAAAATATCTCTTTGTAATCCGAATGCTTCTTGGACTTTGACCTGATTATCTAATATTAAGAATTGTTGTTCAAAAAAAAAGGTCCAGAATTTTCTAGTTATTCAAAATATTTCATGTATACATCAAATAGTTCAGATGTTCTTTTGGTGTAAGTTCTGATGTTAAGAGTTACTAAATTTTTTGTTTGAGAAAATCTATTGATAGAGAATCATGAATCGAAGTTCGACATTTCATTAATTTTCCAGTATAAATTAATTACTCAAGAATAAAATCTTTATTAAATACAATTACTCTGTGGATGTGTTATAGTAGTGGAATTTTCTTTATCTGAATAGTTTTACCATGAAAGTGGATGAATGGTTTTCATAAATCAACATGTTATAGTAGTAGTGGTATTTTCTTTGTCTACACAGTATTATCGGTAGCATATTAAAATTTCTCCTTTTACGTCCATTGATTTGTTCCCAAATTAAATGCAAACACGATAAAAGTAGATGTTTCGGCTTTGTTTCTTCGCCTATCCTAAACCATATCTATTAGTGGGCTACGCATTATACCAAACTTGTAATATCTTGCCTATACGGATATTCCACTTGGACACTTGACACTTGACATTTGACATTCAACTAATTTTCTAATTATAATATAATGTCCATGATTTAATTTCATTCAGTGATCATGTCTCCTCGATGGTCCATTATAAGTTAGGCATCCCATTCTTTTTATGAAAGGTTATTATCATCATCATATCACATTACATATGATCACATGATTGGTCGTGTAGTGTGGGGAGACATCTTATATTATACACCAATATGCCTAATTAATTAATTTTAACTTTTTTCCTATATATAAGACTTGCTTTGGCTCAAGTTATAATACATTCTCTAAGTGATATATAATTACTCTTTTCAGACTCTTTCTCTCTTCTCATGGCGTCTGTTCAATATGGTTTGGATCAAGGCATGGAGACTTTCAACGATGAGCTTATGATCATGTCGTTCTTAGAAGAAGAATCGCCAGCTGAAAATCATATCAGCGTTACCGAAGAGGAAGAAGAGAAACTAAACCGTGTGATTAGATCGTTAGAAGTGGAGATCAACATGAGTTCTCCGACCATAGAATCTCAAAAAACGGATCTGCAAGAGATCACAAAACCCGGTCTCGAAGATGATTTTGGGTGGCTTAACGACTTTGATATTGGCCTGGTTTCGTCGGAAAATGATGATGAGATGATGAAATGGTGTACGGAACTTTCGTACATGGATGGTGTGGATAGTAGTGTTCTTGAGATTGAAGGTAGTGATTATTATTCTCATATTAACTACGGACTTACATTTGAGGAACCAAGTCTTTCTCTGTGGCAAGAGAATAATAATGATGTAGTTATGTATTGATTGGTTTCATGAAGTCCTAATTTAAGAAAAGCTGTTTCAATATCAGTTGATTATATAAAAAATGTAATGATTACTTGAGAAGACTAATTAACAAAACTAGCATATGTATCAACCGAGTTGGATATAAATATATAATTCGGTCACACGAATTTTCATGATTTAACGAATAGTCGTTGACGTTAACAAGATATACATACTTCTCTACATATTGTGGAATAGTATTACATAAAAGCCCTTGGAATATGATTGAGGAACAACATCAACATGAACTTAGCATTTTCCACTAAGAATAAATTTACTGGACTTCATAAATAACCCTACATATATATAGATGCGTATTCGCATAATCAACTTTCATTTTTTTCCAATATATTCGCATAATTAACTTTATTTGTCCACAAACGATCCGTGTAATACAAAGCCATATTCTAGATTGGGATTTACCATAATCTCCAACAGTCTCCGTTGAAGTCTATTAATGTTTCCACAAATCATTTTTGCTTTAGACATAAAAATTTAATGGTTCTGGTTTGTTTTACGGTTCTGAATTTTGAACTGTTATTACCTGGTAACTGATAATTAGTACCTGGTGGTTTGACATAATTTATCTCCTTTAATGGATTAACTTGTATCCCAAGGCTAACTCAGTTGTATCTACTATTGTAATTGGTTACCTCTCATTTATATATATTTTTAACAGCAATGAAAATGGGTTGGAAGAAAATACAGTATGATCTAAGAAGAGAGGCAATGTTACTGTGATATTAAATTTAACAAAGCATCAAATTATCAGATGACATGACATACAGTTCAGAAATTTTTTTTTTTGAACACAACCAAACCATATATTAAACTTGCAGCCCAACTAAGAGTAGCTGGTGGTAGCCAAATACAATGCTGATTTAGCGAGTGAATCAGCTAAGGAGTTTAAGTTTCTAGAGACATAAGAAAACGCAATACAATCAAAGGAAAGGGATAGATGCTCGATGTCCCGGGAGATTCCGTAGAGATCCTTCGGGTGATTCTTCGAGTTGATAAGAGCAACAAGTGCTTGACAATCTGTTTTAATCCAGATTCTTGTGAAACCAGCCTCTAGGGCATTGAGAAGAGCCGACCTGATAGCTAGCGCCTCCGCTACCAAGGCTGAAGATGTATTCTCAAAAGACGTTGTTCCCTGGTGCAGTTGGTCGTTCTGCTGTGATAAGAAGATCCAGCCACATCCTGCTCTAGATGAGGTAGCATGCCAAGCTGCATCAGTAAAACAGAGAATACTTGCGGGGTCTATGGGTTGGATCGGAGCATGTGTTAGTACATTCCGCTGCGGTAGGATGGATGCTTGAGCTTGGTGCCATTCTCTTGCGTTTCGAATGGCCTTAGTGAGGATCTCCACAGGCGTCGAATCTCTGTTCTCGAAGATGTAGAGGTTTCTTGCTGTCCATATGCCCCAAACGATCCATGGAAAGATGTCTCCGGCCAGTCCCCACGGTGGTAGCATGATACCTGAGACCGACGCCAAGAGAGCTGCACTAAAGGAGTCACAGTTTGCAGGGTTGAAATTTGAGGACCAAATCGTGTTACTCCATATATGTCTCGTACGGGGGCAGTGGAGGAAGATGTGTTCTGCAGTTTCTAACTCACCGCAATACCTGCATTGCACATTAGCCATGAGGCCGCGCTTTGCCAGGTTCTCTCCTAGGGCCAAGGCCCCTTGGACTACCTTCCATAAGAACAACTGTAGTTTTGGCGAGGTCTTGCGATTCCAAATTGCTTTAAAGGTCCGCTGGTTTTCAACTGTTGCATCTGCTTCCGCTGCTGTTGCTGCATAATAGCCAGACTTGGTTGAGTACACTCCTGATTTGGAAGCCAACCACATATAGGAATCAGTCGCCCCTGTGACACTCGGTTTGATGCGCAATATCTCTGGTACGTGTTGGGGAAGGATGTCCATTACTTTTGGTAGATTCCATTCCAAAGTTCCTCTGCAAAGGAGGTCTGCGACGTAAAGATCTTGGTGTTGCTCCTGCATAGGGCCAACTGGTCTCACCGGTTTGTCCATACTTAGCCAAGGGTCTTTCCACACCCGTGTAGTTTCTCCATCTCCAATGGCTATGCTCAGATTGGTTACAAGCAGATCTCTCCCCACCAGGATCCCTCTCCATCCATGTGAGGCAGTCTTCGGTGCATCTACTTGTAGGAAGGGGGCTTTACTACAATATTTACCTCGTAAAACTCTTGACAATAAGCACTCCGGCTTCGTGATGATCCTCCAGGCCTGCTTCGCTAGCAGGGCCTTGTTAAAGGCTTGGATGTCTCTGATCCCTAAACCTCCCAGTGCCTTTGGGGCGGTAATTCTATCCCAAGCTACCCAACACATCTTTTTCTTCTCCGGAGACGAGTCCCACCAGAATCTCGTAAGAGCGGACTGAATTCGAGTACACAAGCTTACTGGTAGGAGAAAGCAAGACATGGCAAAGGACGGCATTGCAGTAAGTACCGCCTTTAACATAACAAGTTTACCCGCACTCGAGAGGTGTTTAGATGCCCAACTCGCGCCTTTGATCTTGATCCGGTCCACTATACTTGTGAACAGATCTTTCTTTCGTCGACCGAAATGATCTGTTGTGGAGGGTGTCTCTTAAGTCTTCCTCTCTGTTGAAACGGAACTGGAAGCAGCCGTTGCCTAGGTCTGAGCCTGAAGAAACGTCCAAGTTCCATTTTCTCGCAAGGTAAGGTAGAACAGCACTCATCCTTTGTTCCCTTGTATTTGTCAATCGTCCCACCAAGGTCAGAGAGTTCTCCTTGATTAGGTCTGTAGGATCAAAGTCGGGAGCTCGCATGCGGAGTCGTGGTGGTCCTAGAGATGGAGGGTTACTAGCAAGGGCTTTACCCTTTTCTGCTGCCGTATATCTTGTTGTCATCTTGCTGAAATACTCAAGGAGCAGAGTATTTATGTCCGTCTTGTGAAGCTTTTGTGTTAGACCGTAGAAACTGAGAGTGACTTTGAATATGCCGAGTTGTAAGTGCTGTGTATGCTGATTGTAGACGAGCGAACCGGGGAAATCTGAAACGATGACTCGTGGAGGCTTTTGGTAGAGGAGTAACTGTCGACTCTACCCTTTCTTCAAAAAGTCCTGTGGTATAGAACTATGAAATTACGTCTCAGAAACTTCTTTTCCATCTCACGAGTGTTTTGAGATACAGAGGAAAGGCCTACACGGCCTCCGCCGCCGAAGTTCGTCGGAAATGGAGCAGAGGTGGTTTTGAGATTTGAAAACTTTCTAAAAGGGGGAAAGTAACCGGGTTATACAGTTCAGAAATTAAGAAACGTAAAATATGGCCTGCTTACTTGGTATAACTTTGCTTTCAAACTGCATGTATGACATAAAGCCAATGGGCCAATGGGTCATGGGCTTTAGATAAGCCATTCTACAAATTTTAGCGAATAGGCTTTAACAGTCTCTTCAAAATATTAGGCCCAATCATCACACAAACGAGCTAGACTTTTTGGGTAAAAAACTACCGCTCATTGTTTCTTAACATTGTTTCTTAGTATAAAAATAATAATAAAAAAAGCTAAGAACTCAAAATTTTGTCCCACCAATAATATTGCTCTTACACTCTAGAGAGAAGGACTATACACCTCGCTAATGCAAATAGTACCAAACAAAAAGAACTAACTACATCTCTAATCCGAAATCTTGTTGTTTCTCTAAAATACATTCGTACCCAGTCAATAAAATAGAAAGTTTTGTTTTGTATCTTTCTGTTAATTTGTTTTACTTAGTTCAAACAATTCGGTTTGATTTGATCACCAAGTTATATTGTGAGTGATCTTTTGGTATATTCTTAGTGACTAAGAAATAGATACAAATGCACATCAACTCCGGAAGTATATGCTTTTACATTCCAATTTATTTTTATATTATAAGATTTGGCTGCTTTACAGTCAATCAACTTTTAATATGTTTTTCTTTCTTCTTTTTCCATGCACGTTGGTATTATGGTGTAAACTATTCCAGTGATACCCCATTGTTAGTTTCTTTAGCAAGGATTTAGTATAAAACAATTTTTGTTTTGAAGAAAACTACATACACCGAATCTCTGTCTCTGCATATCCTACTACCTTTCACTTTAACCCTTTCTTTAATTTGTTTCTTTTTGGAGAAAAAAAGCTTACTTAAGTTAATTAAAAAGTCATTTCCACTTTAATCTTTATGATATCTAAGACCAATTATGCAAGCTAATTCACACTTCTACTCTAATATAAATCTCATATTTTCTTGTACATGATAATAATCTCATTGATTTAATCCCCAACATGTAGTAACCAATCTCTGGACATACTTTCTAGAATCATTAATTTTGATTTGTTTGAAAATTCAGGTTACCAAGTGTCCTAATTTCACATATGCATGTTAAAATATACTTGTATATGTGTGTGATTGAGTGATATTAAACTAGAGATAAACAAAGAGTTACTTTTATATATTTATTTTAAAAATATTAGTTCTAGCCTTTGAAACTATATTGTAAAAAAAAAAATCCTATATTGTTTTGCAATTCATTTTTTTTTTAATCACCGTTTTTCCCTCCAAAAAAAAGAACGTCTCTCCAACTAATAAAGAAAAGCAAAAAGAAATCGCACCATCATCATATCATCATATCACCTCTCTCCCCAAAAAAATAAAAATCATCCCTTTTTCAAAAATCTCCGCCATGGAAACTCACCTCGCTAAGCAATTAACCGCTTTATATAAACAAACCCCATCACTCTCCACTCATCTCCCCCCCTCCTCCTCCCGAATGCTTCCCTCCAAAACCCTTAGTCGCAGAATCAGCTTCCGTCTGGTTCCGATTACTCCCACACTATGTCTCACGAAATCGTCCCCGTGGACCCCATCGACGTCCCGAGCACTAGCTACTCACGTCCGGCTCAGGGCCGAGAAGATTCGCCGGAACGAGAACACCAGTACACGAGATCCCTCACTTTCCGGGAACACGTGTCGGAGCCGTTCGACAGCGAGAGGCTTCCGGCGACGTTAGCCTCAGAGATTCAGAGGTTTCTTCGTATTGCAAACTTGGTTGAGTCTGAAGAACCTCGCATCGCTTACCTTTGTGAGTTCCCATCTCTCTCTATACAAACGCTCTGCAGTCTAAAAATCGAAACTTTTCATGAATACAAACGCTCTGCAGTCTAAAAATCAAAACTTTCCATGAATACAAACGCTCTGCAGTCTAAAAACTGAAACTTTTCATAAATACAAAACGCTCTGCAGTCTAAAAATCGAAACTTTGCATGAATACAAACGCTCTGCAGTCTAAAAATTGAAACTTTGCATGAGTACAAAACGGTCTGCAGTCTAAAAATTGAAACTTTGCATGAATACAAACGCTCTGCAGTCTAAAAATCGAAACTTTTTTATGAATACAAACGCTCTGCAGTCAAAAACTGAAACTTTTCATGAATACAAAACGGTCTGCAGTCTAAAAATTGAATCTTTTTATGAATACAAAACGTTATGCAGTCCAAAAATCGAAACTTTTTATGAATACAAAACGGTCTGCAGTCTAAAAATTGAAACTTTTCCATGAATACAAACGCTCTGCAGTCTAAAAATTGAAACTTTTGATTCTTAGGCCGTTTCCATGCGTTTGAGATAGCTCACCACATGGACAGAAACTCAACGGGAAGAGGTGTGCGGCAGTTCAAGACTTCTCTTCTCCAAAGGCTTGAACAGGCAAAGTCTTACGCTTCTTGTGACAAAGATATGACGGGTGAGAGTATTTTAGTCTTGACTGGTTTTGGTTTTATTATAGGATGAAGAGTTTACTGTGATAAGAAGAAAGGAGAAGAGTGATGTACGAGAACTCAAGCGTGTTTATCATGCTTACAAAGAGTATATTATCAAACATGGTGCTACATTCAATTTGGATCATAGGTAATTATTCAGCTTCTCACTAACTATACTTGTAGTTCAGTTTAAGCTAGTCAACTCAACACTAATCTTATTTTGATGTTGAAATAGTCAGAGAGAGAAGTTGGTTAACGCACGCAGAATTGCTTCTGTTTTGTATGAAGTCCTTAAGACTGTCACAAGTGGCGCTGGCCCTCAGGTTCTGCTCTCCTTTTTTTCGGACTCTCTCCACTTGAATCTGTTTTGTGTATCTAACCTTGAGATTGTGGTTTCTGATGTATAGGCCATTGCGGATAGAGAAAGCATTCGGGCCAAATCTGAATTCTATGTGCCGTATAACATTCTTCCCCTTGACAGAGGAGGGGTACACCAAGCAATTATGCATCTGCCTGAGGTATACTAAACATACATAAGGCCTCATGTGTAGAACGAGTTATTATGTACTAGTATGAATTGGTTATGTCATAGTAAAATGTTATTTTCTGTTCCAAAACTACAGATTAAAGCTGCTGTTGCGATTGTACGTAACACTCGTGGGTTGCCTCCTCCAGAGGACTTTCAGAGACACCAGCCTTTTGTGGATTTATTTGAGTTTCTGCAGTACGCATTTGGTTTCCAGGTACTTGTCAGGAACTTTATAAAAGTATTGTGAAGACTGTAATCAGATATGGTAACCAAACTTTCGGTTTTATCTTCTTCCTAGAGTGGTAATGTAGCCAATCAAAGAGAACATATGATCCTACTACTCAGTAACACCATTATACGGCAACCTCAGAAACAGTCTTCACAACCAAAGGTGTTGTTATTATTCCCCCTCTTTATTCCTCCATCTTTTAAATTGGAAATAATCTTAATTCCTGTGATCAGTCTGGTGATGAAGCAGTAGATGCATTGATGAAGAAATTTTTCAAGAACTACACAAGCTGGTGTAAGTTTCTTGGGAGAAAAAATAACATCAGGTATTCTATTGACATCTTGTGTCGTCTCATCTCTTTGGGCGGTGTTTATGTCTAACTGTATGGCCTCACAATCTACCTGCAGGTTGCCCTGTGTGAAAAAGGAAGCCCTACAATATAAAACACTGTACATAGGACTCTACCTTCTCATATGGGGAGAAGCTTCGAATTTGAGGTTCATGCCAGAGTGCCTGTGTTATATATTCCATCAAGTATGATGAAAAGACTTCTGTTTATATGCTTTTTATTACGTCTTCTTCAAAAGTTTATCAGTCAATCTGATCATTATCTGCAACATGGATGTTGATGTTAATCCAGATGGCATATGAATTACATGGAGTTTTAGCTGGTGACGTTAGTATGATAACCGGGGAGAAGGTCGTTCCAGCATATCGTGGAGTGTCTCACGAAACTTTTCTTGAGAAAGTAGTTACTCCAATATACAAAGTTATCGAAAAGGTGATCTTTCTATTTGATGGAGTGCTTGGCTCAACTTAAAAATGAGTATTCAATTGTAAAGTTTATGGATTTATGCTTGCAGGAAGCTGAGAAGAACAAGAATGGAACTGCTGATCATTCTATGTGGAGAAACTACGATGATCTCAACGAGTTTTTCTGGTCAGAACATTCACTATCTTATGACTCTTAGCCTGGAGCATCACTAATCATACTTGTTACATCTTCCACAGGTCTATTGAATGCTTCGAATTAGGCTGGCCAATGCGTTCAGAACATGACTTTTTCTGTGTAGAACCGTTAGATACCAGTAAACCACGGAGATGGAGAGAAAAGCTTAGATTTCGCAGGCAGACGAAGAAAACAGATGAAGAAATGGAGGATGACGAAGAACTTGGGGTACATATCCTTGTAACTTATGGAGACATCTCTTCCCCTGATTATGCATTTGCATATACACACACACTAAGTAATCTAAAAGGATAATGAAACATTGTGTCATAGCAGTATGGTGTTGCTAGCTTATTGAAGAGACTACAGAGCTTATTATCGCTTAAAATCTAAGTAAGCACATTATTAACTGCTTCCAGAGTCCAAATTCAGAAAAATAATCTTAGGTTGTCGCTAGGAATAACGTTTTGGGGTTCAGCAAACTGCATTGCTTCTAGAATCATAATACAAAACTTCTCTTGTGACATATGATGTTCTTGTTACTGCAGCCTATCACTGAGGAACAAATTAAACCAACACAAAGATGGCTGGGGAAGACAAATTTTGTAGAGATTCGTTCCTTCTGGCAGATATTCAGGAGCTTTGACAGAATGTGGAGTTTCTTTGTTTTGTCTCTGCAGGTTACTCTTCTTCTGCTCTTATCTTTCAGATTATATTCAAGTATATACATTTACTGATTATGAAAATTCTTACTTCCCTTTCAGGCATTAATCATTATGGCTTGTCACGATGTGGGATCTCCACTCCAAATCTTCAACGCCAACATATTTGAAGATGTCATGAGCATTTTCATCACTTCTGCTTTTCTAAAGCTTATAAAAGGTTATTTAGAGAAATTTTCTTAATGTATAAAATAAGACATACAGTACTTACTGCTGACACTTGAGGGTATTAATTGCAGGTATTCTTGACATAATCTTCAAGTGGAAAACCAGAACCACAATGCCAATCAATGAAAAAAAGAAACAGATGGCGAGGTTGGGTTTGGCTGCGATGTGGACAGTTATTCTACCAGTTCTGTATTCTCACTCAAGAAGGAAGTACATTTGCTATTTCACAAGTTACAAAACTTGGCTTGGTGAGTGGTGTTTTTCTCCGTATATGGTGGCGGTCACTATATACCTTACGGGAAGTGCGGTTGAGTTGGTCTTGTTTTTCGTCCCTGCCATCAGCAAATACATTGAGACCTCGAATCATCGCGTTTTCAAAACTTTGTATTGGTGGGGACAGGTACTTCTATCTCAGAAACTATAGTTTTGTATAAACTCACTTTAAAAGGTATCATCCGATTACTTTATAAAGTGCTAACTTATTTCCTGCAGCCTAGGTTATTCATTGGGCGAGGAGTGCAAGAAACTCAGATATCACAATTCAAGTATGTCGTCCACAGTGTTACTACTTCTGTTAATCATATCTTTTCTAGTTTTCAGTGATTTTGATTTTTTTTCTTCCTTTTCAGGTACACTTTCTTTTGGATTCTGGTTCTCCTGACCAAGTTTGCTTTCAGCTATGCATTTGAGGTAGCTGAAACTGATGCCTTTTCCAAATAGACCTCCCTATTAACTGCTGTTGTATGCATTTCAAACAGTATCTTACATTCGTTATGATTTGAAAATGCAGATAAAGCCTTTAATAGAACCTACACGGCTGATTATGAAAGTTGGCGTGCGGAACTATGAATGGCATGAAATTTTTCCAGAAGGTTTATTCTGATACCTTTAACTTCTTTTCTTTTATTTTAAAGTATGTATTGTGGAGCACTAAAGAAACTTTTGTGTTCTCCTCTGATAGTGAAGAGTAATGCTGCTGCAATTGTTGCAGTATGGGCGCCAATCATGGTGGTGAGTTTCTAGCTCCATGCATCTACTAGAGATTGAGTGTTTATGACAAACTGTCGCGTTACTTGTATTCTGAAACAAATGTCGAACTTTCAGGTCTATTTCATGGATACACAAATATGGTACTCAGTTTTCTGTACTATCTTTGGTGGACTGTATGGAGTTCTGCACCACCTTGGTGAGGTAAGCACACATGGGTTTGATGCGACTATTGTCATTTTGTGTTGTTCCTGGCCAGGTGTTGCTGTTTCCAGGCTAATATGTTCCATTGTTTCTATTTAGATTCGAACTTTAGGCATGTTGAGAGGCCGGTTTCATACTTTACCATCAGCTTTCAATGCATCCCTTATTCCACACTCAATGAAAGATGAGAGAAAGAGAAAAGAAAGAGGCTTTTTCCCCTTCAATTTTTGCAGGGTAAGAGATCGATCACATGTATATGCCGAGGGACTAAATTGTATATTTGAGTTCCGTATTAAGAAGTACCCTTTTTTCCTTTCCAGGGATCTGATGGCCAGAAAAATAGTATGGCCAAGTTTGTGTTGGTATGGAACCAAGTCATTAACAGTTTCAGAACAGAAGATCTGATAAGTAACAAGTAAATTTCCCTCCATTGTCTTGTTTGTATGTACACTTCTGGCATAAATAAATAGATATTATATAGTCTAATATTATATCATCAGGGAACTAGATTTGATGACGATGCCAATGTCATCGGAGGTATTATCAGGGATCATCCGTTGGCCCATTTTCCTCCTTGCAAATAAGGTACATTGCTTAAAAAGTTTCTACACAATTTGTTTTTGGTTGGAATTTTGGGTTTGTTGGTAAATATAGCAACCCCATCTTTAGTAGTTTTCAACAGCTCTGAGCATTGCAAAAGATTTTAAGGAGAAGGATGAGGCTCTTTATCGAAGGATTCGGAGAGACGAGTACATGTACTACGCAGTAAAAGAATGTTATGAGTCATTGAAGTACATCCTTCAGATTCTTGTTGTTGGTGATCTCGAGAAAAAGTAAGGCCTTATACCTCCTCTAGTTTCAAGTTTTATTTCATTTTCTCATGCCTTTGGCATTGGCTCAGGATCATATCTGGCATAATAAACGAGATAGAGGAAAGCATCAGACAGTCAAGTTTGCTTGAAGAATTTAAGTTGAAAGAGCTTCCAACGTTGCATAAAAAATGTATTGAGTTGGTTCAACTTCTGGTAATTGATCTTGTGGTGTGGCGAAGATTTTATATTTGTTTCGTTTATAGTTAGTACCAATGGTTCTTCTGTACATTTCCAGGTTGAGGGGAGTGAAGATAAACTCCCTGTTGAGAAAATTGAAGAGCAGCATAGTAAACTTGTAAAGGCTCTTCAAGATATCTTTGAGCTTGTAACAAATGATATGATGGTACATGGTGACAGGTTAGTGAATTTCAAAGCTGTTGTAACCTTTATCTGTGAAGTTTTAAAGGTGAACTTGCTTAATAATTCTTTAAATGTTTAGAATTCTGGATTTGCTTGAACCTCTGGAGGATTCAGAAGAGGACACAGGAATTTTTATGAGGGTTATAGAACCACAGTTGTTTGAATCCTATGGAGAAAGGAGATGCATTCATTTTCCTCTGCCAGATAGTACTTCGTTGAGTGAACAGGTACGTACACTGTGATCGTCTTCATTCAAATGTTCCAATCCTGTGAAAAAAAATGCTGATCTTTCTAATTTGTTCTTGGCAGATCCAGCGGTTCCTGTTGTTGTTAACCGTCAAAGATAGTGCAATGGACATACCAGAGAACTTAGACGCTCGACGACGCATATCTTTCTTTGCTACTTCGCTTTTCATGGATATGCCAGACGCTCCTAAAGTACGCAATATGATGTCCTTCAGGTCTGCCTTCACAACTTTCTCTCAAAAAAAAAAAAATATAGATTCTTGGATCATCAACTGATGACTAACACTTTGGTTGCAGTGTCTTGACACCGCATTATCAGGAGGATATTAACTTTTCAACCAAGGAACTACACTCCGCAAAGTCCAGCGTGTCAATCATCTTTTATATGCAGAAGATTTTTCCAGGTAAATCAATGTTCATTCTGATTGATGAATGTTTTCTCTTGTTCATATTTCAAAATTTGTCTAATCTTTGGTTTGTTAGATGAGTGGAAAAACTTTCTTGAGCGAATGGGATGTGAGAATCTGGAGGCATTAAAGAGAGAGGGTAAAGAAGAAGAGCTTCGAAAGTGGGCATCGTTTCGTGGACAAACATTGAGTAGAACAGGTGAGAAACTATAACAGTATCTGCAAATTGCCTTATACAGGGAACTAACAAACTTTATGTTGTGTTCATGCATGAACACAGTTCGTGGTATGATGTATTGCCGAGAAGCTCTGAAATTGCAGGCCTTCCTTGACATGGCAGATGATGAGGGTTTGTCATCTTGACTCTCCTCTCTGATCTTTGCAAATTAATGTTTGGAAAACTAAACATTTGTGTCTACTCTAGATATTCTTGAAGGATATGACGACGTGGAGCGAAGTAACAGACCTTTAGCCGCGCAACTTGATGCATTAGCAGATATGAAATTCACATATGTTGTCTCTTGCCAAATGTTTGGAGCTCAAAAATCAGCCGGGGATCCTCACGCACAAGACATACTCGACCTGATGATTAAGTAAGCTGTCATTCATTAGACATGATGTCAGATAGATTCAGAACACAAAGGTAGTACATGATTTCCTAAAGCCATGTTACATGACTTGCGTTCAGGTACCCATCTCTCCGAGTTGCATACGTTGAGGAGAGGGAAGAGATCGTGTCGGATAACCCTGAGAAGGTTTACTACTCTATATTGGTGAAAGCTGTCAACGGTTTCGATCAGGTATCAAACGCTCTATTCAACCATTCTTGGTAATTTGATGTGCACGTTGGTAACTTGGGTTGTGGTAACTTAGGAAATATACCGGGTCAAGCTTCCTGGACCACCTAACATCGGAGAGGGGAAGCCTGAGAATCAAAACCACGCTATTATTTTCACTCGAGGTGAAGCACTTCAGACGATTGACATGAACCAAGTAAGTTTTCTTCATCTTGGATGTACATACAATTAGTGAACCAGCTCTTCTTCCTCTAAAGATTTTCACATTAACATTAGGATAACTACCTGGAAGAGGCTTTTAAAATGAGAAACCTCCTTCAAGAGTTTCTTCGGAACCGTGGAAGAAGACCTCCAACAATACTTGGGTTAAGAGAACACATCTTCACTGGAAGGTTTGTACACACATGCATATAAATATCTTCCACAGTCATAAGCAAGGACTTTACTGAGTTTTATGACATTGCAGTGTTTCTTCTCTAGCATGGTTCATGTCATATCAAGAAACCAGTTTTGTCACAATCGGTCAAAGGCTTCTTGCTAATCCTCTCAGGCAATAATCTCTTAGTTCTTCAAAATAACAGTTTCCATTTGCTGAGACCACAGATACTGAACTTTCTCTTTCATTGATTTACAGAGTCCGGTTTCATTATGGGCATCCTGATGTCTTTGATAGAATATTTCACATAACAAGGGGTGGTATCAGTAAAGCATCAAGAACTATTAACTTAAGTGAGGACGTTTTCGCCGGTAATGAAAATCTCACATTAAGAAGTTCGTTTCTCAGACATTCGGTAAGGTTTTTATTTGTAATTACATTCTTCCTTGTATTGTGCAGGTTATAATACCACCCTAAGACGTGGATGCATAACCTACAATGAGTACCTCCAAGTCGGAAAAGGTCGTGATGTTGGCCTCAATCAGATCTCCAAGTTTGAGGCCAAGGTGGCTAACGGAAACAGTGAGCAGACTATTAGCCGTGACATATACCGTTTAGGACAACGTTTTGATTTCTTCAGAATGCTGTCTTGTTATTTCACAACCATTGGATTCTACTTCAGTAGCTTGGTAACGTCTATGAAACTTCAGCCGAGTAATAACGCTTCATTTGTCCTAATTAGGCCTGCGGTTTAGTTTTTCCTTTTTTTTGGTTTTTTTTTCAGTTCGGGTATTTTAGGTTTTGGTTAATTCGGTTCAGTCACAATCCCACTGAAATGAACCAAAAATAAAATCGGTTCGATTTTTGGTTATTTTTGGTTTTACAATTTTTCGGAAAATATCTGATTTTGGGGACTTCAGTTAGATTTTGGTATAATTATCTTAAGAAAATTCGGTTATTTTTGGTTATTTTTGTTTAGTTTGGTTATTTTTCGGTTAATTCGGTTTAGTAATTTCTTTTATTTTCGGCTTTTATTTATTTTCAGAAAACATAAACCGAACTGAAAACCGAATTATTTTTCAAAATCATATCAAACTAAACCGAACTCAAAACCGAAAATTTCGGTTCGACTGGTCCGGTTCAGACAAAATCCGCAGGCTTAGTCCTACTTGTGAATGTGCTCTAATTTTTGTGTTGATGTTTGAACAGATCTCCGTGATCGGGATTTACATCTATCTCTATGGTCAACTCTACCTAGTCCTCAGTGGTTTGCAGAAGACACTTATTCTCGAAGCCAAGGTGAAGAACATAAAATCATTAGAAACCGCCCTTGCCTCTCAGTCATTTCTCCAGCTAGGCCTCTTGACCGGTTTACCAATGGTGATGGAGATTGGATTAGAGAAAGGCTTCCTCATAGCCTTCCAAGACTTCATACTCATGCAGCTCCAGCTCGCTGCCTTCTTCTTCACTTTCTCCCTAGGAACCAAAACGCATTACTTCGGCAGAACGATCCTCCACGGCGGCGCCAAGTACAGACCCACTGGACGTAAAGTGGTGGTGTTCCACGCCAACTTCAGCGAGAACTACAGGTTATATTCACGTAGCC
The DNA here is from genome assembly GCF_020379485.1 of Brassica napus. Lineage (NCBI taxonomy): Eukaryota > Viridiplantae > Streptophyta > Magnoliopsida > Brassicales > Brassicaceae > Brassica > Brassica napus. Next base: position 23,924,988 of record NC_063438.1, on the reverse strand, counting down.
ACTTCATCAAAGGCTTTGAGCTCATTATCCTCCTGGTGGTCTACGAGCTCTTCAAGCATACATCACAAAGCAACATGGCTTACTCATTCATCACATTCTCAGTATGGTTCATGTCACTCACTTGGCTATGCGCACCGTTTCTCTTCAACCCTTCGGGGTTTACATGGGAGATAATAGTCGGAGACTGGAGAGATTGGAACAGGTGGATCAAGGAGCAAGGCGGGATAGGGATACAGCAAGACAAGAGCTGGCAGTCTTGGTGGAACGATGAGCAGGCTCATCTCCGTGGCTCTGGCGTTGGCGCTCGCTGTTTGGAGATAGTTTTGTCTCTCAGATTCTTTTTGTATCAGTACGGTTTGGTCTATCACCTTGACATCACTCAAAGCAGCACTAATATTATAGTCTACGCGCTTTCTTGGGTCGTGATCCTCGCCACGTTCCTCACGGTCAAGGCCGTTGACTTAGGGAGGCAGCTGTTCAGCACGAGAAAGCATCTTGTGTATAGGTTCTTCAAAGTCTTCGTCTTCGTTAGCATACTTACGGTCATTATCACGCTATCAAACATATGCCACCTCTCTATCAAGGACCTTATAGTCTCTTGCTTAGCTTTCTTGCCTACCGGTTGGGGTCTGATTCTGGTAACCAATCCACTCTTTGTTTTTTTTTTTAAAGCCGACACGTTTAGATTCTTATGGAGTTAATTGTTGGCAGATTGCACAAGCTGTAAGGCCAAAGATAGAAGGGACGAGCTTGTGGGAGTTCACACAGGTTCTAGCTAGAGCTTATGATTACGGAATGGGAGTGGTTCTGTTTGCACCAATGGCTATCTTAGCATGGCTTCCTATCATCTCTGCGTTTCAGACAAGGTTTCTCTTCAACGAAGCTTTTAACAGGAGGCTTCAGATTCAACCTATTCTTGCTGGGAAGAAGAAGAAATAAGACTTTCTCTTCCTTGCTTCCACGCCTTTGCCTTGTACATCTTTGTAACTATATTTTCACTTATTAATTGCTCTCTGTACAAATTGAATACAAAATATTTAACCGGTATTCACGATTTTTTTTTTAAATCAAGGGTGGTTATTTAAACCGGTTGAAGCCAACCAAAAGTGACTTAGGGTATGACTGGTTTTCCCGCTACCACCCGCAAACGCAGCTTTTGCGGTTAGTAGCGGTTGCTGGCGTTTTGCAACAATCGCTCAAACCGCTCTAAACCGCTCCAAATCGCTCCAAATCGCTTTGAACCTCATAAATTCAAAAGCTGGTTCCAGCTAGCGTTTGCGGTTGCAGGCGTTTGCGGGAGGATAAATTTTTTTTTTTTTTCCAAAACAATATAAATACAAAAATAAAAAATTCAATAAAAAAATTAAAGTGAAATTATAAAAATGCTAAAATATATCAATTAAATTTTAATTAATATTATAAAACTTTAAAATAAAAATATTTTCTATATTTTTAAAAAATTTAAACTATAACTTTCTAAATATAAATTTTATATTTATTATAATATTATTATTTTTGATATTTTTATAATTGTATAAAATGTAAATATTATTAATTTATTATTTAACAGCTGCTGCATTTGGTAGTTAACCAGTCATAAGTATCCCGCAAACGCACAAATTTCTAACCGCAGAACCAGTCGTACAAATCTCTTAAAACCGCTAGAAACCGCAACCACCCGCATCTGCAAACTCCCGCAACCGCAACCGCAACCGCTGAGGTTAAACCAGTCAGGCCCTTAGTTGAAGGCTATTCTTATTTCTTCGGTTACAAATTATGAGATCGTGGCTCTCACTCTTTCTCCCTCCTCACGTACTTCTCATGATCCGACAATGCCACATTGAAATCAAATGGCTTTGTTCCTCTCCCTCACCTGTCGTCCATACATTTAACAAAGTACCTAGACGAATCCAAAGACAGCTCGACCGAGTTCTCTCTCCTGACGGGATCCACGAAACAAGCCGCCATAGATCGTCCGAGTTCGAATGTCTCCTCCTCTTATTCTTCTTCCTTGAACAACATCTGAGGAAGAAGTCTGTGTAGCATTTTTACCTTTTTTTCAAATATATATGAAATTAACAACAAATTCCAATATATAACTTTTTTTGTTAATTTACTCAATTGCACAAAAAAAAATGAAGATGGGCATATCAATATTTGTTTTTTATATTTGTATTCAGTAACATAATACATCTTATTATGCCAAAACACCAGCAACAAGATTACCAAAACAAAACAAAAAAACCAGCAACAATTTGTAAAATATATATATTTTTTTGACAAAAACTTAATATTATTAGATTTTCGATGTAGATGAAAAAAATCAGCGAGGGCATTGATAATGACATATGCATATAACTTTTCCTTTGTTGTTGTCTTCGCCATTTGTGCACATACCTAGCCCTGTTTTATGTCTTTTGGCACATGCGGTTTTACATTGGTTGGCATCACATGTTCCTTTTTTGTTTGTTAATGTTTCATTACATTGGTCGACACCTTTTCCTTTCTGAGCAATTGTCGTTTCTCCTATTATTGTAATAAACATAATCTTAGTTTTTATATTTAAAATAGAAAATAATTTTTTTGTGAAACATATGTTTAGAGAGTTTTCTGCATATTTAAATAAAAGAAAAACTGAAATTTTAAATATCTTCTTGGAAAATCATTAAACTCAATATTATAAAATTAAACATATAATCTATGCAGGTATATAAAATAAACAGCATCAAATAATTTTAGAATGATTATATAATATATTAATAAAGCTGTAAATGTAAATACAAACCAAACAGAAGAATTGTGAGGATAACGAAACTAATAAACCATTGTTTGAAAGCAACTTTCATCTTCGATAATGAAATAATGGTGTTTTAAAAGTTAAAAAGTCAGAGAAGTACATTTATAGATGAATCAAAAATTAAAATATATCTAATTTAAGCTATGTATATTTTCAGATTCCGATATAAAAGGATCTAATTTGACCAAAATCATAATCTCTATTTATTTTTTTTAATAATTTTTAACTCATTTATATTTAAATTTATTTAATTTTTTGTGATATAAATAAACAATCAAATTCGATTAGTCGCAGATTCAAAATTTATATAATATATATTTAGAAAAGAAACATAAAGATAAACGAGAAATGACAATCTCATCTAATAGTGTATTCTTTGCCACTACCATTAAGATTAAGAAGAATATAGATGACAGTGGTGGTCTGTAAGGTACTGAAAGAGTATGAAGGTGCCTCATGCCAGATGATTAGCTTTACCAAACCAATTATTACTTTTGGAAAGGAACGCAAAAGGAAAACCAAAGATATCACAGGAATTGTGAATGAAGGAAGTATTGGGAAGTATCTTGGTTTACCTTAGTGTTTCAGAGGGTCAGAAATTGAAATGCTTCAATATATATAGGAGAAGATGACATCGCGTCAATGGCTGGTATGGGAGTTTTCTGTCGGCAGGAGGGAAAGAAGTTCTTAAATTTGTGGCAATGGTGATGAAGGTATTTGCTATGTCGGTTTTTAAATTACCAAAGAAGACTTGTCAGAATTTCACTAGTGCGATGGAAAATTCTTGTTGAAACGCTCAAAAGGGGAAGAATAAGATGCATTGTGTTTCATGGGAAAAGACGTGTCTTGATAAAGAGAATGGAGGTCTTTGGTTTAGGGATTTAGAAAAATTCAACCAAGCTCTTTTGGTCAAACATGGATGGCGGCTACTTATGTTTGATGATTCTTTATGTGTGAAGGTAGTGAAGAGTAGAGACTACCCGGAGGGAGATTTCCTATCGACTCGTTTGGATCACGGCTTTCTTTTGCATGGAGGAGGAGTATTTATTTGGATGAGAATTGCTAGCAAAAGGTCTACGAAAAACGTTGGACCGGAAGAACACATTTTTGTTTAGACGGATAAGTGGCTGTTAGGTTCTGTTCTGGTTGCTCCACTGAGGAAACAAAGTCTTTTTGATCTGGATCTGAGGGTTTGTGATTAATCCTCAAACTAAACACATGGGACATGGGGAAGCTTGAAGAAAATTTCTTTGAACAAGACATCGAGCTTATTCTAAAACAGAAACCAGCACTTAATATTTAATATATTTACACCATTTTGATGTTTTATGAAGATCTACTGACAAATTTACTTGTACTATAAAGAAGATCTTCTTTAATTTATATTATTAGTCTACATAATTGTATAAATATTAATAAATTGTTTCTTTTAATTCGAATTCCAAAATTTTCTGATGTATTAGGGGGCGACTGGTTTTCTCGTTACCACCCGCAATGGCAGCGATTGTCGGCGGTTTGCAATAATCACTCAAATCGCTCTAACCGCTTCAAACCGCTTCGAATCTCATAAATTCAAAAGCTGGCTCCAGCTAGCGTTTGCGGTTGCGGGAGGGTAAAATGTTTTTCTTTTTTTTTTTAAACAATATATATACAAAAGTAAAAAAATTTAAAATTGAAATTATGAAAATATTAAAATATATCTACTATATTTTAATTAATACTATAAAATTTTATAATAAAAACAATTTCAATAAATTTTCAAAAATTAAAATTATAACTTTCTAAATATAAATTTTATATTTATTATAATTTTATGATTTTTGATATTTTATAATTATATTAAATGTTAATTTATTATTTGACTGTTACCGCATTTGGTAGTTAACCAGTCATAAGTCACCCGCAAACGCACCAATTTTTAACCGCAGTACCAGTCGTACAATCTCTTAAAACCGCTAGAAACCGCAACCGTCCGCATCCACAAACTCCCGCAACCGCAACCGCTGCGTTTGAACCAGTAAGGCCCTTAATAAGGAAGGCTCAATCAACATTTTGTATGATTTAATTGTTTTTTTTGTTCTCAAACCCTGGATAAACCGAACTAAAATCAATTTAACCCTCACAAACCAGGTAACAAAGCCGAATTAAGATAATACTGGTCCAAACTATATAAAACATAAAAAATTTAAACCACTTGGTTCAAGTTATTGTTGGGTCGCCGCCAATACATATAACTGTTCGAGTTTCAAAGGCGTCTGTCTCTAAGAAAAAAAGAAACAATGATTCTCCGGAGATTTGTTCTGTCTGCAACATCGAACTCAAATCTCACAAGAACCCAACCGCTCTCTGTTTCCGCTACACGCCTCCTCTCATCTTCTCCCGATAGATATACTCCCTCGGGTTACGACACCAAACTCGCCAGGCTAACCCACAAGGACTGGTTAGCCCCCAACGAGGTTCTAAAAATCTTCGAAACCGTCAAAGACCCAACCTTCCTCATCCCCGCCTACCGACACTACTCCAAACGCAAAGACTACCAACCCACAGAGCCTCTCTACGCCCTCCTCATCAACAAGCTCGGACACGCCAAGATGTTCGACGAAATCGAACGCCTCGTCAAATCCCTAACCGTCGAGGCAAAACGGTGCCGTTTCTCCGAAGAGTTCTTCTACAGCCTCATGAAGGTTTACGGGAACTCGGCGGGGAGAATCAATAAAGCGATCGAGATCCTCTTCTCCATGCCCGAGTTCGGGTGCTGGCCGAGCGTTAAAAGCTTCAATTTTATACTGAACCTCCTCGTGAAGGCGAAGCTGTTCGACGAGATTCATGAGATCTTCGTGAGCGCTCCGAAGCTCGGCGTTGAGATCGATGGTTGTTGTTTGAATATACTCATCAAGGGGCTGTGCGAGAGTGGGAATCTTGAAGCTGCACTCCAAGTGCTCGACGAATTTCCTAAACTAAAATCACGTCCTAATGTGATGACGTTTTCTCCTTTAATCCGTGGGTTTTGTAATAAAGGCGAGTTTGAGGGAGCGTTTGGGTTGTTGGAGAGGATGGAGAAGGAAGGGATCGAGCCGGATGCGATCACGTTTAATATTCTGATCTCGGGGTTGAGGAGGAAAGGTAGGGTTGAAGAAGGGGTTGAGGTTATGGAGAGGATGAAGGTGAGAGGGTGTCAGCCGAATAGTGGGACTTATCAGGCGGTGTTGTATGGTTTGTTGGATAAGAAGAGGAACTTGGAAGCTGGAGAGATGATGAGGAAGATGGTTTCTTGGGGGATGAGGCCTAGTTTCTTGTCGTACAAGAAGATGGTTCTGGGGCTTTGTGAGACGAAGGATGTTGTGGATTTGGATTGGGTTTTGAGGCAGATGGTGAGTCATGGTTTTGTTCCGAAAACGGGGATGTGGTGGAAAGTTGTGGGTTGTGTGGTTGTGAAGAATAAGGACTCTCAAAGAGTTTTGGATCGCATTATTGATCGCCAGGGAACAAGTGGATAATGTTTGTACATTTGTTTGAAAGATAGCACATGCTTTGCACAGTTCTTTGAGTGGAAGAAGCAAAGACAGAGACTCAAAAAGTTGTTGAACAAGACACAGGCTCAAAACTCAAAAGGTGTACGCGAACCCTTTGTCGTAAATTTACAACTACATTGACTGAACATACTCAAATATCCATCCTTGATTACCTATGATCCATTTTCTCTTCTTCCATTTGGTGTGGCGACTTTCTCAGCCTAGCAGAGGAGTTCTTGGCATCCATATATGTTGTTTCCAAGTTTGCTCGATTTACTTTTTGCTTCTTTATTTTTTTGGAATGTCTGCAACACCTTTAAAATCTTCTTTGGAGTTTACTGATGTATTTACATGATCATCTTAGCCTGATCCGACAATTTTACCTTCAGGTTTTGGTGATCCTAGGTCCTGCACAATACTAACTGCAGATTCATCATCAGAATTCGAATATACACATTGACGTTCTGAATCAGACACAGATTCAGGAACAACATCTTCCTCTGACACGGTTAAACACTCATTATCTCTTGATTTCCTTGACCCTCTAGGCGAAAACATATGTTTTAGGTATCTTGCAGACTTTTCAGCTTGTTTCAGAATGCTCTTTGCAACATCTTTCATGTGCCCCTTATTCTGACTGTCTTCAGAACCAAAGCTCTCACTTTTTAGACTTCTTCCTGTGAGAGGCCCTGACAAACGGTCTTCAGTGATGTACTTAACCCCAACATCCTTTCGATTCAACGCCTTTAAATTAATCCGAGGAGACCTGACATCCTCCTCCATGCTCCCTGATTCTTCCCTTTTCCCATTCCTACGAAACACTAAACCAACTTTCTTCAATCCACGACCAACAGACCTCACTGTGTTCTTACCTTCTTGAGTTTCATCAGGGCTGCTGCTTTCATTACTTGCTACAGAAGCATCATGAGGAACTCCACGTACTTGGTTATCAAGGCATCGACTCCTGCCTTTTCTTGGCTCCCAAATCTGTGAGACTTCAGTTCCTGGCTGATGTATCCAGATCCCTGTCTCTTCTTGTCCTTCAATGTTAATTGGTTCCAAATTATCAAGAACCCTTGGAGACTTATCAGATGTCACTGACGAGACAAAGCATTTGCTTGCTTTCTCTAAAGCAAAAGAAGCCCACATATCTTCTTTACTTACTGTTACTCCTTCAAACGGGTCATCACTCCACTGCAAAAGAATCAGATGCACATTGCTTAAGAGTTAAGACTTAATAATGAAACTCTGTGTTCAGGCAAAATAACACAGAAGCTCAATTCTAACCTTTGGTTCATCCTTAGTTACGGTAATGGCAAGGTGCAGCCTCCCCATTTTGATGTTATGAAGAGGCAACCACATATCATTTCTTTGCCCACCTCTGAACTCTGCAATGTTTACTGAACAATCGCCAAGCCTGCCATCGCAGAATCTGTCTTTGTCTTGTACTTCAATGTTAAGTACATTTGGAGAGTCCCATGTTAAGATTGGTATCTTGAACTCTTCTTGCCATTTGGGAGCCAACGTTTTCCTTATTATCTTGGTTTTGAATCTGTAAGCGCCAAGCTGCCCTTTCACATAAGGATCAGCTAAACCTGAAGCATCCAAACCCAAGGAGTTCATAAAATGCCGTTCAAACTTACTAATTAAGAGTGGATGAAACTAACCATTTAGATCTGATGGTTTAACATCAGATGCTTCAACAACTTCAACAAGAGCGTGTGCAACTGGTCCTTTCTCATAAAAAAAGAACCAGTTTTCTGCAAGTAAACACATGCACAAAGTTGTAATCATATGGACTGTACAGAGAATGTTGATAACATCAAGTAACCAATCAAAAGAAGTACAAGATAGAAGTTATGTATTCTGAACATCCTACCTCCTGATCTTGGGCTAATAAATTTCTCCATATCAGCTACAAGCATATTTGGCTGCAAAGTTAGACATAAGCTTCATTAAAACTTGGCTTCATTGTAATGATAATGTTTTGCTTAGCTACCATGAGGGAAACCTTACCTCAACAAGAGTCTGCTCAAATGCAGTAGACAGGAGATTGTCCTGAATGGGAAAAAATAATAATGATGGTGAGGCTATTAGAAGATGAAACACTACTTTAAGTTTACAAGCTCATCAGGAGTCAATACTTACTAGCCATCCTGCAATCCCTGGAAGCACAGCGACATCAAGTCCATGAGTGAAAATTGGTTTCACATTCATTTGGAAGTAAGGTGGCTCAGCAAAACACACGCGTAAACGCCCTAGAAACGGCCATCTACGAAGGAACTTCACTCCAATCAACACCTTCATTAGTTAAAAGGTACACTGAATGAATCAAGGTACTCTCCACTTAAGAGAGAGAGTGTAGAAAAAAATGTGGATGTGTGAAGTCATTACGTACCTTTCCTTCGACATGCATTCCTGTGATATGTAACTTTGTCCACACTCCAAAACCAAGTCTTTTTCTTAGCTTCACTGCCAGTATTGCGCTCATATCATCTGCTGCGAGGAAGTTCATACCAAGTTCCAGTACCTGAATACACTCCAGCATAAGTTGATCTACTTCCTCTATTTAGATATTAAACACCAGATGTCATCATGATAATGATGAAAACCAAAGTTTTTGAAATTGTACCAAGTGATCATCACTAGTAGATTGCCGAAACACCCTTATACCAGTCAACAAAGGTGGGTTTCTTCCCAAATAGAGATGTTGTATCAGTGCTTCTTTCTGCATAAACAATCATACTACCAGTGTTACTAAGTGACTGCACAATAAATGGCCTAGTCATTTCATTAGAACCCATAGAAGTATTCCAAATGTATGGTTTACCGCGGTCCAAGGTCTATATTTTTCCAAGAACCAAGGTATAATCGGACGCAGAATCTTCTGAGACGCAATCTGTTCCATGCAAATCGGCCATATCATCTCCACAGCATGATTCAGCCACCGCACGGATTCTGAGTCGGACAAGACCTAACAAAGCCAAAGTCAGCATCTTTCAATACAAGACCTAACTAATGAGTTTCACAAGGCACTAAAGACACTAGGTATCTTGTTCTCCAAGGAAGAAAAGGCAAAACTACCCGTCTCTGGTTAGCTTTCCTCGTCTCTTGAAACCGAAACTTTCTCCTCAATCTCATCACATAACGTTCATGAACCTAAAAGAAACCACCCACCAAAACAAAGCAAAAATTAAAGGCTTTAACAAACCCAAAGGAAACATAAGTCAACCAGAGAGAGAGAAGAAACGATACCAAGTAGAGATATAGCAGAGCGAGGAGATAGAAAAGGGAGTGTGATCGATTCAAGTAAGAAAGAATCCAAAGGAACATCAACACAATGACCACATGATGGAAGACAGAACACTCCATATGTTCCACGAAACACACAAGTGAAGATGGTTGCTTTGTCTTGTTAACCAAGGAGATCAAATTATAATCTCATGAAACGAAACCATCTTCTGAATCGACTCGAAGTTATTCATGATGATGATGGAGTGTGTTTTGGTTCGAACAAAAAAGGTCAACGAAAGAAACGGTTGCAGTTTTATATATGTTTCTTTCTTCTGGTGGTTGATTAGTTAAGTGGGACCGAGAGAGACAAGGACAACGAAAGCCTACTTACTATGATGTTTCCTCTCTCTTCCGCTAAGCTCAAAACGTTATCGTTTCCTTTTGGGTTCTATGGAAACAATAGACTTGTTTGGAAAGGAGAAAAAACGTCATCTTCTGCGAAAGAGAAACGCGTCAACCGCCTGAAAGTGAGCAAGCGTGTAAGGCACGTGTTGAGGATATACAATAAGATTTACTATGATGTTTCATGCCAAATGATGTCATGTTATGAATTAAAAAGATCCTACTGTGCCATTTAAAAAAAAAGTAGTTGATCTGAACCGACACGGAGCCGGTCATAGTCATAAGTTCATAACAAGATGAAATGTTGGTATAATTTCCAAAATATTAATAGTTAGTAACATATCATCTGATTCCTAAATGATTAAAAATATATATGTTTAGTCATTGTTTCAAGATTCATAAATCTATGGATGACTCACATTTGATATGTTTCCATATAACATTATCTGTGAATTTTTATTATGATTTTATCTATATTTTTTTCTTACACCATTTAAATTTATGTATAGCAACTAGCAAGGTAGATATTTCATTAAGAAACAAATACACTTTTTTAAAATACACTTTTTACCAAATACAAAAAAAAAGCACTCTGTGTTTGAAGAAGTGGGGTGGGTCATAGAAAACATTTTACACCTCTAACCTTGCATCATATACTCTCTCCATTTCATATTAAGCACGACATTCAAAATAAAACAAATCCCTTATATATTAATTGAAAAACATTACAACATTGTTTTGTAGCCATGTGTCAGCAATACGTGAATGAAATTCAGAATTCTTAGAAAAATAGGTTGGTTCATCTTAATTTATATTATACTTTTTAAGCTAATTATCGAATTGATAAATAATGTACAAATGAATATTCTCGCACTTTCCTTAAATAAAAGCTACAAAATTATCTAATATGATTAACGTATATATAACAATTAATGATTATAAATAATAAATATTTGATAACAATTTTTGCATCTTAGTTCTTTTTTGTTTAATCTTATATTATTAAAAGATACTAAGCAATCACATCAACCATATAATAAAAAATATTTTTTCTTATATGTAATATTTTGAATTTTAAAACGACTATAAATTACTAAAACATTAAATGTCTCACATTAAAAAATTTTTTTTTGAATGAACACATTAAAATTTTATGATCAATGGTTTAATTTTTTTTTGTAATAACAAGATACAAATGATCATAAATCGTATGAATATGAGTCTCATTTAATATACAGTCATATTATATATTAATATAGTTTAAAATTAAACTATATAACATATAAAATACATAAATATGTTAATTTCTAAATTTTTATTAAAAAAAATTGAAACCTTAATATTTTAATTTTGAAATTTGTATTGAAAAATTTACACATTAAAAATTTTATTTATCATATGAGTATGAATTCTCAATAATAAATGTTTATATTAAAATATATTATATATATATATATATATTCATGTCATTGAAATTTAGTTATATACCATATAAAATAAATAAAATGATTGTTTTGATTTATTTATCAAAAAAATATTATAAATAAACAAGAGTTATTGTTTTGATTTATATGCTTACTCTAATTTAATTATATATATAATACGTAAATGAACACAAATAAATAGTAATATATAAAATTATTTTTATATATAATATTCATATCGCGTAATTGCGCGGATCTTAGCCTAGTGGAGTATTAATTTATAGACTATAGTTTGAAATGGATCTGAGAAAAAATGAAGCTTAAACGTGATTAATGATGGTTTCTTTGCTTTATTTCCGTCGGTGTTATATTTTTTTAAGTAAAAAGGTATATACAGCGAAGCAAGTCTTTCCCCTCGGGTTACGTTAGTTCAAATTATAGAGAAATCAGACCAACCACGGAAACAGCCACGTGGCACGCGCATACCTCAAATACATAACCTTACAAAAACTGAAATCTTGTTTTCACCGTCTCATATCAGATCAAAGAACAAATCCATAATCAGAGGAAGATTGTTTTTGTTCATTTGATCCGAAAAGAGAGATGACTAGCGGCGGCGTAGTAGAAGACGAGAAAAACAGATCAGTTGCGACTGATTATCAACACCAGCAGCAGCCTCCTCATCATCCTCCGCCGTTTCAAGGTGTCTCCAACTATCCACCTCCTCAGCAGCAGCCACCTCCCCCCGGTTATCCACAGCCAGCTCAGCCCTACGTCTCCGGTAACTTTCTTTTTCATGTTTTCAATGGACAACATGTTGAAATGATCAGATCAGCTGTTGGTTTCTTTTTTTTTTCTTGATATATTCTATCGAATATCCTTTTGATGATTAATTTGTTTGGATCTTTGATATTTTACTTCCACTAAAGCCGCCAAAATTCGCATTGGATTAGAATCTAACTCTTTATAGAATTTTGTGAGATCCTTTGTAGTATTATATTGTATTCGAACCTGATCCAGTAACTAAAAGAGAATTTTTACCTTTTTACTACTCTTTTTTTTTACCGTATGTCAACATTTGAGAAAAATCAAGATAGATGCTAGATCGCTTGAGATTGAAGAGATATATTGAGTCTCAAAAGTAAGAAAGATTTAAAGGTTTTTGATATAGAAAATGTTAAACGCAATGGAAGGTTCTGTTTTGGTTTAGCGTTTACGTTTTTAACTGACAAATGAAATTTTCCTTTGAATGTTGTAAAATTTTCCTTTGAATGTTTCTTCTTAGTACACATTAAATCTCATTGTCTCAAAAAGGGTTGTGTCATTTTGGTCTAATGATTCTTATGGTTTCTCTTATGGTTTCTCTAGGTTATGCTGTTAATGGAGTAACAGAGCACGATCGTCTTCCTTGTTGTGGAATAGGCATTGGTTGGTTATTGTAAGTCTAATTGATCTTTTTACCTTATCTTCTGATCATTTACATTCTTGTCAAGCTTTGAACAAAACACAAACCCACATATGTTTTTTGGTTTTGTTTCTTGAAGATTCATCCTTGGTTTCTTCTTCGGTGCCATCCCCTGGTACATCGGCTTTTTCCTTTTCCTATTCTCTAGAAACCCGCGTGAGAAACCAGGATACATAGCTTGTGCAATTGGAGTAAGTCCATAATATATATCTCACATGGCAATACATATTTTCTTATTTTTCTGATGAAGACACTAAGTTAATTCTGACCAATAGGCTGTTATTGCTACGATTTTCATCGTTATTGGAGCTGTAAGAGGATCAGGGGCCTGGTCTTAAAGTGAAGACTTGACGCTTCTAATTCGGTGGAGACCGGTTAGAGCGTTGAGATACTGTTGTTGCAGAAGAAGATTGTACATGTGTGTTTAAGACCTCAATGTATATTGTTTAAAGATTACAGTCGACCATGGCATTTGTTTACTTACCAAAAAAATGTTCTTCTCCAAACCGTAGTAATGTGTTTAAATTTTAAAATTATATATATACATATGATTTGTGTGACGTAGGCGTTGAGTTTTTCAAAAATCGAGATGATTATTTTTCTATACGTTTAGACTCTTTACATTTCTGATGAAGTGTTTTTTAGCTGCTAGGCATTGAGTACGAACATCTGTTCGCTACGTTTATATATGGATGTTTTATTAACTTTTTCTGTACGTGTTTCATAATTTCAAAAGATTATGGAAAGAAAAACAACTAGAATGTACAGCTGAAAAATGAGTAGTTTAATGGTCTTCATCAAATATTACGACGAGAACTCTTCAGCTAAATCGTGAATATTCATAGAAGGATCATAGTATAGCGGTCCAAATTTAAAAATGTTTACATCATAGTTTAATTTTTAGACAATATAACATTTTTCAGATTATAGGATACAATCATACAAGCTTAACATAAACTTCTAGAGTGTCACAAAAAGAGCCATTTAACATGTTTATCGAAAATCTCGTACATAATGACTATCGATCAAAGTGTTACATTCTGTAAAATTGTTTATCAAAGATGGAGATTATACAATGGTAAAAGAACTGTTAATATCCTCTATATAATATTTGATGATCTTTAAAAAAAATATAACATCAATTGTGTATTAATTACTAAATAAATTCGATAAAGTGTCAACTCCTTAATACACCAATTTTCTTATGTGGCATCATTAGAATGAGCTCGAAGAAATGTTAGTTTAACCATATATTCCCTAGAAAAATTATTATAACCATATATATTCATGTTATATTATAATTTTATTTATTTATATAAACTAGGTCTTATCCTAGTTTTGATGTAAAAGGCTGTCAATATTTTTTTTTCCAAAGTTGCAGATGATTTATCAGTTTTGGTGTGATATTAGTAAGTAATTTAGTTTTACCGCGAAAAAATAGTTTCACCGCGGTAAAATCGTACATGTTTTAAAAAGAAAAAAAATTCAAGGCCCAAGTAGAAACAAAACTAAAAGCCCACAGAACGGTCTAGGGTTTGTCGTAGAGAAGGTCTCTTATAGTTTTCTAAACGGCGCCTCCGTTTAGCTCTCTCTAGCTCACACTCTGACTCCTTTTCGGCTGATTTCGTTGGAGCTTTGATCTCTCCGTTGAAATGGTCGCTTTCCGGGTTAGTTTTATTCATTCTACTGCTTAGGAAGCTGAGTTACTGAGTAATTATCGGTTTTGATCATTTCTTCATTTGATCTTTGGAGAATTTTTGAGTTGTTTCGAAACATTATATCTTGGATAGTAATGAACTGGGTTTGGTCGGGAGAATGTGTTGTAGGAGAAAGTGCGAAACTTTGTCCATTTTGTTCCTCATCATACTTGTATATAATATGATCTGTTGTGACATTTTAAGCTTTATGAGCTATCTTTAATTCTAGATTGGTGTTGTCATTGTGAGTTAGAGTGTAGGAGATATAATCCAAGGTTGTGTGTTTGTAAAAGCTTATCTCTTTTAATTGCATAATGTATTGATTCATTGTCACCTTTGTTTATTTTGAGCAGTTTCACCAGTACCAAGTGGTTGGGAGAGCACTTCCAACAGAGAAAGATGTGCAGCCTAAGATTTACCGTATGAAGCTTTGGGCCACTAATGAGGTCCGCGCTAAGTCCAAGTTTTGGTGAGTCATGCCTGCCCTGTTTGATGCCCGTTTTGTTAATGGAAACTCTCAGTTTTGCCTTACTAATCTTAAGTGCATTTTCTTGTAACTAGGTACTTCTTGAGGAAGCTGAAGAAGGTTAAGAAAAGCAACGGACAAATGCTTGCCATCAATGAGGTATGACTTACATTTCACAGCTCAGTTTCAACCAATGCTGGATAGTTTGTATATTATATATGACTGTGTTCTTGTCTTGTAGATTTTCGAGAAGAACCCCACGAAGATTAAGAACTACGGTATCTGGCTTCGTTACCAGAGCAGAACTGGATACCACAACATGTACAAGGAGTTCCGTGACACAACTCTCAACGGTGCTGTGGAGCAGATGTACACCGAGATGGCTTCTCGCCACAGAGTGAGGTTCCCTTGCATTCAGATCATCAAGACCGCTACAGTCCCTGCAAAGCTGTGCAAGAGAGAGAGCACCAAGCAGTTCCACAACTCCAAGATCAAGTTCCCTCTTGTTTTCAGGAAGGTCAGGCCACCAACCAGGAAGCTCAAGACTACGTACAAGGCCTCAAAGCCCAACCTTTTCATGTAATAAAACCAAATCTTACATGATTCTCCTTGTCCGTTTCAACTATCAGATTAGGCTTTTGTTCCTCTGTCTGATCAAACACACCATTTGGAGTTTATCTTTTGAATCTTAAAATATTGCATCTTTATGAACTTTGTTTTCTAGATATGATGCAATATTCAGTGGCCTCGTTTAAAATATTCAAAGCTTTGATGCTTCAAAGAGTTCTAAAACAGGCCACGCTTTGTTCGCAGTCTGGTATTTATTGCAATGTCCATAGAGTAATAAGCGTCTGGAACATACGCGCTTACCATTCACCTGCCAAAGCATGCCTGTTAATGCTGCTTAGTGGATGTGTCTTTTTAAGATTAAAAAAATAGCGGTTAGATAAGAACAGATGGAAACCACTTTCACGACAAGTACAGACAAAGACCCTTTGGCGGCAAAGGATCTTCACTGTAAAGCTCAGTTGATAGAAGAAACTAAGAAAGGATCTGAACTGGAGATGTCTTTTTCAGTGGTTGCAGCTTTGGTGGTGGTTGCAGCAGCAGCTGCGTCCTTGTGGACATGGCGGATCGTGAAGTATGTCTGGATAAAACCCAAGATGCTGGAGAGTCACCTGAGAAGACAGGGACTTGCCGGAACTCCTTACACGCCTCTGGTCGGAGATATAAAGAGGAATGTTGATATGATGATGGAGGCCAGATCTAAGCTCATCAATATAACTGATGACATCACTCCACGTCTCCTTCCTCTTGCCTTGAAGATGTTCAACTCTCACGGTACTGCTTCTTCTTCTCTCCCTCGTCTTTCTTCTTAGATCTTGAGAGATTCTTTGGAGAGAGAGTTTAAAGTTGACTTGATTGGTGGGAACAGGAAGGAGTTTCTTTATATGGATAGGACCAGTTCCAGCTATTATGATAACCAATCCAGAGCAGATCAAGGAGGTCTTCAACAAGATTTACGACTTTGAGAAAGCTGCTACGTTCCCTTTGTTCAGATTGTTAGCAGGCGGGCTTGCTAGCTATAAGGGAGATAAATGGGCTAATCACAGGAGGATCATCAACCCTGCTTTTCATCAAGAGAAGATCAAGGTTTTGTGTTTTGTCTGAATCAAGTTAGACTATATATGTGTGTGATACTTAAAGATCTGCTGGTTTTGGTTTTACAGAACATGGTCCCTCCGTTCTACAATTGTTGCAGCGAGGTTGTCTGCCAATGGGAGAAGCTGGTTCCGGATAAAGAAACGCCTTGTGAGGTCGATGTATGGCCTTGGCTTGTGAATTTGACTGCAGATGTGATCTCACATACTGCTTTTGGAAGCAGCTACAAAGAAGGGCAGAGGATATTTCAACTCCAGGGGGAACTAGCTGAGCTCGTCGCACAAGCTTTTAAAAAATCTTACATCCCTGGTTTGAGGTTACATAAACACACAAGTGCTAGTTAATAAACTAAAAACTTGAAGACTGTGGGACGTATGAGAACTTGTTGTTTGGTGTAGGTTTTACCCAACGAAGAGCAATAGAAGAATAAAAGTAATAGACAGAGAGATAGATACAATACTGAGAGGTCTTGTCAGCAAAAGGGAGAAGGCAAAAGAAGCTGGAGAGGCGGTGAACAACGATTTGTTAGGGATACTACTTGAATCAAACTCAGAGGAGTCTCAGAGAAATGGAATGAGCGTAGAGGAAGTGATGAAAGAGTGCAAGCTGTTTTACTTCGCGGGACAAGAGACAACTTCAGTACTTTTGGTCTGGACCATGGTTTTATTGAGCCATTACCAGGACTGGCAAGTTAAGGCACGAGAGGAAGTGATGCAAACACTCGGTGGTAATAATACTAAACCAGATATAGATTCTCTTAGCAACCTCAAAGTGGTAAGTAAAAAACATCTTCCACTTTCTCCTGCATCCATAGTTTACCAAATTCATTTGAAGTTTATGATTTTGAAACAGATGACTATGATCTTCAATGAGGTTTTGAGGCTGTATCCTCCCGTAGCTCAGCTTAAAAGAGCTGTCAACAAAGAAATGAAGCTGGGAGAGCTTACTCTTCCATCTGGAGTTCAGGTTTATATACCAACTGCACTTGTCCATCGCGACCCTGAGCTTTGGGGAGATGATGCAGCTGAGTTTAACCCAGAGCGGTTCAGAGACGGGCTCTCAAAGGCAACGAAGAACCAGGTCTCCTTCTTCCCCTTTGGATGGGGACCGAGGATCTGTATTGGCCAGAGTTTTGCTCTGTTGGAGGCAAAGATGGCGATGGCTTTGATTCTTCAGAGATTCTCCTTTGAACTCTCTCCTTCATATGTACATGCGCCTCAAACAGTCATGACCACGCGTCCTCAGTTCGGAGCTCATCTTATTCTCCACAAGCTTTGATTAAGGGTGTTGTCATCAAGTGTATTGTGTATAAAGTCTGTAACAAAAGCAAATCTTACAAAGACTTGTTAGTCTCTTTATGGGAAATGTCTTCTTCAGTCAAAGTCTAAGGTCATTTTCTAGTGTGACTGCATTATTAATCTTGAAAAGTCTATAATACAAAGCCAATTTCAACTTTACCTTCTTTTGGATGTGCTTTAGAAGGAGCCAACCATAGAGAAAGAAAACTAGAATATGAGAAAAGTATAACATAAAAAAAAAATTATTATCTGGACTTAAAAAATATAGAACAGTCTTTGAATTTTCCTCTGCCTCAGATATGATTTACTTGACGCATACGCAAATTAGCAATTACTTATCTTATATATACATATCATCTTCATCTGGTAACTTATTTTAGTAACAAAAGAAAACACACACACATCTAACGATATCCCAAAGAAGCGTTTATGAATAAACCAGATACATCAGCGGTTGCAGTTGCGGCTGTAGTCGTGGCGGTAACAGTATTGATATGGAAAGGTCTGAACCTAGCTTGGTTTAGACCAAAGAAGCATGAGGCTTATCTAAAGAAACGAGGTCTCTCTGGAACTCCTTTCACCTTTCTTGTCGGTGACGCTCTAAGGGAAGCTAGTATGGTGGAGCAAGCAAAGACCAGACCCATCAGTCTAAACGATGATTACACGCCACGTGTCATGCCTATGATATTACAAACCGTTAAGGATCATGGTAAGCTAACGTTTTGATTTGATCTCAAAACAGAGATCCTCTGTTTTTATCTATGGTTTGGTGTTTGTGTAGGGGAGACATGTTACATGTGGATGGGACCTACAGCGAGTGTTATTGTAACGAAACCAGAACACATCAAAGAAGTTCTAAACAGAGTTAACGATTTTCCGAAGCCGCCAGTGCACCCAGTCGTTGAGCTTTTTGCGACTGGAGTTGCGTTGTATAGTGGAGAGAAATGGTCTAAGCACAGGAAGATTATAAACCCTTCTTTTCATCTAGAAAAGCTCAAGGTCTTCTTCTTCTTACATCATTTCTCATGTTTCTAACTTCTAACCTTTGTTCTTAGACTGTATGCTGAGTTTTCCTATGTTCTCTGATTGTGTAGATTATGATACCTGCGTTCCACGAGAGCTGCATCGAGATAATAAGCAAATGGGAGAGGTTGGTGAGGGAGCAAGGATCATCAGCTGAGATTGATGTTTGGCCATACCTTGAGGATGTAACCTCAGATGCAATCTCGCGTACGGCGTTTGGTAGTAGCTATGAGGAAGGTAAGAGAATCTTTGAGCTTCAAGAAGAACAAGGCCGACGACTTGTAAAAGCTCTTGAGATGGCTTTTATACCTGGAGTGAGGTAACCGATCTTCTTCCTTGTTAAGTTTCTTTGGCTTCCAACTTAAAACCAAGTGGCGAAGTGTCCAAATCACTAATGTATTAGTCATATTCCATCGAAGCTTATATTATTATTACACACACACTTTGGAGATTAAAATTCATCAACTCATTAATCTCTAAGTAATCTCAATATTCATGTTCATAGAAACATGGAGATATTAAGTGTTCTTCCCATTGTTTAGGTTTCTACCGACAAAGAACAACATGAGGATGAAGCAAATAGACAGAGAAGTAAAGTCTAGGTTGGGAGAGATCATCAAGAAAAGACAGAGAGCTATGGAAGCAGGAGAGGCTCCAAAGAATGATCTGCTGGGAATACTTTTGGAATCTAACTCGGGAGATCATGGGATGAGTACCAAAGATGTGATAGAAGAGTGCAGGCTGTTTAACTTTGCGGGCCAAGAAACCACTGCTGATCTACTTGTGTGGACTATGATTATGCTTAGCCATCACCAGAAATGGCAAGATAAAGTTAGACAGGAGATATTACAAGTTATTGGGAAGAGCAACAAACCAAACTTTGATGCACTCTCTCGACTCAAAATAGTAACAACATAAACCTTTTTTTTTCTTGAATACCAAGAGATTTTTAAGTCGAAATCACAGCATCTATATAATATTAGTTTCTTCACAATCGTTACTCAATCTTGTGACCTCTAAGCTTTGCCTAGGGTTCTTAAATCTTGTGTGCTTTTTATCTACTTTGTGTCCCAAACTCAGACTAACGTTTCCTAGTTTTTATTAAACAGATGAGCATGATCTTGAACGAGGTGTTGAGGCTATACCCACCAGGGATTCTACTTGGTCGAACCATAGAGAAAGAAACAAAGCTAGATGAGGACGTGATACTTCCAGGTGGTGCACAAATAGTGATTCCTACTCTTATGGTTCATCGTGATCCTGAGCTTTGGGGAGAAGATGTTCATGAGTTTAAACCCGAGAGATTCGCGGATGGGATCGCAAAGGCCACGAAGAACCAAGTCTCGTTTCTACCGTTTGGATGGGGACCAAGATTCTGTCCTGGTCAAAATTTCGCGCTCATGGAAGCTAAGATGGCTCTTGTCTTGATGCTAAGGAGATTCTCGTTCGAGCTGTCTCCATCGTACATTCACGCACCTCACACTGTTCTTACACTTCATCCTCAGTTTGGTGCTCCGTTGATCTTCCACATGCTCCAAGATCAGTAAACTAGGTTTCCAAGATCCTCTGTTTTTTTAAATCAAGATTCAAGATTTGTTAGCATATAATACCCAAATAATAACACGGAGAAGTTCATGAGAATTGTACTGATAAATTTTCATGAATTATTCTTCCATAAAGAATAGCATCTATGCATGTAATATATTCTTTAACCAAAAATAAGAAAGGAAATGCAGCTTTATTATGTACCAGGGACCTTTCAAAATGAGAGCGCATCAAATAATACATTATGCATGTAACTTTGTGTATGCATGTACTTATACGTGGACAAAGACAAGAGATCATGCTTTTCTAGATTTCCACGTACAACAATAATTATGCATTTCGGGTTAAATATGCGGATGTGTTCTTATGGCGTCACAAATATCGATTTGGTCTAGCGCATGTTATGTGATCATGTTTTTTTTTTCCTTCTTTTTTTGACTCCAAACTCCTTCATTCCTAATAAAAAGTAAAACCAAGATATCATAATGTGATGCATCCAGAACCAGAAGCAGAAACTTACAAGAGAGTATGACAGAAGCTGAAGATAGGGTCTTGAAGAGCCTTTCTGCCTCTCAAGCACTATCAAAGTGTAATGATAGTAGCATTTCCCCTTTTGGTTTTTCCGAAATAAGATATTTTAGGGCCAGTAACGTGGATGAATGCTAGACCGTACTTTACCATTGCATTAATTAGTGTGACAAGTACCTGGTGATAAGATAGGAACACATACTTCATCAATCTCACCTTACTTGATTGAAAATCCGAGTAAACGGACAAAGACTTGTGGCTGTGGATAAGTTTGAACTATTCCTCATATGACTTCTCGACAATTAAGTGACCACCTTCTGAAGAGAAAAAACACATGACATATTACTTATTTTCACTCTTGTCACCAATAAGAAGCCATTCAAGATGATCACGAACAGTGACATCGTCGTCCCAAAAACTTATCGAAATTAATTTACAAAAAGAAAAATAATAATACTCCTGAGCAAGCTCACCATGCAAATTGAGCCCCAGGTGTATTTTAAATATATTAAAATATTAAAGGTATTTTAAATTTCTACAGAGAGATATTTTAAATTAATTTTAATGTCACAAATTCACTTTATAAGTGCATGTTCAGAACGTTCATGAACAATTTGGACGAGAAATTTAGTTGCCTAATATTTCCTTTTTAATGTATTTCGTGAGATTTATATGAAACAAAAATTTAGTTGCTTAATAAGTACATATTTGTGAAAGTTCTTTAATCTATTCGTTTTACTAAGTGTTCATTAACTATATATATTATGAAGTTTAAGTTTTGAATCCCAAAAAAGTAAATTATAAAATAAAAATGCTTACAAAAGATTTTCAACATTGTGAAAAAATACAGTTAGACATAAATTTTATAGGATGGTTCACGGTGATGCAATCAGCTCTGAATCCTAGTAAATCATATAAAATAATATTTATAGAATCATATATGTAATGCTTTTTTTTACCCAAAAAAAAAATGTAATGCTTCTTATAGTTTACAATAATATAATAACCAGCATAAAAAATATATATATATACATTTATGTAATATTGTTATGTAGTCAACATTTTCTGTTAATTTTCAATTCCTGAGATTTATTACATAAACTTGCATGAAATATAGTACTTCTTACTATTTCAAACACAAACTAGAGTTTGACTCACACACTTGTGCATGTGTTATTTTCATTTTTGCATAGATGTCAAATATTAGTTCTACAATCTCATATTTTCTGTTTTGTCCTCCCCTTGTTAACTTCAAAAATAAGACATTGATTTTTATTGATCAATGACATGTTAGAGTTTCTCCCTTTATGATATCTATGCCTTTGTCTCTTATTGAGACTACGATTTCTAAATTTACTTCCAAATTATTTTGTCATGTTTACATATATAAACTACTCAGTTAAGAATTTTTGTTTTAAATAAAATATTATAAATATCAAAACAATAGAAAAAAGATGTATCATAATGTTGTTTCTAAATATTTGTTCGTATTTGTCATGTCTCACTTTCTTTCATCTCCAAATTTCATATGATTTGAAAATAAAGAGATTAAAAATAAATTTTGAAAATTGTTAATAATGACACGTATGTTTATTAGTTTGGTTGAATGAAAGGATTAGAGACACACTTCTAAATCTTTTGATAAACGTTTAACATGTTTAATTCATATTCGAATCAATATTTTGGAAACATACATTTCAAACCGACTCATGGTATAAAAAACAGATAAAAGATACCCAAAATTAAAGTAAGTACACCCAAAATTAAAGTAAGTACTATTGACCAAAAAATCAATATATTGAAAAATATATCCTACAACATAAATTTATCACAGATTTTTGCTTTTATATTTTATATTTGTTTAGGAAATGAAAGATTCCAATCTTTTATATTAGCTAAATATTAGGTAATTTGGTGTAGCACATACAATTTTTTAAGGAAACAATATCTATTATGTATTTTATAATCTCATTTATTAAAATTATTTATTGTTAAGAGTAAAAAAAAAGAGTGGCACTCACTTGTAATTCTGTAGGAAAAATTATGATTATTTCAAATTTGCACTCCTATTTTAATAGTTTAACTAGATTTTGATCCGCGCTTTTTAAAGCGCGGGATTAATTTTCTTTTAAAATTCTATAAATTTTTTAATTATAAGATTATGTGTTTTTATATATGATAACTATATACATTTAAAATTTATTGATTGTTTATGTTATAATTATAGATATTAGATATGCTATTAAAATTTTATATTTATATTTATGAAATTATTTTTAAAGAAGTTATTTTTTTTAGAAAAAAATATTGTATTAATTTTAATTTATTCAAAAGTATTATATATATATACTAAAGATATTTTCTCATTACATATTTTAATATTATTTTTTGCAAATTTTATTTTTAATGATAATATTTTATTAAATTATTTAGATGCATATATTTGTTCCAATTATATAAAAACACTACTATATAAGTTGAAAAAATGAAAGATATTTCTCATTACATATTTTAATATTATTCTTTGCAGATTTTTTTTTTCCTTTGCAGATTTTAACTTTTAGTGATTATTTATTTACATATTTACTTAGAT
The DNA here is from genome assembly GCF_020379485.1 of Brassica napus. Taxonomy (NCBI): domain Eukaryota; kingdom Viridiplantae; phylum Streptophyta; class Magnoliopsida; order Brassicales; family Brassicaceae; genus Brassica; species Brassica napus. The sequence continues at coordinate 23,901,342 of NC_063438.1, read as the reverse complement.
GCATATATTTGTTTCAATAAACTCAACTATAAAAATTGTAAAAAATAAAGTTAATGATTTTGTATTTCTCAGAATTAGGAAAATACACTACAAAAAAAACACATCAATTCATTTGTATCTCATAAATAAATTATATTAGTTTAATTTATTTATTACCCGCAAAATTAAGTATACTTCATATGATTAGAAATATCTGATTTTTCAAAACAAAAAAATCTGGTCAAATGATAATAGTTAATTAGCATTTATGGTTTTGTTTTGGTTTGTTACCATAAATATTATTTACCGAAAGAAAATTTATTTGTTACCATAAATATAGGATATCTCTATTATTTTGTAAATATGATGAAAATCTAAGGGCAAAATCTTAAATTTTTAAAATAGGATCCTGATTTAATAGTATAGATTTTTGAAGGAAACAATATCTATTATGTATTTTATAATTTTATTTATTAAAATTATCTATACTATTAAAAGGGAAGGAATTTTAAAAAATCTACCTATGAAAAGTTATTGGACCCTTTCATTAGACTTAACTATTTTTTTGGTCTCACCTTATACTTCTCTAACTATGCAATAGTCAATTATCTTATATTTCTTTAACTATGCAATAATCAATTACCTTATATTTCTCTAATTTAGTTTAACAATATATTCTAAATATATATATATATTCTAAATATATTGTTATGATGATTTTTGATAAGAATATATTATAGATGCGATTGAAAATTTATATTATTAAAAGAAAATATTTTTAAAAATATTTATAAAAGAATTTATAACATCTATATAAAACTCTTTATTTTTTATCCTACCATTAACTACAATAAATTTAAATAATTTAAATAATTTAAATAAATAAAATTATTATTTCTTATTTTGTATGATACACTTCTCTAATTATTTTTCTTATTATCATCCAATGTTATTATTGTTATTCAATAACGTTATATACATCATATATTATGCTCAAAGATGGATATATAATATTTAGATATCAATTATTAAAACGAAAGCATATATCATACATCATATTATATCATGTCATCTAACATTATATAATTCTAAATACTTACAAAATCAAATTTAATAAAAAAACACTTTAGCAAATCATTTGTTAAAACACAATTATATATATTTACGCTAAATTATTTTTTATTACATTAATATATTAGAAGTTTCATTCATCTCTTAAAATATTATTGAAGATTATTTTTTTCCTACCATGTAAACCAAATGCCGGGTCACACTTGATTGCAGGTTTTTTCAAAGTTTGCATGCTTTAAATTAACGAGTTTTCATTAAATCTAAACCAGCTTATGTACAAGTCATTGTGTTTACTGGTTCGACGACGGGTCCAAACTTGATATAAAAGTATTGTTCTCATCTAATTGAAAATAATTTATTTTAAAATAATAGACGCACTGAGTCTGATCAATCCATATAATTTTTTTTGAAAAAAGTAATCAAACGATTAAAAATATAATTACATAATAATAATTTTTTTGACATAATAAAATTTTGTAACATAATAATGTATAACAAGACTAAAATACTAATTCATATCATATATTTTTATCAACTGAAAAATAACCCGCGCTTTTAAGCGCGGGTCAAAATCTAATTTATTGTTAAGAGTAAAAATAAGAGTGGCATTCACTTGTAATTCTATAGAAAAAATTATGGTTATTTCAAATTTGTACTCCTATTTTAATAGCTTAGATTCATAAATTAAGTCAACATTATCTGATTGCGTGTTTCAAGTAATAAATCAACATTGTAGCAATTATGGCATCGTAATTAATTGTTTCCAAAGAATAAAGACTTAAGGCATGGAAGACAGATGTGGCCAGAGCTCGTGAGGCTCCTGAGTAAAGGCAAAAGTTCGACGGTTACAAGAATATAATTTTATTGACCGAAACACAAATTCTACAAGTATTAAAGACATATCGCCACATGCAATTCTTCATCAAGATTCTCAAACTTTAAAGACAACTAAGCAAATGGAGATACTAGTTTCATCGTTGGCTATAGCTGCTGTATTGTGGTGGATATGGAGAACTGTGGAGTGGGTTTGGATTAAACCTAAGATGCTTGAGAGTTTTCTGAGAAGTCAAGGTCTTGTCGGAACTCGTTACACGCCCCTTGTCGGAGATATGAGAAGGAATTTTAGCATGTTGAACGAAGCAAGATCAAAACCTATGAAAGCAACGGATGATCTCATTTCAATTGTCATGCCTTACTCCTTTCACATGCTCAACACTTACGGTATATATATGTATATATTGTTTCGGCTAATATAATTTGAATTATTTTTAATAAGTAATAATATATTTACGTGGCTGCAACAGGAAAAACTTTTTTCACATGGTTAGGACCCGTACCATCCATCACAATAATGAATCCACAACTGATCAAAGAAGTGTATAACAAAGTTCATGATTTCCCAAAGACGCACACGTTTCCTTTAGTTGCGTTGATAGCTGATGGACTGGCTAATGCTGATGGACATAAGTGGGCTAAGCACCGGAAGATCATCAACCCGGCATTCCACTTTGAGAAGATCAAGGTTTCAGATTATCTTTTATAATATTGTCAGAACTAACATTAAATTTTATTTAGGCTGATGAGATGATCATGTTCCATTTTGTGCCTTGATTATGATCTTTGTATTTTGTGTATAGAATATGGTCCCTACGTTCCAAAAAAGTTGTAGTGAGGTTGTGTTCGAGTGGGAGAAGCTAGTTTCGGACAAAGGGACCTCCTGTGAGGTTGACGTTTGGCCCTGGATTGTGAATTTGACCGGGGATGTGATCTCTCGTACCGCTTTTGGTAGCAGTTACAAAGAAGGACAAAGGATATTTATACTACAAGGGGAACTAGCAAAGCTTATCATGCAAGCTCAAGGGAAGAATTACATCCCTGGATATCGGTAATAAACTTGACTTTGACTTGTCTTGGTCCAATACTAGCATGATTGGTCGCTTTCCATTACACTTGATTAGTAATTATTTATTTTCAACATGAAATTTCTAACACACTAGATTCATCTTGCAAATGTCACTTTTGGACAGAGTAGTTAGACTATATATATATATTAACGAGTTTTTTTATTCAAAGTCAAGAGGGTAATGATGGTCCATGGCTTGTATATACTATTACTCGAGATTTGTCAATGTAGAACTGTGATTTTTTCTTCTTTTATTCGGCAGGCATTTCCCAACAAGGAATAATAGAAGGATAAAGACAATAGTTAGAGAAATACAAGTTATACTAAAAGGGATCATTAGCAATAGAGAAAAGGCGAGAGACGCTGGAGAAGCACCAAGTGACGACTTGTTGGGTCTACTTCTTGAATCAAATTTAGCGCAAGCTACAGGCAATGGACTTACCACCGAAGAAATTTTGGAAGAGTGTAAGTTGTTTTACTTCGCAGGACAAGAGACCACTTCAGTACTTTTGGCTTGGACAATGGTTTTATTAAGCCAGCACCAAGATTGGCAGGCTCGGGCACGAGAGGAAGTGATTCAAGTTTTTGGTGATAGAGAACCGGATATCGAAGGCATTAACCAACTCAAAGTTGTAAGTATTAAACCAAAGCAAAATGCTATTTCAAGTTGATATTATTTCTTGTAACCACATCAAAAAGTGCTACTAAAAAGTTGAAGAAGTGTTATAACATTAATGATGATTTTGTTGAATGTGTGTTGTAGATGATGATGATTGTTTATGAGGTTCTTAGGCTATATCCTCCACTCATCCAGATGAACCGAGCGATCCACAAAGAGATCAAGCTAGGCGATCTGACATTACCAGCTGGCGTTCAAGTCAATATGCCTGTTCTGCTAATCCATCGCGACAATAAGCTTTGGGGAGATGATGCAGCGGAGTTCAAGCCAGAGAGGTTTAAAGATGGGATCTCAAAGGCAACAAAGAACCAGATTTGTTTCTTGCCTTTTGGATGGGGGCCGAGGATTTGCATCGGTCAGAACTTTGCTCTGTTGGAGGCAAAAATTGCGTTGGCTTTGATTCTAAGGAGATTCTCCTTCGAGTTATCTCCCTATTATGTGCATGCGCCTTACACAGTTATAACAATTCATCCACATTTTGGTGCTCATCTTATACTACATAAGCTATGACTTGTGATGATATCAAATGAATTTGTTATACAAAAGGGAGACAAGATTGCGTAGAAGAAATGAATCAAAGTCACATTCATAAAACCATGTTTCTAGAAATCTTCTTTGATAAACACTCCATCATTTTAGTGTACTTCAAAGTTTAAACTATTTATGATTGGGACATTGTACACTTTAAAGTTCGGATAGTATTATTAATACATATTATATATATATATATATATATCTATTTTAGATTCCAATTTATATCACATAATATCCAGTGAATTTTTTCTGTTGGCAAACTTAGTAAATTTAATTTATTATATTGGCTGATCGATATAGATTATAAATTAATTTACATTCACCTAATGGAAAGGCAAAAAAAAAGAAATTTACTTTAAAATAGTTAATTTAAATTTCGATGCAGTAGTTAACGTTTTCCATTTTTGCATTTTATTTATTGAAAGAAAAACATTATCACTCCATCCACTCTTTTGTTTGTTTATGATTCATATCTTTTCTATCTATACATATCAAACACTTACAATAGATAAGTGAATTAGTGGAGAGGTCGTAATCAGTATAATTTCATTAACAAGATAAGAATATACAGTGGCATTAAAATGTAAACAAAGAAAAAACAAAAGATTTCAACGTTTTGGTAGAAATGAATGAACGCATATGAAAATGATTGAGAAAGAAACGTACAATAATTGACGTCCATGCCTTTCCCGCCCCCACAAGACAATAATGGCCCGTGCCGTTTATGGCTCTATCTATAGACTTTTCACACAAATAGGAACTTGCTTCTTTCGTCTACGTCGCACGTGACTGTGAAGCTCTCCAAGTAAAGCAACGTTGATATCTTCACCGACACTCTCAATCATTAAAAGTCTCCATCTCTCTATCTCCTTTCTTCTCTCGGAGAGATCAAAAATGGAGATAACAGTTGCGTTAGTAACAGTTTCAGTAGCTACAGTTGTTGTGTCGTGGCGTGGTGGACATGGAGAACTTTAAAGTGGGTTTGGCTAAAACCAAAGAAGCTTGAGAGTTACCTGAGAAGCCAAGGTCTTTCCGGTAGTCCCTACACGCCACTCATCGGCGACTTGAAGAGGACTTTTAGCATGGCGATGGAGGCAAGATCCAAACCCATCAAACTAACTGATGATATCTCCACACGTGTCGTACCTTTTCCTTTAGAAATGCTCAAGACTCATGGTATGTTAAAATGTTTTCTTGTTAGCCTTGATCAAGTAAATATCTCAACTTAGTTATGTTGTTGAAACAGGAAGGACTTATTTTACATGGCTTGGAACTATACCAACCGTAACTATAATGGATCCTGAGCTAGTCAAGGAAGTGTTCAACAAAGTTTATGATTTTCAGAAGCCACATACCTTCCCTTTAGGTAACGTGATAGCCAAGGGACTTGCTAATTATGATGGTGAAAAATGGGCTAAACACAGAAAAATCATCAACCCGGCTTTCCATCTTGAGAAGATCAAGGTTTAAGCTTCTTGTTTTATAAACTTTATTTATTTATGTATGTATGTTGTGTTGATGCCTTATGTTTATATGTGTAGAACATGGTACCTGCGTTCCACCAAAGCTGCAGTGAGGTTGTTGGCAAATGGGACAAGATAGTCTCGGAGAAAGGGTCATCATGTGAGGTGGACGTGTGGCCAGGGCTTGTGAGTATGACTGCAGATGTGATCTCTCGTACTGCTTTTGGCAGCAGCTACAAAGAAGGACAGAGGATATTCGAGCTCCAAGCTGAACTAGCTCAGCTCATCATACTAGCTGTTCTGAAAGCTTTCGTCCCTGGATATCTGTAATGAAACAAACCTCAACTTGTCTGCTTCTATTACATTGAAGATGGCAGTCATGTTTTGTCAAGTTCTCTGTGTTTTTTGTGTGTGTGTAGTTATCTCCCAACAAAGGGTAATAGAAGGATCAAAGCAGCAGCTAGAGAAATCCAAGTTATACTGAGAGGGATAGTTAACAAAAGGTTAAGAGCGAGAGAAGCTGGGGAAGCACCAAGCGATGACTTGCTTGGTATACTTCTTGAATCTAATCTGGGACAAGCTAAAGGAAATGAGATGAGCACTGAGGATGTGATGGAGGAGTGCAAGTTGTTCTATTTCGCCGGGCAAGAGACAACTTCAGTACTTCTTGTCTGGACAATGGTTCTGCTAAGCCAACACCAAGACTGGCAAGCTCGTGCAAGAGATGAAGTGAAGCAAGTTTTTGGTGATAAAGAACCTGATACAGAAGGCCTGAACCAGCTCAAAGTTGTAAGTAGAACCAAATCAAAAACCGTTAGCTGATTTAACTTTTTAATTTTAGTACTACTCTTGATGCAGTTAAGCATGTTTGGACGAGAGTAGTAGTAGGATGAGCGACTCCAGTAATTTTTGTTGATTAATTTGACGCTTCGCAGATGACAATGATACTATATGAGGTCCTTAGGCTATACCCTCCAGTAGCTCAGCTGACCAGGGCCATTCACAAAGAGATGAAGCTAGGTGACTTGACACTACCAGGCGGTGCTCAGATCAGTCTACCTATTCTTCTAGTCCATCGTGACACACAGCTATGGGGGGAAGACGCCGCGGAGTTTAAGCCAGAGAGGTTCAAAGACGGTGTCTCAAAGGCAACAAACGGCAAAGTGTCTTTCTTTCCCTTTGCGTGGGGACCAAGGATCTGTATTGGTCAGAGTTTTGCTCTGTTGGAGACAAAGATGGCTCTAGCTTTGATTCTAAAGAGATTCTCCTTTGGGCTATCTCCTTCCTATGTTCATGCGCCTTACACTGTCATCACACTTCACCCACAGTTCGGTGCTCCTCTGATCCTGCGCAAGCTATAATTATGTGTGATGTAGTCCAATGAACTTATCATTCACTGAAGAAGCGGGTCCAGGTCATAACACAACTCATTATGGTGTTAATGTATTTAAGTCAGAACACAGTGTCCCATATAGAGATTCTCTGTTGTGAAAATAAGACCCAATATGAGAGAATAAACGTGCAAAACACACGTTAGCTTTGGTCCTAATCAAAGCTTCTAGATATAAAACACAAGAACTTATTCTCGCTTGTAGTAAACCTAGAACTCTAACTCAAAAGTTTCTGCACTCCATAGGTTTCCATCCCATTTTTTGCTACGCTAATATCAACTGAAAAAACATTTAAGATTTGAACCAGAGAAAGATAATAACATTTTTATTATTTATTTCTTGAGAAAACAAAAATATTTAATCGTTATGTTTCAAAGAACAAAAACAAAACAGTAATTTGAATGGATGAGATTATTAACGAAGAAACGTCAAAAAAGTTGACGACGTTCGCACCTTACCTGCCACTTAAGTTATGACAAATACACTTGTCACCTGTTACCCAAATCCAAATGTGTATGTACTTCTTGGAGCTTCGTGGCATGTGACTTTTGAGGCTCCAAGTACAGTCAAAAGATCATTGGCCAAACAAAACAACCGGCTGAGATGCACAGGATACTTATACTATTTAACATTTATTACCAAAAATAAAGTTTTTAAGACATCAGGGTGATGTCATCACCACAGCAATATCTTCTCCGATATTCTAAATCTTTAAAATCCCAAGAATGTTAGCAAATTACCCATCTCTCTAACCTACGTCTCTCTTGTGTCTCTGTGAGAGAAAATGGAGATTTCAATTGCATCAGCAACACTTTCAATAGCTATAGCTGTTGTGTCCTGGTGGTTATGGAGAACTTTAAACTGGGTTTGGTTTAAACCAAAGAAGCTCGAGAGTTACCTGAGAAGACAAGGTCTTTCCGGTAGTCCTTACACTCCTCTCGTCGGCGACTTGAAGAGGAACTTTAGCTTGCTGAAAGAGGCAAGATCCAAACCCATCAAACTGACGGATGATATCACACCACGTCTCGTGCCTTATCCCTTGAAAATGCTCAAGACTCACGGTATATATATATGTTTCCTGGTTAGCTTATAGTTCTTGATTCCTCTTTGTCTAGAAAACAGTTTTCAATCTTTATGTGGTTGGAACAGGAAGAACTTACTTTACATGGCTTGGACCTATACCAACCATCACCATAATGGACCCTGAGCAAATCAAGGAAGTGTTCAACAAAGTTTATGATTTCCCGAAGACACATACCTTCCCTTTGGCCAGGTTGATAGGCACTGGACTTGCTAGCTACGATGGTGATAAATGGGCGAAACACCGAAGAATCATTAACCCGGCTTTCCACCTTGAGAAGATCAAGGTATTAGTATTAGCTCCATGAAGAGTTTTGATTGGTTTGTGTATCTTTTGTGTTAGGTATCATAAAAAAAAAAAAAAAAAAAAAAAAAAAAAGTGTTAGGTATCATAAGTTATATTTTCTAATAGTTACATGGAAAAATATTCTAGGCGATTTTGTAATCTCCGAGATCTCCTAACAATTAGGCTGACACAATTTTGTGACACTTGTGCTTATATGTATAGAACATGGTACCTGCTTTCCACCAGAGCTGCAGCGAGGTTGTTGGCGAATGGGACAAGTTGGTCTCGGACAAAGGGCTGTCCTGTGAAGTGGATGTTTGGCCAGGGCTTGTGAGTATGACTGCTGATGTGATCTCTCGTACTGCTTTTGGTAGCAGCTATAAAGAAGGGCAGAGGATATTTGAGCTCCAAGCTGAACTAGCTCAGCTCATCATACAAGCTTTTAGAAAGCACATCATTCCTGGATATAGGTAATTAATATGTTATTACAAGGACCTTAGAACTTGACTCTTGATCTATGTTGTCATAATCTCTCAGGTATCTTCCAACAAAGGAAAATAGAATGATGAAGGCAAAAGCCAGAGAAGTCCAAGCTATACTGAGAGGGATAGTTAACAAGAGGTTAAGGGCTAGAGAAGCTGGTGAAGCACCAAGCGATGATCTACTTGGTATACTTCTTGAATCTAATTTGGGACAAGTTAAAGGAAATGGGATGAGCAATGAGGATGTGATAGAGGAATGCAAGCTGTTCTATTTCGCCGGGCAAGAGACAACTTCAGTACTTCTGGTTTGGACAATGGTTCTGCTAAGCCAACACCAAGATTGGCAAGCTAAGGCAAGAGAAGAAGTGAAACAAGTCTTTGGCGATAAATTACCTGATATAGATGGTCTTAACCAGCTCAAAGTTGTAAGTATAAACCTTTCGTGTGACTCAAGTACTCTTTGTTTTTTTTTTGGCTGAATGATTTGATGATCCCTTGTAGATGACGATGATCTTGTATGAGGTTCTTAGGCTATATCCTCCAGTGACACAGGTGTCACGAGCCATTCACAAAGAGATGAAGCTAGGAGACCTGACATTACCAGGCGGCGTTCAGATCAGTCTACCTATCCTGCTAGTTCAACATGACACCGAGCTGTGGGGGGACGATGCTTCGGAGTTCAAGCCAGAGAGGTTCAAAGAAGGTCTCTCAAAGGCAACGAAGAGCCAAGTCTCCTTCTTTCCCTTTGCATGGGGACCAAGGATCTGCATTGGACAGAACTTTGCCTTATTGGAGGCAAAGATGGCAATGGCATTGATTCTGCAGAGATTTTCCTTTGAGTTATCTCCTTCTTACGTTCATGCTCCTTACACAGTCATCACAATTCACCCACAGTATGGTGCTCATCTTATCCTGAAGAAGATCTAGTCCTAATCCTATAAAAAGAAACTTGTAATACACAGATGAAACTGAGTCCAGATCATAATACAATACTCGAATAAAATCTTGTTTTATGTATTTAAGACAGATGTACATATTAAAACCATCCAATACATTACCACCTTCAGTTATTATTATTTAAAAGACCAATAACGTTTTGAAAATTATATGCGTCTGCTTCTCTATGCCTCTTACATACATAGTAGAGATCTCTGTTTTATATTTAATAACTATTTTTCTCGTGACATGGACAACTCTGAAGTGGTAATGGCTAAAACCTAAGATGTTGGAGTGTTACTTGAAAGGACATAATCTACCAGGAACTCCTTACACGTCTCTTTTTGGAGATTTGAGAAGTTTCATAGTTTTAAAGAAGGCAAGAACCAAACCCATCAGCCTAACGGATCATATTATCCAACGTCTCATGCCTGTAACCTTAAAAACATGCCCCAAACTCACAGTATCTAGCAGGATATGTGACATTAGAAAAACCAATTAGTGGACAAAGTCCTTAACGTTTCATATAGTATAAATTAATAATAGTCCATAGCTTTTTAAGAGAAGAAAAGAGGAAAAAATACGTCATTGCATAGACAACGGCAATCACTTTTAGACTTTAGTGGACTAATGTTTCTTCCTTTTGATGGAGTGACAAAGAAATGTGAAAAGGTTGACGTCAAGTCATGCCTCTTTTCTCCTACGCAAGTCATAGCCAATCTCCACACAAGTCCAAATTTGCTTCTTAATTCTTGCCTCGTGGCATATGACTCTGAGGCTCCAAATAATGCAAAAAATAAACGGTCAAAACAGAATCATTATCGGAGACGCAAAATAATATCTTATCTATGACATAAGTGGTGATGTCATCACCACATCCATATATATATTTAGATCCCAAGAATATCAGCAGATTATCCATATCTCTCATTCTCTTTCCTAGGAAATAAAAATGGAAACATCAGCTGCGTCCGTTACAGTTTCAGTAGCTATAGTTATTGTGCTGTGGTGGGTATGGAGAACTCTAAACTGGGTTTGGTTTAAACCAAAGATGCTTGAGAGTTACCTGAGAAGACAAGGCCTTTCCGGTAGTCCTTACACGCCACTCGTTGGTGATGTGAGAAGGGATTATACCATGTCAATGGAGGCAAGGTCCAAACCCATCAAAATAACGGATGATATCATCCCACGTGTTGTGCCTTTCCCCTCGCACATGCTCAAGACTTACGGTATGTTTGTTTCTTGATTCCTATACTAGACAAAAAGGTTTCTAAGTATTGTATCTCTCTATGTGGCTGGAACAGGAAGGACTTTCTTTACATGGCGTGGACCTATACCAACCATCACCATTACGGATCCTGAGCAAATCAAAGAAGTGTTCAATAAAATTTATGATTTCCAGAAGCCTCATTCATTCCCTTTGGGAAGATTGATAGCCACTGGGCTGTTTAGTTATGATGGTGATAAATGGGCTAAACACCGTAGAATCATCAACCCTGCCTTCCACCTTGAGAAGATCAAGGTCTAGGCTCCTTATTTCATAGTCCTGAATTTTACTTTACCGTTCTTTATGTATGTATGTATATTCTAATATGTACCTTGTGTGTTCTCTGTATAGAATATGGTACCTGCGTTCCACCAGAGCTGCAGCGAGGTTGTTGGCAAATGGGACAAGTTAGTCTCGGACAAAGGATCATCATGTGAGGTGGACGTGTGGCTAGGACTTGTGAGTATGACTGCTGATGTGATCTCTCGTACTGCTTTTGGAAGCAGCTACAAAGAAGGGCAGAGGATATTTGAGCTCCAAGCTGAACTAGCACTGCTCCTTACACAAGCTTTTAGGAGAATTTTCATCCCTGGATACAGGTAATAAAACCTACTTTAACCATGGTCTGACCATGTAACCACTTGCTCTATTAGGAGACATAAACCATGTTGTTGTTCTTTTGTGTAGATACTACCCAACGAAGGGTAATAGAAGGATGAAAGCAGCAGCCAGAGAAGTCCAAGATATACTGAGAGGGATAGTCAACAAAAGGTTAAGGGCGAGAGAATCTGGTGAAGCACCAAGCGAAGACTTGCTAGGTACACTTCTTGAATCAAATTTAGGACAAACTAAAGGAACTGGAATGAGCATTGCGGATGTGATAGAGGAGTGCAAGTTGTTCTACTTTGCCGGACAAGAGACAACTTCAGTACTTCTTGTCTGGACAATGGTTATGCTAAGCCAACACCAAGACTGGCAGGCTAAGGCACGAGAAGAAGTGAAGCAAGTTTTTGGTGATAAAGAACCTGATACAGAAGGTCTTAACCATCTCAAAATCGTAAGTAATACCAAATCAAAAACCTTCATGTGACTTTATGTTTTGTTGAATATTTTTAATCCATTACAGATGACGATGATACTATATGAGGTCCTTAGGCTATACCCTCCAGTTATCCAGCTTACACGAGCCATCCACAAAGAGATGAAGCTCGGTGACCTGACGCTGCCAGTTGGCACTCACATCAGTCTACCTGTTATGCTAGTCCAACGAGATACCAACCTGTGGGGAAACGATGCAGGGGAGTTCAAGCCTGATAGATTCAAAGATGGTGTCTCAAAGGCAACAAAGACCCAAGTCTCATTCATTCCCTTTGCGTGGGGACCAAGGATCTGCATAGGACAGAACTTTGCAATGTTGGAGGCAAAGATGGCAATGGCATTGATACTACAGAGATTCTCATTTGAGCTTTCACCTTCTTATGTTCATGCTCCTTACAATGTCTTCACCCTTCACCCACAGTTTGGTGCTCATCTTATCCTGCACAAGCTATAAATTTCATAAACACAAAGAATAAAAACACTGGATGTGTCCCCAGTATTTAAATTTTACTTTTTTAAAGCATATCATATCCAGACCAGAGCAGTAGATGTAGATGTAGAACTCAAACTACTTACCAGAGATCTTTCCTGGCTGTCAAATAACGTTACATTCCATTTTGTTCTACTATCATAACTTGATGAGACTCAGGACTGGTTCAAGAATTGTAAAGTCCCTTAGGCAAAATATATACATATATATATAGATCTTTTGTATATTAAATTTTTTAATTAAAAGTTAAAAAATAGATATTTAATATAACTGGTTTAGGATTTTGTATGAGACCTTTTTCATTAAAAAATTTACTTAAAACATATATAGCTAAATTGAGATAAAATTTTATTTATACCTATTTTGTTTATAAAAAAAAATAGACTTATGCTTTCATCCTATTTACATATTGAAAGAAAGGGTTTATCCATAAGATGCACTTTTTCTTAAGAATTAGTGAAAGCATTTGCATAAATCTGAAATACCCAAATTAATAAAATAAAACATGTTAATTTTACCAAAAAGTTAAAATTTTGAATTCGGACCATGGGCAGTCTCCCTCCATGCCCTCCTCTCAACATCAACTACGTATGCCATATATTAGTCAAAAGAATCAACAACAATTATGTGCGGTGTGAAATATAAGATATGACATATCTGGTGTGTAATGTAAAATATCAAATATCTTTAGGCCTTGTACAATAAATAAGGAGGCTTGGAATGTGTTGTGATCCAACCCAGACTGGTTCAAGAATTGTAAAGCTCGTTGGACAAAATATATATATATATATATATATATTAGGTGTTTTGTATATTAAAATTTTTAATTAAAAGTTAAAAATAGGTATTTAATATAACTGATTTAGGATTTTGTATAAGACCTTTTTCATTAAAAAAATTACTTTAAACAAGTAAAGCTAAATTTAGCTAAAATTTTATTTATACCTATTTTTTGTTTATAAAAATAGACTTATGCTTTCATCCCATTTACATATTGAAAGAAAGGGTTTGTCCATAAGATGCAATTTTTCTTAAGAATTAGGGTGAGCATTTGCATAGATCTCAGATACCCTAGATTAATAAAATAAAACATGTTAATTTTATCAAAAAGTTAAAATTTTGAATTCGGACCCTGGGCAGTCGCACTCCGTGCCCTCCTCTCACCATCAATTATGTATGCCATATAATAGTCAAAAGAATCAACACCAACTATCTGTGGTGTGTAATGTAAGATATGACATATCTGGTGTGTAATATAAGATATCAAATATCTTTAGGTCTTATACTATAAATAAGGAAGCTTGGAGTGTGTTGTGATCCAAGCCAAGTGAGTTGAGTGAGCTAAGTCCTAAAAAATCTCTCAAGTTCTTTGTAATATCCTTGAGTGCTTTTAAAAAAATTAAAAATTCTTTTTTTATAAATCATTGGTCTCTATCTTTAAAAACTTGATAACATCTCTTTTGTGGTTGTACCTACTATATGTTTTAAATTTGATTTCTAAGCAGCCCCTGATGATACTTAACCATTACATGCTTTCACCTATGATATCTATGGACTATGTAGTACTAGGATAAGACCCGCGCCTTGCGCGGGATTAAGTTATTATTTTTATTATATTTTGGAGAATGAAACAATAGTTTGGCTTCATTTGGATTACGGGTGTTCAATCCGGATATCGGGTTGGTTTCGGTTCGGTTCGGTTTTTTTCGGTATTTGGTTAGTAAAATATAACTATTATTCTAAATCCATATTTACTTTGACTTTAGTCTTTCACATACTTTTGAAAGATTTCAACTGGACGACTAAATTGATTAGCCAATCTTGTTGCTTTAAATCATTAGTGTTTATATATATATATATATATATATATATATATATATATATATATATTTAGTTTGAATATTTATTAAATAAAAATTCATATGCGTTATATTTTATGATCATTTGTAATTTATTATAACAAAAAAATAATCTATTGATCACAAAATTTTCAGAGTGGGAATATTCAAATTTCTAATAATATATAGACGTTTTGAAAAATTCAAATATAACATATAAGAAAAAATATAAATGTTTTTATTATATATTTAATGTGATTTTTTTAATATCTTTCAATAATATAAAATTAAAAAAAAAGAACTAAGATACCAAAATTGTTATCAAATATTTATTATTCATAATAATTAATTTTCATATATACGTTAATCATATTAGGTAATTTCATAGCTTCTAATTAAGGAAAGTGCAAAAAAAAATTTGGTAGATTATTTATCAATTCGATAGTTATTTTAATAAAAAATATAATGTAAGTCAAGATGGACCAACCTATTTTTCTAAGAATAGTATATTTTATATAGTCATTTATTAAATGAGAATTTATAATCATACAGTTCTATGATCATTCATATCATTTTATAACTGAATATTTAAATCATCGATAACAAAATTTTCAATGTGAAATCTTTAATAAGTTTATAATTTATAAATGTTTTTGAAAATTCATTGAAAGTTTTAATATTAAAATATTTATGTAATCTTATGGTATATAGTATAATCTATATAAATATATATGTTTTATTATTAAATGATATTTTTTGCTCATATGGTTTTAAAATAATGTGTATCTTCTTATAATAAAAATGTTAAACCATTGATCATTAATTTTTAACATAATAATTTTAATAGTTTTAGTCATTTATTGTCGTTTTTAAAAATTCAAAATATAACATATACGAAAAAATCTAAATTTTATTTTTATAGCTAATTTGATTGTTTAATTTATTTTAATAATATAAAATTAAACAAAAAATGATGGAGAAGATATACATTGTTATCAAATCTTTATTATTAAACTCATTAATTGTCATATATATATTAGTCATTTATGGTAATTCCGTAGGTTTTATTTAAGGAAAGAAAATATCATATCATATCATTATATCATATAGTTTGACCAACTTATGTATCTAACAACATATAAAAATCGAATGTGGACCTACTTATTTTTCAATTGAATGTAATTGACTACCTAATTGAGTGTCACCTATGCATTGGGGCCTCTTTTAATTAATACAAAATTGAGGTTACATCTTTTCAAATGTTCCTCAATTAATATATAAGGGATGTCGCATTTCAGATTCTTTACCTTCAGTTAGTTCTGCTGATTCGTAAAGTAACTAGAAGAACAAACAAGAAAGAAAGAAACCACCAATGTCTTCAAACAAAGCCTCTTAATGGGCTTTATTTATTTAAAACCCTCATATTTTCATTATTTTTTTATTCAATTTTGGGCCATTTAGGTGTTGAAAAGTCAATATGGATCTGCTAGAGTGATTGACCAATAAAAGTTTAGGGCTTCCGCTCGTGCGGTGCAAGAAACTTAAAATAATTCTTCTAGTCAGCAGCCCACCCACCTCGGAAGTTCTCTACCATTCTTCTTCAACAATTCATGTATATATAACTGCCTCTTCTCTCATCTTCCTTTCTCGATACGTATCAGGATTGTAACCTAGCCAGATCTTTCTTGTGGTCTCTATATATATGTCACAAGGCATATAGAATAATTATGGTTTGGATTCTATAGGGGATTATTATTTCACAATTGTGTGGGATTTTCATAAGAATGTCTCATCTCAATATTGATATGAAGAAGAATTCGATGAGGAAGAACAAGAAACTGGTTATTAATATTGCTTCTAGGAAGAAAGAATTTGAAGCTAATCATCAGGATCTTGGTTCTTCAATAAAAGATGAGAAAAAGAGGTTAATTTGAATCATCAGAGAGACGAAGAGATGTGTTTGATCAAAGGGTTTGTTCTAAACCTGATGAAGAGATCGATCATCATGGTTCCCATGATCATTCTAGGGTTGGAGACGGAGTGATGCGTGAGGTTGATGTCGGTACAGGATTATCTGGCGCGTTAAAGCTTCTCAGAGAGCAAGGAACTTTCAAGGAGATCAAAAGCAGCAGCAAGCACCATGTACGTGTTAGAGACATTAATCATGGTAAGGATAACAGATTTAAAGATGCGTTTAAGGATATTAGGATTGATAGGGTGGATGAATGTGGCAGGATAATGACTGAAAAAGAAGCGTTTAAGAAACTTTGCCATGGATTCCATGGGAAGAAACCTGGGAAGAGGAAGCAAGAGAAACGGATGAAGAAATATGAAGACAGCTCAAGAAATATATTGGAGTCTTCAGATAGAGCTGTGGAAAGAATGAGACAGGTTCATGCCGAGTTGAAGAGTCCGTACATTTTTCTCTAATCTTTAAAGTCTCTTTCGATTCATATGCTTTTACAATAGCTTTTAGACTTGGTATTTTGCATGATGTTTGAAGATTACATTGCATGTTTTTAATTACATCAAAACTACATTGTTTCTCTTTTATTTTTGTTCACTAACATTTTTTGCATTTTTCTTTGATGTTTTTATTTTCGACTGTATCAGGGAATTAATTCAATGCATCATCCCATGTAGAGACGGTTCCTCCATCTTCCACGAAGACTCAGCTATGTAGTGAGAACCTTAGGGACAACTTCAGTGAATTGCCTGAGAGCATTCTTAACGTAATTCTGAGTCATCTTACAACTCTGGAAGCTGTTAGGACCCTGTTTTATCAAAGGCATGAAGCCAGAAAGGTATAATAAATTTATTGAATTCGTGGACTCACGTCTCTTTTATCTTGGTATCCTTAGATTAGAAGGGAGTTTAAGATGATTTACATATATACGACATGATAGACCTTTATCTATTCAGGCACTTCCTCAAGTCGGCACCCATACTCTGAGGCCCGCGTTTCCTTGTTAGTCACGTCAACATTTCATCATCTTAATGTGTTTTGATTCTCTCAGTAGAACTTTAATATGCATTTGTGTGGGGTTCTCTGTTTAATAAACGAATATGCCTTTTGGACAAGCTAAAGACATACACGAGTGTGAATGTGCCCTTAACCACATGCAACTTCTTGTGCCACTCCCACTGGACCACTATACCATGCATTATTTATTTGGATGATGCAGCATCCTCTATTGTCTTCTTTTATCAACTCTATCATATTTATTTGGTATAATAAAAGACAATATCAGACTGAATCTTAGAGAATTGTTTATATTAAACTTATGGTCCTCTGTTTTCTGGTCTAAAAATATCGAAAAGTTGTTTTGGTGTTATGCGTTAAAAGATACTCTCCTTTATTTGATGTAATAGGTGACACAAACTTATTGGCATAATAATGTGTTGAGAAGGATGTGTTTTTAATATTGAACTACAAATTAGGTTCGTTGATTCTTTTTGAAGGCTACCAAACAAATCAAGAAACTAAATCTGCACTAAAAGCCTTTTATCAAAAAAAAAAAAAAAAACTAAATCTGCACGGCGGAGAAATTCCTGTCCTCTGCAGTGTTTAAATTAAACGGCACTACTCTCGATTGTAGAGAATTTTCTGATCTACTTGTTGATTTATTTTTGTTTTTATCTGTTTCAAATAGAAATCTGAAAATACTTCACGGTTACCCTAAAATGAATATGTGAAGCGACACAATCTATCTTTTCAAAAGCCGTACTAAAAGAACTTCAAGAATATTATGTCAGGTCGTCAACAAAATGTTTGGATTGACTTATATGTCATGTTGAAAACTAAACTTGAAAATCTCAAAATTTTAATTAGTATCAACGTGACATTTTTTCAAAAGAAATTATTAAATGTATGGAACATTTTTGGTTAGGGAGGCTTTATCATGTCTTGTTTCTTTTTGCAGTGATATAGAGAGACCGACTTTACACGTTTCCAATACTGTATAGTATGATAATATATTAATAGCTTATTGACATATTAAAACAAATAAAGACCAGTGGACTTGGTAAATTTTATATTATTAAAGAAATTGTCACCACAACGAAGAAAGTGTGATGAAAAATGAAAGATAAACTTTAGTTTAAATGTATAAATATTGTGACACCTCTCCCCACATTGTTATTTAAATGATACTAATTTTGTGTGGCTTACAGATGTGAGATTCTTGTTCATCCGTGCTGTGTAAATCTGTCTTTCTCATGCTTTTAGCTAATGGACCGACTTTGCATCTCACCCATATGTTAAAATATACCTGAAATTATATAATTAAGTACAAATATATATAAAACAGATAACTCAGGCATATTTCTTTGATTCCGATCAATCAAAGAAACATTTTTACGCAAAAAGAAAGATAGAAAAAAAAAGAAGATAGAAATGAGTATGCATAACTGACCTTATATATCAATTAATATATTATTTATTCCAATGTTTTTATCATTCATTTTGTTCCCTTATAGAAAGAGAGAAAGAAAGAGGGAGAGAGTCAGAGACCAATGGGAGGCAGGGTCGATAGTCATTATCCTACTTTATTTTTTGACACTCAAGTCTTCTCGTTTGTTTAATATGAAATCAATCGTAATTGCTAACACTATCATAGAATTTGTAGACAGCTTCAGGCTAACCCAAAACGTTTATTTATGTGTTTATGATATATATAGATATATAAAGAGCGCCATGTATATGCACATGAAACGTTAATGATGGTTAGGCAAGTTTTACGGCTCTATATCTACACTTATCAGATATAGTAAAAGTACAAAAGTTAGAAACGAACGACAATTTTCATAATTGACCTTATATATCAATAAATCTGTTATTTTCACAAGTATTCTAATGTTTTTATCATTCATTTGTTTCTTTAGAGAGAGAGAGTCAGAGAGACCAATGGATTTGCAATGTTATTTTATTTGATCTTAACGTTCTAGCGGCAAAAACCGCAGGTCGCTTGCAATACTCATTATCATTAGTCATTATCGTAATTACTAGTATTATTATAATATTTTTTAGACGACTTCTGGCAAACACAAAACCTTTGTTTATGTTTTATGCTATTCTATATAAACAGTACCATGTCCATGTGTACACACGTGAAACGTTAACGATGATTAGGTAAAACTTACGGGTATACACATCAAATTTATTGACTGAAACATCATCAATGACAGAGATCAAGCGAACAACTTTTTGGTAAAAAAAATAGCTGGAAAGCAATATATTACCAAGAATTAATTAAAACAAAACTCATAGGGACTAAATTAATCACACGATAAAAAGAGAGACTAAATTTTGATTAATAAATAGTTTGAGGGTTGCTGCAACAGAGAAATATTTAAATAGTAAAACGGTCCATGGGGGGTGGTGGTTGCCGGAAGAGATCACCGACAGTGGACCTACCCAAACCAAAACAAAACACGGCTCAGAGTTGCAACAAAATTACAAGAATACCATTGTCTGTTCCGCGTGAGCGTGACCTGTCCTCTCGTACGCAAATAAGTACCACGAAAATTGCTATAATTAGAAAACACGGAAACAGAAAATCACAATCTGTTACTTATAATAAAACCAAACCAAACAAACATCTCTCATCTTCGGCCTTTCTCTATCGTCTCTTCTTCTTCTCCAATCTCTGGATCTTGAGCATCGTTAGGGTTTTGTGTGATTCCAAGAATTGCCATTTTCGAAAGGGTTTTTGAATCTGAGGAAGACGATAAGGTTGTTGAGCTGTATTTTCATCTGGGTCGGTCCAAAGTTCTCACCTTTATACTAATTGTCTGCTCAGAACGATGCAACAAGGTCACGTGAAGAAGGTTGGTTTCTCAAGTTTTGTCCTTTTGATGGATTCGAGTTGTTTTCTTGGATTCTTGATTAACTTTCTTTACTTACAGAACATGAAAGAGGTGGACTTTTTCACCGAGTACGGCGACGCGAACCGTTACCAGACCCTCGAAGTGATCGGGAAAGGAAGCTACGGAGTTGTCTGCGCGGCCATCGACACCCACACGGGAGAGAAAGTCGCGATAAAGAAGATCAACGACGTCTTCGAACACATCTCCGACGCGCTCCGCATCCTCCGCGAGGTGAAGCTTCTCCGTCTCCTGAGGCATCCGGATATAGTCGAGATCAAAAGCATCATGCTTCCGCCTTCCAAGAGAGAGTTTAAAGACATCTACGTCGTGTTCGAGCTCATGGAGTCGGATCTGCACCAAGTCATCAAAGCTAATGATGACTTGACTAAGGAGCATCATCAGTTTTTTCTTTATCAGATGCTTCGTGCGTTAAAGTATATGCATACAGGTGGGGATGGGGATTGTCTGATTCTTTCTTGGACTATTTTTTAAGTAAAAACTTAATTAAACTGGATTCTGTTTTTGTGTTCTGCAGCTAATGTTTATCATCGTGATCTTAAACCGAAGAATATTCTGGCTAATGCTAATTGCAAGTTGAAAGTTTGTGACTTTGGATTAGCGAGAGTGTCGTTTAATGATACGCCCACAACAGTCTTTTGGACGGTCTGCACCTTTCTCTTAATTATATATTCAGTTTTGGTAAAATCTCTCCAGTGTGTTTGAATTTTTCCTTCTCTTTCTTGTTTCAGGATTATGTTGCTACAAGATGGTACAGGGCTCCTGAGCTTTGTGGCTCATTCTGTTCTAAGGTACTCTATAAGTTAAGAGCTGTGGCCATTGCCAACTACCACTTTGTGTCAGGCTATGCTCATTGTAGTTTTGTATCCATTTGCAGTATACACCAGCTATTGACATTTGGAGCATTGGTTGCATCTTTGCCGAGGTGTTATTAGGGAAGCCTTTGTTTCCTGGGAAAAGTGTTGTCCATCAGTTAGAGCTGATTACCGATCTTCTCGGGACACCAAAGTCTGAGACCATTGCAGGAGTATGTTTCCTTCTTTTTTTTGTTTGCTGAGAGAATGCAATGTAGAAGTAGTACTAATGATGGCTCTTTTGACGCAGGTTCGAAACGAAAAAGCTAGAAAATACTTGGGCGAAATGAGGAAGAAGAGTCTTGTCCCTTTTACTCAAAAGTTTCCTAATGCAGATCCTTCAGCGTTGCGGCTATTGCAAAGACTGTTGGCTTTTGATCCAAAGGATAGGCCCACTGCTACAGAGGCGCTGGCTGATCCTTACTTTAAGGGTCTAGCAAAGGTTGAGAGAGAGCCTTTTTGTCAGCCAATATCGAAGATGGAGTTTGAGTTTGAAAGAAGAAGGTTGACAAAGGATGACATTAGAGAGCTGATATACAGGGAGATACTAGAGTACCATCCTCAGCTGCTTAAGGATTATATGAACGGTTCTGAAGGCTCAAGTTTCTTATACCCTAGGTTCTTACTTACTTCCTCTTTTAAGACCTTAAACTCTCTCTTAGTTATCTTCTTGGCTGATCGATTGATTCTGATATTGGCAGCGCCATTGGTCATCTGAGGAAACAGTTTGCTTACTTAGAAGAAAATAGCGGCAAAAGTGGGCCAATCATACCTCCAGAGAGAAAGCATGCTTCACTTCCACGGTACGTTCACCATATAGGTCTTTTTTTATTTAGTATGGGGCTTGTGATTTAATCTCTGCATCTTCATTCATCTCTGTAGGTCTACAGTTCACCCTGGTGTAGTGACGACCTCCAATGCTCAACCTCCAGAGAGTCGACGTGTCTCTTTTGAGCCTTCAAGAAATGTAGTTCCGTCCACTTCATCTAAACCTTTAGGACCTCCTCCAAGGATACCTTCAGGTAGACCAGGCCGTGCTGTGGAGTCATCATCTCTAACTTATGAGAATAACAGGAACCTCAAAGACTTGTCCTCCTATGATGCAAGGACATCTTATTACAGAACCGCTCCACAACAGACCGTATCTCCTAACTGTTTCTTTAATCCCAACACCGCCATGAACCAAGAGAAGCGCCTTGGTACAGAAGCTGCTGCGTCTCAAGCAAAACCGCAGTTTGTTCCCACCCAATGCAAGCCAGCTGAGCTGAACCCAAACCCTTATGTGCAACAAACACAGCATAAGGTGGGTATTGATGCTAAGCTGCTGCATGCACAATCCCAGTATGGTCCTGCTGGAGCCGCCGCGGTTGCAGTTGCAGCGCACCGGAGCGTAGGCACGGTTGGGTACGGCATGTCTTAAAGAACTTAGCAGATTTGTTGGGTGTCTCAGGTTATTTGATTGCTCAGAAACTCTCTCCCAATGTTAGTCATTGTATAATGTAAATTATTATTCGATCAAGCCCTGACTTGAACACATTTGAGAGATTGTGTAATAAAAAAAAGTTTCAGTGCTCTTGTGCCTTTTTCTCATATGACATAGTAATGGCCAAACAATTTTTAGCATGACCTCAAGTTGTTGTTGGTTCCTGGATTCTCTCAAGTCCGGAAACGATTGTCTATCTCACAACATTATTAGTAAATATATTATAACTCAAAGGTTGATCTTATGGTTATGATGCTTTGACATAAGGATCTTATGTCTTACCTAAAATTAGTTGTAGTCTTCGAGGCCACTATTACTACGTTACATGTGAAATGTAACCTGGTTTCTTCTTCACATTCCGTTGTTTCATCATGTCTCTAACGTCCAAAACTTGCTCGTATTTCTCAGCATCTACATATACATTAGACATCAATACATAATAACCGCAGCAATGCTCTGGCTTGAGCTCATGTGACTACTAGTTTCAGATTCTAGTATTTGAAATTGAGCGTTCTATACAGCATAAAATCTACTTGGACAAGGTGGTAAGAGAATATGGAAGATAACGTTAATGGGCTTAGTACAATTAATAGAAAGAGAGGACTTATGATAAATAGGCCCATTTAAACTGTATAAGACGACAGTTAACAACTTAAAAGTCCCACATCGCTCAGGGGAAGAGAAGGAGCTGCGTTTATATAGCGATGGAGTCACAAGAGTGATTGTCCCTTCGGGGACATCCGATAAAATTGGAACGATACAGAGAAGATTAGCATGGCCCCTGCGCAAGGATGACACGCACAAATCGAGAAATGGTCCAAATTTTTTTTTTCTAAAAAACTTTCAAAATCGATTTCGTCTTCTTCATCTGTTCTTCTGTGTTTTCGTTTTTTGGGGTTTCCTCCGTTATGTTCTTCTGGGTTTTCGTTTCTTAGGGTTCTTGAAAGTTCTCGGGAACCGTAAATGAGAAGATTAGGAAACAAATCTGCGTGGAAGAGAAAGTTTCCAGCTTTTTGAAAAAAATTTAGATCGGTTTCTTCTGGGTTCTATTGCTTTTGTCAACACTACTACGCTTTATTGAAACCCTGTTATACTAGGGTTCTGATTAGTTAATCTTACTGGAATTGAACTTTGCGTAGCTAAGACAATCAGATTAGTTCGGTGTTGCAGCTCTGTCGGAGAAAATTGTTTTTCTTTGTTTAAAGACGGCGGCACAAACGCATTATCGGTACGAGATTCCGGTTAGGTTATCAGTTTTCGGGTAAACCAACGCAATTAATTTTGACATTGCCGTTTAGTTGCTCAGAAGATTTATTGTAGCCATTATGTAGGAAAATTTGAATAAAGAGGTCTTTTGGTAGTTTTAATTTGGCTAACATGTTCTCGAAGATACATTACCTTACCTCTTTGAGTTGTGAGGCACTTGCTTGCCAAGATCTAAGGCCTAGTGCAATCTGCTAAACTTGACTAGGACACCAAAGTCACTGAACTTCCATCAAGTTGAGTCCGAGTTAAGAGCAGAACATAGTCAATATCCTCATCTATTTGGTCGAAAACTCGAAATGAATCTGGTTATGATCCTCATGACAAGAACCAGAAGAGATATAACTCGCTTACCAAATTATCACTAAGAAAATTGATAGATATACATACCTAAACACCTTAACAATAGAATTTGTACTTTGATTTTCAGTTTAATAATAAGGATGTATTTCATTAAAAGTGTTTTTGATGTACAGTCACAATGATTTTGTTTAGCTGAGTTAAGAGCAGAACATGACCAAACATCCTGATCCATCTTCCAAAAGAAAATGTTATTATGACATAAACGAGAAAAGATACAACGAGGTATAAATAGATTGACCAAGTTTTAGCCTTGTGCAGCTTAAAACAAGTCAACACAGAACATAACATAGCCTCCAGAAGAAAAAAAAAGAAGAAAAAAACACAAACTTGACAAGCATGAAGAACACCAGCTAGTCACTGATCAGATAACTATGAAACAAGAAAAACAAAATTCTAAAACAATCAAAAACATCAAATGAGGCTTCTCAGAGTTGGCCTTCCAGTATTCTCCTACTTGTTATCTTAATCTCTGGCAACAATCTTGTACTTTCCACTTTCCTGTTGCTGACAAACAAAAACAATCATCAAAACTAAGCCCTACACATAGATACACACAACTCAACAGAACAGATAAATACGATGCAAGTCTTACCCTTTCCCAAAGTTTAGTATGCTCACTGCAGAAACCAACAACAATACCACCACTCCTCCTACCTTCACGGTACTCAATACAAAGCTCCTCCTTCAACCCACAACTAACATGAAACGCCAACTCACACTTCATCTCCGAACACTCGATAACACACCCGCGCCTAACCTTGCACAAATAACACCTCTCTTTCCACCTCCTACTCGGAATCTCGCTGCAACAAATCCCTTCCCTCCCTTCAGGATCCTCAAAGTAAACCTCCGGCACGAACAGCGAGCAAGTGATGTGGGCCCAACGACCATCCTTAGTGGGCTTCATGGCTCCACCTTTGGTCGTACACAAGCAGCAAGAGAAAAAAGGCTTCTCTCTCTTCTTCTTCAATGACGTTGACTCGGTACATAGACTGCAAAACCAATCGCCTTCCGGTATGGCCTTAACCAGAGGGTTACCATAGCAAGAAGCGTGGACCATTAAGTCGCAACCGTCGCAGAAGACGATTGGATTCGAGGGATCACCATCTGTGCTTTGACATACACCACACATGATACCATCTTCGTCTTCAGGTATCGATAGAGGATCGATATTCTCTTTATCATCATCATCCTCTTGTGGATTGGATTCAACCAAAGGAGATGGATTCTTCTTCTTCTCGATTCCGTCCTCGTCTACGCAAGGCGTATACTCAACATTCAGATCGAAAGGTGAAAAGGGAGTACCGGAGAGCAGATCTGGATCGATCGCCCAGATCCTCTTCTTCGCCGGGAGACAACGGTAAGCGGGGGAGGAGTTCTCGCAGTCGTCGTCGTAATCAACACGAGAGTGTTTCCTCTTCTTCGCCGGTAACTGCGACGGCTTCACCTCAGGTTGGCTTTGTAGCTGATGTTGTTGATGAGCAAGTTCGAGATCTCGCTGCATCAATCTTAGCCTTTTGAGAGGAGGCAAGTTCTGATACTGAGCATCCATTGCTTTCTTCTTCTGCTTCAGATCTCTAATGAAGGATTAGGGATTGTGTTTTGTGAACAGTCTGGTAGATCGCAGAGATATTAAAAAGGGAGATCGAAATCATTACTTTGCCGCCTGTATTGTTTTTGGTTATGGCGTTTTAATGAAACGTGAGTGGGAAACAAATACCCGCCACTTTTCTGAAACTTTTATTCCCTTTGAAAATTGTTTTCCTCATAAAACCGAAATTAAAATTTAGAAATTTACCCGCCAAACTTAAATGTGCGGACTGGGGAGGTGATTTCCAGTGGGCTTTAAATTGGGCCCTTTTCAGATACTAATGGGCTTGTTTAAAAAAACACTGTAGGATTTCGTTCTTTTTTTCATAATTAAAAACTTTAATACATTGGTTTGTTCTGAATTTTGCTTATACACCCAAAAATAACACAGGAAAGATTACAAAAGGGAGGCTTGCTTTGTTTTTAAAATTTATGAGTTGTTGTCGGGAAATAGACGACTTTGACATTTTCATCACTGTCCTTGTCCTTGTTGTGGATAATACTGTTGTTGTTGCTGATGCGGATCATAGCCGCCAGCCCAGGCAGTGGGTGCTGCTCCATATGGAGGAGGATAATAGCCTTCCACGCCTCCCTGTGCTTGTGCCTGAACCATCATATGAGCACATTACTATAAATTTGTGTGTGTGTAATATGTTTGCACCTAGAACTACAAGAACATGAGATATGTGAAGATAGCGGTCGTTCAGATAGATATTCTGTCACACGTTTCATCAACATCTCCATTGATGAGTGACTCGGGATTGGTCTAATATGTACATTGAGCTACTTCTGGTTAGCTCAGATTGACTTGCTTGAACCTTAGGGCTAATGTACCTTTGTTCTTATCCAAGGATCCAAAGTTCAAACAAATGTATTAAACTGCTTAAACAGAACTATGGTAAATTCAGCTATATTATCTTCAAGGTTACTATACCCTCCCAAGCAATGCTCTCTCTTGGTCAAAAACCAAACAAGCGATTCCCACAAGAAATGTATAAAAAAAATGTAACTTACTGGATTCATGGCATAGTTAGGTTGATAAGGATTCACAGCATACCCAGCAGGATCATGGTTTCCATACCCACCACCATAACCAACTCCACCTGATATAAAAAAACAACATTTTTGTATTAATACTAACGCATTCAACTGTAGACTGCTAGTAGCTATTCTTCCTTCTAGCTTCTGAAACCAACTGACACTGTGATGATTCATAGTTATTCAAAGTTTACCATACCAGGATTCCCAACAGGACCAGTAGCATGAGCTCTACTCTCCGAGTTAGCAATCTCAGCTCGAAGCTTCTCCAATTCCCGAGCCATCGCAACTAGCTTCTGCTCCATAACTTTCCCGTGCTCGTAATTCTCCGCATACCCTTTCTTCTCGTAATCAATCGCCGCTCTACAAAACAACACTAACTCAAAACACGAACAAAGGCATCAACTTTAAAAAGAGAAACTTCAAACCTCGCGCGTTGCAGCTCTTGCTTAGTGTTCTCAATCTCCGCAGTCAAAGTCGGTATCTGCTGCAACTCAGCCGTAAGCCTCCCCAAATCTTGAGTCATCAAATGAACCTGACTCGTCAGCTCCTGCCTGCTCGCAGTAAACTCCTTGATATCCGCCCTAACCTTCTGAACATCAGCGCGCAAGGCCTCGACCTGATGCAGCTCCACCTCGCACCGCATAGACTTATCGTACATCTCCCTCATCATTATATCTTCCTCGGCTCGCAGCGAGTCGATATAATGCATCATCCTCTGCAGCTCGTGCTGCGCTACTTCCAGCTCCTGCTTCAGCGCCACGTGCGTCGCGGCGAGCCTCTGGTTGTCGGCGAGAAGGCCTTGCACGTCTTGGTTTTGGGATGCGATTCGGTCTTCGATGATTGAGTGATGATGGTGTTGAGGATGGTGGTTTCTGAATTGGGGGAGTTCCCTGTTGTCGTCTAAGGGACGAGAGGGATGAGGAAGAGGAGGTGCGTGTCCTCCTAAGCCTCTGACGAAAGGCGGTTGGTTGATCGGAGGTTGTAAGCCGCCGTACGATCCGCGATTTCTACCGGACATTGCTGATCTCGCGAAAGGAGAGTCGAAATCACGCGCTGGCTTTGTCTCGTTGGAGAGAATAAATTAGGGTTCCGGAGAAGTGTTTAGGAACTCCGATTGCTCAGATTCTAGTTCGCCGGAAGTGTGGGATCGAGCGAAGGTCGTTTAACAAAATAGTAATGTTTCCTAATTATATCGCCGTATTTTCCTTTTTCACCCCCTTACTTCGGAAGGTTTTCAAATTGATCCTTTATCTTTTAATTCGTGATACTATAGGTCCATAAAAATCTTTGAACAAACTTTGTGTGGCTCGTGATGATCTTATTAAAACTTTGTATCCCTAGTTCCCTACAAGATACTGTACTCTGTACTATATTTATTTCATAAGATAAAACAAACCAATTTAGTTTATACGTGATGTTTCGTGCTTTTTAAATACAACTACTAGATTTTGATCCGCATTTTGAAAGCGCATAATTATTTGATGTTCAATTTATTAATTCTTTATGGAAGGCCGGATCATTTGATGGAAATGGAAAGAGGAACCCCTCTTATAGAAAGCCTTATAAAGTTAAGGGAAGTGAATGAATTCTTGAATGATAATATGTTTAGATATGATCGTTTGGTTTTCTAGTTCGGTCCCAATTTTTTTATGTGCGTTTTTATTTTACAGAAACTCAGACAATATATCTTCTAGCCGATATAAAAAAAATTATACACATTCAAATAGATTTTAGTAACACATTTTTATAATACTCATTCTTAAAGATATGCTGTAAAGTCTTTATGTATTCTTTCACTTAATACATTTTTAATTTAAAAGTATCAGTTTTTGTAAGAAAACAAAAACACAGAAAAACCATGTTACAGATTTATGTAAGCAAATAACAACACAGAACAATCTTGATGCATGAAATTGGAAGTCACATACTTGCACTCTCTTCAGGACAGGTTGTTTTCTTGTTGATTAACTTCATAAATTTCCCATAGAGCTCCTTACAAGTTCTAGTATCTGCATTAGAAGTTTATAAACTAATCTAGGTGCATTAGGGAAAGATCAAAAGAGTGAGAGCAGAGGGGTGGATCTTGATTATCCAAATATACAACCATGTAATATCTTTTAGTTGTTGTGTAATCTCTGAGCTGAATCCTTAACATAACCATAATATAAAATGTGCAAATCTAACCTAAATGACATGTTATGAGTGCCAAGCCTCATATGTCTATGCTCATTGTAGAATCTGATCATACCACTTGGGAATAGATTCGTCTCCAAAGAAGCGAGTCGTTGTGACCCGCAGCCTGTTGGAAAAGAACCATAACAGACATTAGGAACTTCAGAAACAAGTATAATCAAATAAACATGTTCATATCTAAAGACCAAGCTGCTAATTACCTCGCGTGTACTTGATCATGTTCCCAGACACAAACGATACCTGAAACTAATGAAATCATACAAAATGATTAGTTATCGTAGACAACCAGAAGGATATAAGTAAATCAAAAGATGAACACTACAGATTAGCAGTACTACATACTACTATCATCAGAAATATGATTTAGCTAAATAAAAAAAAGTTTAACATATGATTAAATCGATTTCATATTGTCTCACTTACAAGTACAACGCATTAACAACTAAGAACAGTAATGTTCTATGCGATATATGGATTAGCTGTTAATGCGTTGTAACGTGTTGCTATTTTGCAGGTTAAACAGAGTTATATGGTAAGTCTCTTGAACTTTCGTGCATAACCAATTGCTCTGATAGTTGCTTTCTATGCAAGTCTCTTGAGTTTTGTGTATAACAAGTTTAAACCCCATGAAAATGTAAGATTTCGAGAACGCAGAAACATTACATGTTTGTGTAAACAATGTCTTATGTTATGTAGATGGAAATCTTAATCCTTTTGTGTGTATAGGCCAAAGCAAAACAAAATCTTAGGACATTCGCATTGGTGAATCTCTCGTTAAAATTTCTTATCAGTTATATTAATATTTAGTTATGGTGTTTCTCATAAAAGCAGAGAGACTCATGCCAGGATCTATCATTTGAGAAATTCACCAATTCGGATGGCCTTATGGACAAAACAATTTTCTCTACAAGAATATGCAAAGTTTATTCTATATTTCTGACAAAAAGATGTAAAATCGTATGGACAAACAAATAGAATAATCTTCTAAGACAAATAAAATCATATGGACAAATGTTCTTCAGATATATTATATACCAAGCACCAGAGATTTCCATCACACAAAAAAAAACGAAATTCTTTCCTGTGGTCTCAGATAATCTTCAGCAAATGAGCCATCAAAACTGAGAAGAGATCTCCATCTTTCGATCATGACAGAAGCCGAGAGGATAAACATCTTCACGCCATGAGATAACGAAAGCCGGTAGATATAGACACAAGGTGCTAGACAATGTATAGACAATAATATAAAACAACAAAGAATCTTGTATGTATCCACATTCTTGTTTTCTTTTTTTCCCACCATTGATCTCACACATAAGAAACAATTAAAGGCTCTTTTGTTTCTTCTTCTATAGAACTCCTGTGGTAGTAACAGTACAAAGACAACTGCACAATGCCAAGAATCGTTCCTATTCCATTTGGTGTCTGAGTTTTCAAACAAAAAAAACAATAAAGATTCGTTAATACTACTCAGAGAGACAACACAAGTTGCAACCTCACTTACTGAAGAGCACAACTTACGTAAACAAAGGCGTCGCTATTGAATAACCCGTAAAGGAGGAAGGAACCACTCAACAAGAACGTTGATAGAGAGAGATAAAACGGCATAAACTCAACGCTCTTAGTCCGAATCACTAAGTTCTACAAAAGACCAGTCAAGTCAGAAAGCTGAACACATGAAAAATATTTGGTTGACGTTTGTGTGAACTTACAATAACAAACAAAGGCGAGGCGAACATGGAGACAAGAGAAGCGCAGCTCAAGAACCCAACAAAGTACCATCGTGCGAGCTTATCAGGTATCTGTAAACTTCCAGCTACAATCAATCCAACCACAGCAAACACCACAAGAAGCAGAACAAGCATCCTCATCTGCCATGATCAAGATCTTGATTAGAACGATAAATGAAAGCGAGTCAGATTTTTTTGTGTGAAGAGTCAATCAAGGAACCTTATTCTTCTTGTCTGTATGCATGATGAAGAGGATAATGTAACAAAGCTGAAAAGTGGCTCCAACGGAGTTCACAGTCACAAGCATGAGGTTTCTTTGGGATATGAAAGGTGAGCCGTACCAAAGGCAGATCAAGCAGTTTAAGAGAGAGTAAATGTATGGTAAACCAGAGAATTGCTCGGTTGATTTGTTCCTCAATATTCTCCTAAACGTTGGCCTGAGAATTAAAAACACACGCACAATATTTTACTACAAGGAAAACAATGTTTTACTACAAGGAAGGAACAAGATAAGTAAATGAAGAAGAAGAAGAACTCACATTGGTGAAATGAATAGTCCAAATGCAAATATGTTGCCTGAAACAGAACAAAGATGCAACAGTAATAAGTGAGGTAACAGATGCAAAACAGTAATAAATATAGCAAAGCATCAATAAGCATATCTCTTTTTTTTTTCTTGTAGGAAAATGATCACAGACAACATTTGGATCTTTTCAGTGAGAAAGAAGAAAAAGCAAAGACAAAACAAAAGGTTAAACATATCTCTTGATTTGGGCATATCCATGGCAATAAAGCCAGATCCAATATACATATTGACTACATATTGACTAAACTAAAAAAAAAGTTCCTGTCCCTAAAGTAGCTTAAAACTTTGTTCAGCAAAAAAAAGTAGCTTTAAAACTTACCAAAACGAAACACAGTGGACACAATTAAAATCTGGTTAAAGTATTTACCTGCGATTCCGGCAACATCTTTCCACATGGAGAAAGAACCTTGGAAAGCAAAGACATCCATAGGAAAGCTTCTCTGTCAAAGTCCCCTTGATTTTCCTTTAGAAGATCAAAGCTTCAGCTTTTTATTCTTTGCTCTGTTCTGCTCTTATGGAGTCAGAAGTAATAAATAAGATTTGTAGAGGGAAGAAGAGTTTCTTGAGTAAGGACCAAAAGATTGAATGCATACGACTATATATATGCGGTCCAGATTTAGCTGTGTACTTTTCTACCATCTTGCGATACATTAAAACAAAACTAAAAAGTGACGTGAAGTTGCATAGTTGTTAAACAAAGTACAAACATTATAAACATGTTCATATAATCTATCAAATATTTCTACTGTATAAATTGATATTTGAGTATTAACACCTGCTTGATCTCATTGATTGTTTATGCTTCAAATATAATTTGTCTCTGTTAGAAATAGAATGTAAAAGATTTGGACGGGCTAAGGGTTTCAAATCCCCAAACTATCTAAAAAATTACATCATGTTACTTGCTTACTCATTTTTTTAACACAACTTATTTTTAATTACTTCTCAACTTGATTGATTACAATAATTAGAGAAAATTATCTACTCTCGAAAACATAAATTACGACATTGTAAAATAAACGGGATGATTTTTCAAGAGAAGATGACAGCAGGTTAACAACATTTATGTATATGTTTATTTTGAGATTAAAATTTATATAAATCTGGTTTCAGTCATTTAAAATAAAATAACTGCTTTTGTGTGATTGCTAGGTAACTCGTTCGTACTGATTTTACTTTGTCATATTGTCTTTGGATATTTCATTTTCACGAATATTTAGAAATCGCTAGATTTGCAACATGTGAAAACGATGTCCAAGGGGCGCTTAAAGTAAATGTCTTATCGATTGAACTTGAGCTCAAAAAGTTGCTCTCTGTCGACGCTGAACCCCACTCGTTTATCTATGATCATCGCTGTCCACTCAAAATTTTCCATCCTTGGATTGTGTTTTGAGAGTTTTTTCTGTGGCTTACATTCCACAGTCACGTTCTCCTACACATTAATAATTCTTAAATAATAAAATAGTAACATTTGCTGGCTCGTCTGTTGATGTGTTCTATTAGTGATCCAATGCATGTGTGTGTCTGGCTCTGAATCACTTGATAAAGTTCCGAGAATGACAACTCCAAGGGGATGCGTAAACAAAACTTTTGTTTTTGTTTTTAACATTTCCATCCATAAATACAAATTCGCAATAAAGTTAGAAAGTTTGTTAACATTTGTTTTTAACGGTCAGTATTTTATATTATTTGATTAACTTTATACAAAAATATAAAAAATCTATTTTTGTGAAAGGTAATGAACAATTTATAGCCAGGTTCAAATGATTGCAGATCTATGCATTATTTTTAAATATTTGCATAACCATGTAACCATTGTGTTGTGCTGCCAATATTCTCCTCGAACTGAGACGAAAATGTTTACCTGTTACCGGGGTTGAAGAACAAAATGTATTTTGATTGCAAGTGGAGAGGAAGAGCAATATATGTAGAAAACCGGTTATAATTTGACATAGTTGACGTACATACACATTGAAACCGGATTTAGGAGTAATAATTTATTGCGATCCTATATTAGACACATATGTTGCATGAAGTTCATATTGGAATCAGTAACCGGTTATAAATTCTATAAAACCGAAACATCAGATCTATAACCGGTTATAAATTCTATAAATTTTAGACACAACTACAGAATGAGTTTAACTTTTTAGAACGAGACGATCTTTTAACATATAAAATGTATCTAAGTGCTTTGGGTTTTTCCAGGAAAGAAAAATAGTAGTTGAACATTCTTGATTCTTTGCATTATTATCACACTCTCTCTCTCTTTTTCTCCTCAGTTCTTTGCATTTGTGGTAATTAACAGTGTGTTCAGCTCACGTGTAACGTGTAACAGGTCGTATATTAGGGGCAACCGGTTATAATTTGACATAATTGACGTACATACATATTGAAACCGGATTTAGGAGCAATAATTTATTGCGCTCCTATATTAGACACATATGTTGCATGAAGTTCATATTGGAATCAGTAACCGGTTATAAATTCTATAAAACCGAAACATAAGATCTATAACCGGTTATAAATTCTATAAATTTTAGACACAACTAGAGAATGAGTTTAATTTTTTAGAACGAGACGATCTTTTAACATATAAAATGTATCTAAGTGCTTTGGATTTTTGCAGGAAAGAAAAATAGTAGTTGAACATTCTTGATTCTTTGCATTATTATCACACTCTCTATCTCTCTTTCTCTCCTCAGTTCTTTGCATTTGTGGTAATTAACAGTGTGTTCAGCTCACGTGTAACGTGTAACAGGTCGTATATTAGGGGCAACCGGTTATAATTTGACATAGTTGGCGTACATACATATTGAAACCGGATTTAAGAGCAATA
The DNA here is from genome assembly GCF_020379485.1 of Brassica napus. Classification (NCBI taxonomy): domain Eukaryota; kingdom Viridiplantae; phylum Streptophyta; class Magnoliopsida; order Brassicales; family Brassicaceae; genus Brassica; species Brassica napus. Next base: position 23,867,017 of record NC_063438.1, on the reverse strand, counting down.
ATTTATTGCGATCCTATATTAGACACATATGTTGCATGAAGTTCATATTGGAATCAGTAACCGGTTATAAATTCTATAAAACCGAAACATCAGACCTATAACCGGTTATAAATTCTATAAATTTTAGACACAACTAGAGAATGAGTTTAACTTTTTAAAACGAGACGATCTTTTAACATATAAAATGTATCTAAGCGCTTTGGGTTTTTGCAGGAAAGAAAAATAGTAGTTGAGCATTCTTGATTCTTTGCATTATTATCACACTCTCTCTCTCTCTCTTTCTCTCCTCAGTTTTTTGCATTTGTGGTAATAAACAGTGTGTTCAGCTCACGTGTAACGTGTAACAGGTCTTATATTAGGGACACGCTTGGTATTACCACAATTTATACAGTGCCATTACCTGTTAGCTAATTTATATTCATTTTTTTTATCTAGTGCAAATTCTCAATTCTATATATCTAGTAATCCGAGGCCACTTAAGACCCGAGTGACAAGTTTTAGAACGCGCTTTATGATTGAGCATGCAGTGAATAATCTGATAGAACCACATGTTATGTTTTATCGTTTAAAACTAGGTGTAAGAACATGTAGTTCAATGGCTTCGCTTTTATCTTTACTACTCATTTTGTCTATGGTTTGAAAGTTTGTGCTTGAACATCTTGACCAAGTCTGTTAACATACTTTCGTGACGAGGGTTGATGAATATGAAAATAGGACACTGAGTTTTTTTTTCTTTTGGTAAAATAGGACACTGAGTTTATGAATATTAGATCAGCTGCAGTAATATGATTGAAAGCTTGTACTCAAACGCCATTCATACGTATGCTTATTTATTAAATACTAGCATTTTAATGCTCTTCTTGAATCTTGACCTTATCTCTTATAGCCTTTTTTGGTTATACAAGAATTTGATTCTTGACTTTAATAATCACACAGCCATGGCCCATGGACATAAAAGTGTATAACTACGACAAAATCAATTGCGTTTATGAACTTTTGACCTGACAAAAACTATACTTGAAACACGTTATCGAATATATATTTTCTAAAACTAAATATTCATATTTGAACTTAATTATTCATATTCGGTATTTTTTTTTTGAAAAATATCATATTCATATATATGCGGCGTTTATCTAACCATCTTTTGATTTTTCAGACGTTTTTAGAACATCTCTAATGTAAACTTCTATATTTTCTTTTAAAATAAATATATCAATAATAGAAGTAAAATTTCTCCAATGTATAATTTTATAATAAAATTTCTCTATTTTAGAGGAAAAATAAAAAAAATTACTTTTTGTCTCTATATTTAAAAGTGAAAATAACATATCTATATATTTTATTCTTTGGAGCATTTTATTTCTATAATAGAATTTCTCACTTTTAAAAAAAAAAATTATACTTATTTATGAAGTGATTTTGCTTATTTGTCATGTTCTCCTTGATTTATGGTAATTTTGCTTATTTGTCATGTTTTTATTAAGTTTTAGCTAAATCATTGATTTATTATTTATTATTAGATGAGTCATTAATATATTAATTTAAATTTATTCTTAATGAATCTTGTATATAATTAAAAACGAATGTTAATAATATTAAATTTCTATGTTATATTAAAAACAAATTTTAAACAATATCTTTACTGAATTTTATATATAATTAAAAATGAATTTTATTTTAATAGTATAAAGTTTATATGTTATATGTTACATTAAATAATTGAGTATAAAATAATATAATAGAATTATAAAAATATGATATTACTCTTATTTATATTGTGTTGCTATCTGAAAACAATATTTTATTATAAAAGTTAAAAAAGTTAAGATAAAAAAACAATTGATAATTAAATATTAGTCAAGCAAAAAAATTATATAAATATATTTTCTAAACTATTTTTAAGATATGAGTGTTTTAAAAAAAAATAACACAATAGTAAGCATATATTTTGATAAAAAAATATTTGACATATATAAATACTTTGATGTTTGATTTAACTATTTAAAACCATAAATAATAACTTATTATGTTAGTTTTAGATTAATAAAACATAAACTAATAAGTATTTATAAGAAGTTTTTGCTTGCATGTGCGGGCAAAACACTTAGTATAGAAAAAAAAAAAGAGGTGGGTTGGAGATGATGTTATTGATATTAAGCATAATATAATAAAATAAAATATTAAGAAAACAATTGTTTAGAAAACGCCCACTTGTGAATAAATTCATTTTGCATGTATATTTGAACGTTGCAGACTTGCTGTTTTTCTTTCGGATAAAACCGTACGTGTAAAGTCGGAATTTAATCCTTATCCAATAAATCATCAGATTATTGTCTTTTCGTCTTAGCTAATAATTCTTTGACCAACTAAAGAATACAAAACTAATTAGTATTCTCTCAGTTCAATTATCGTTTTCGATTTGTACCCATACTAAAAAAATATTTTTTTTTTTATATTTTTAAAATAATATTCATATGCACCTAACAACATTTCAACGAATAAAAAATCATATAACATATAAAACTCATAATTTTGCATTGAAATTTTAAAATACCAATTATTTTAAAACAAAAAATATATTTTATAACAATTAAAATGAAATAGGAAAAGTATAAAATTATCTCATGTAATAATCAATGACTAGTTGACTAAGCAATGTCGCTCATGAATCAAGCTATCTATATACAAAGCGTGGGACAACTAGTTAATCTTTTCTTTCAAAAATCTAAGACTGTACGCAAATATTACGAGTACTTTAATAATTTAATTCATCAAATATATTTCTTCTTTTGTTCTTCATCAAATATCTTTGCAACTGTGATGTATGTATTCAGTGGATTTGACTTTATTTAGCAACTCATAGTCTTCAGCAAACGAAGTAGTCCCATGCTTTATATCCTGCATTTTCGTTTGCAATTTTGTGTGAGTCTAATACTTTAACTATCATCACTTAGAAACGCAAGGCAAAAATGCAGAAGCAGAGAAACAATCAGGTCTTAGTTGTCAGCTTACGCAAAAACATTTTTAATACCATATAAATATGATTTAGCTAACATTACGCAACTGTAAGAGCACCCGCAATGGTGTTACTCTAAGGGGAGTCCTTAGAAAAAGTGTATTTTGATTTTTTAAATATTATTATTTATTTTTTCTTTTTTAAATAAAAAAAATAAATATCAACCAATTGCGGGTCGCCACATGTCGTCGGGACCCGCAAATAGTGCAAGGATTCACTAAGAAAGAGTCCTTATTTAGGAATTTTAAGGATTGAATCCTTAGCTTTTGGTGGGGTCTACCGATTATTTAATTATTTTTTTCCTAAGGACTTCCCCTTAAGGATTCCCATTGCGGATGCTCTAAGAGGAAAATATGGATCGGTACGTAACATCAAGAATATGTATTCTTAATATATTATTGATTTGTAAACGTCATAGTGCTTCTTACTCACGATTAATTTCATCCGTAATAAGGGAAAACAAAACACATATATACATGTGGAAGATACTTAAATGGATACGAGGGAAATGAAGAAAGCTCAACTTCATGCGTAATGTGCCATTTGGGCCACCAGTAATGATCCTCAACTAATTCTCTTTTGGTACATTAAAAAGACAATAAAAGGTCTACTTTTGAGCCCGTTTCAAATATATCTTCCCAAACATCAAACTGTTAATGTACTCTGCTTTCGTTGACAAAAAGTGTACTCTCTTTTGTTTTTGTTTTGTTATGAACGTCAAATTAATCAGCGATAAATAAGCCTCGAAGGCGACGGCCTCGTTATCGTTAGGGTTGAGTATCTAAAGGCCCAATCAAACTTTTTACGTAACGTGATGTTATTGCATTTTGTTTTTCTTCTTTCTGTTAGTTTAACATTACGCTTATACCATTTTATTTAAAGTCCTCTCTTTAATTTTTTAACGTAACATAACAAAGATAAGACTCGTAGTCAAATTCAAAGAAAAGAGACGAGAAATTGCATGGGAAACCGGAACTCAAGCGGACACGTTGAAATTTCTGCGTTGCCTATATACTTTCGGATGGTAAATTAAGAGAAAAAAAAATTGACCGTGGCGTAAAAAAATTGAACCGTAGTTAGTAATTGCAATTTAGTAATTTGTCGGTGGCTCTCCGTAACTTTCTCAAAATTAAAAAAAGAAGGGGCGCACAGTGTTTTCTGAGACGCTCGTTAGATCCTTTCTCCTCCTCCTCTTCTTCACTCTTATATTTATTCCTCTCATCTCTCCACATCTCGAGATCTTCTTCTTCTTCAAGCTTAGGTTGATCTTGATCCGAATCGACTCGGTACGTCCCCCCCAACTCTCTTTCTCTATGATCTCTGAGCTAATTCGTGAACGTACGACGTCGTGCCGCTTTTATCGATGCTATTTTTTATTGGTTAATCGTTTTGCCATTGGATCTGCTTCTCATTTGATTACTACATTCGTCATACTTGTGGATCTGGATCTAACTTTTTCCGATCTGGATTTCGCTATTAGCTGTATCTTTTCGTACTAATGAGTATAGATCTGTTTCATGGATCATGATGATTATGTTTGCACTCCACCTGTTCGATGAAATTACATGGTTTCTGATGTTGCAGATATTATTATAATTGTTCACATCGCAATGGCTACATATAAGCCCAAGAACATCCTCATCACCGGAGCGGCGGGATTCATCGCCTCCCACGTGGCAAACAGGCTAGTCCGCACCTACCCCGACTACAAGATCGTGGTCCTCGACAAGCTCGACTACTGCTCCAACCTCAAGAACCTCAACCCTTCCAAATCCTCCCCCAACTTCAAGTTCGTCAAGGGCGACATCGCCAGCGCCGACCTCGTCAACTACCTTCTCATCACCGAGAACATCGACACCATCATGCACTTCGCAGCTCAAACCCATGTTGATAACTCCTTCGGTAACAGCTTTGAGTTCACCAAGAACAATATCTACGGGACCCATGTGCTTTTGGAGGCTTGTAAAGTCACTGGGCAGATCAGGAGGTTTATTCATGTGAGTACTGATGAGGTTTATGGAGAGACTGATGAGGATGCTTCCGTGGGGAATCATGAAGCTTCTCAGTTGCTTCCGACTAATCCGTATTCTGCTACTAAGGCGGGTGCTGAGATGCTTGTGATGGCGTATGGGAGATCTTATGGGTTGCCGGTGATAACTACTCGTGGGAATAATGTTTATGGTCCGAATCAGTTTCCTGAGAAGTTGATTCCTAAGTTTATTCTGTTGGCTATGAGTGGGAAGCCGCTTCCGATTCACGGAGATGGGTCTAATGTGAGGAGTTATTTATACTGTGAAGATGTTGCTGAGGCGTTTGAGGTTGTTTTGCACAAAGGGGAGGTTAACCATGTGTATAATATTGGGACGACGAAAGAGAGGAGAGTGATTGATGTGGCTAATGATATCTCCAAGCTCTTTGGGATTAACCCTGACTCCACCATTCAGTTTGTGGAGAACCGGCCTTTTAATGACCAGAGGTACTTCCTCGATGACCAGAAGCTGAAGAAACTGGGGTGGGCGGAGCGAACCACTTGGGAGGAAGGGTTGAAGAAGACTATGGAGTGGTACACTGCGAACCCTGAGTGGTGGGGAGATGTTTCTGGAGCTCTGCTTCCTCATCCAAGGATGCTGATGATGCCTGGTGATAGACTCTGTGATAGTGGTGACGAGCGCAAGGATGCTGATGGTAATCAGACGTTCACGGTGGTTACTCCCCCCAAGACTGGTGGTTCTGGAGACAACAAAACGTCCTTTAAGTTCCTCATCTATGGTAAAACTGGGTGGCTCGGTGGTCTTCTAGGAAAGCTCTGTGAGAAGCAAGGGATTGCGTACGAGTATGGGAAAGGGAGGCTAGAGGACAGAGCTTCTCTTGTGGCGGATATTCGTAGAGTCAAACCTACTCATGTCTTCAATGCAGCCGGTTTAACGGGCAGACCCAATGTTGACTGGTGTGAGTCTCACAAAACAGAGACCATCCGAGTGAACGTTGCTGGTACTTTGACTCTGGCAGATGTTTGCAGAGAGAATGGTCTGTTGATGATGAACTTTGCCACCGGTTGTATATTTGAGTATGACGCTGCACATCCAGAAGGTTCAGGGATTGGCTTCAAGGAAGAAGACAAACCGAACTTCACCGGTTCCTTCTACTCAAAAACAAAGGCAATGGTAATAATAAACTATCACATAACCAAATCACATTTTCATCCTCAATCTCTGGAAACTCTGTCTATAAAATTCTCTGTTTTCATTTTTCACCAGGTGGAAGAGCTTCTAAGAGAATTCGACAACGTATGCACCTTGAGAGTGCGTATGCCAATCTCATCCGACCTGAACAACCCACGAAACTTCATCACCAAGATCTCTCGTTACAACAAAGTGGTGAACATCCCGAACAGCATGACCATACTAGACGAACTCTTACCAATCTCAATCGAGATGGCGAAGAGGAACCTTAAGGGAATATGGAACTTCACCAATCCAGGAGTGGTGAGCCACAACGAGATACTAGAGATGTACAAGAGCTACATCGAGCCTGGTTTCAAATGGTCCAACTTCACCTTGGAAGAACAGGCTAAGGTCATTGTTGCGCCACGGAGCAACAACGAGATGGATGGTGCTAAGCTCAGCAAGGAGTTTCCAGAGTTGCTTTCCATCAAAGATTCGTTGATCAAATACGTCTTCGAACCCAACAAGAGAACGTAAGAGCCTCTCGTTAAGAATACACTACACACTTCATCTTTCTCTGTTCATTGTTATATTATCCTGCAGGTAGTTTCACTGTATCTCATGATTCTACTATAATTTGATTTGATTTATCATGTAATTCATTTACTCCTTTTTGGTACTCTACGACAAAACACATCTTTGTTTACATTAATATTATTACAGATTTATCTGAGTTTTATTTTATATCACTATAGATTCCTGTTCCTATTGTAATTCTTTTTGTTTTCATGTCAAGATAAAAGAAGATGGATGAAGACAGAACAATAAAAAAACAATATTGATGCTTTAACCCTTTGCTTTAAACTTGAGGTTTGTTACACAATGTTATAAGTTAAATCAATATAATGCATAGATTCATTTAGCCGACACAAGAACAGAAGCAGAGTATAAGACAGATGAGGGTGAGAGAGTATCAAGTTTGAAGACAGCATCGGACCATTCCATCTTACCCCAAATCTCTTCTTGTTCCCTCCGCAAGGAAATCTCAGCAGACCAAAGCCAAGTCTGACGAAGATGGGAGTTCCAGAAGATGACAATGTTTCCAGCAGAGTTGCTGCTGAGTCTGCATATATCATATACCTCCAGACCCTTGACTGGTTTCCAACGCAACTCATTAGGCTCACACCACAGTATCCTCCCGCAAGTAGTACCACGACAGAACAAAAGCTTCCCTATAGCACACCAATCGTTTCTGGTTCCCGGAATAAAGTCGCAAATTGTTTTGTTTAACCTCCAAAACAAACACTCACTCGGCAACAAGTAGAAGCTTCGACGCCCCTCGTCAACAACGTAAACCTTCTTCTCCTCCTCTATCACCACACTCTGGCAGATACTGAATCGCAACTTGGGGAGATACCAGTGACCCCACGTTTGGGTCTTTATATCGAAAACCTCTGACCAGTTTATGGGATTAGCTTTCTCCTCTACACACCCTCCAGAAACGTATATCCTCCCGTCGACGAGGTTCGCTGATGCGGAAGCACGAGGCATCTTCATGGACGGGACGCGTGTCCACGTGTGGGAGAAACAATCTAGGAACCAGACATCTCGAGTGCGGTGGCGGCCGTCTATGAGTCCACCCAAAACGTAGATCCCTCCGTCCACCGCCACGTAGGAGGACGATTCCGAGGCCTGGGAGGGGTTCCACGGGATCGGGTTCAGGCGATGGTGAGGGCTGAGGATGAACCAACGTGGTGGGCGGCTCGGGTCGGGAGAGACGCGCATGCATACGTAGAAACACGTCTCGGTGCAACCCTTCTGCCGTCTCAGTTCCAAGAGCTCAGGGGAAGACACGAGAGACCGGTGGCTCTTTGAGGCGATTGCTAAGGCCGCCAGGTCGAATCTTGAGATCTGAGCCAGACAGTTAACTGCCACCTCATCTGGCAGCGACCATAACCCAGACGACGACGGAGACACTTTCATCTTCTTGGCCGGAGGTGGCGATGATTCCCATCTTTCTTCCTCCATTGATTCAATTTGATTAAAAGAGTTTAGTTTGGTCGGGTTGCTAAAAAAAAAAGATTAAAAAGAGTTTGGTCGGATCGGAGTAATGTTTTATATCTATGAGAATTCTTTTCCCAATATTAATTATGATTAAACTTAAAATTTTCCTTTCTTTTTGTTTTATCGGTTTATAATTTTCCTTTCTATAATTTTATATTTATGAAAATTATTTTTTCAATATTAATTAGGATCAGCTGATAATTTGAATTTACTTATTATTTTTTTCGACAAAGATTCCTTTATATTGATGAAGCAAGGGGATCCTCATGGAGGAAGTTTACAATATAGTTTGGTACATAAAAATGAAATATGTAAACATTCCTTGAATTTCCTTCTTTTGTTTTGTTTTGTTTTTTGTCTGTTTATAATTTCCTTTAATCAGTTTACTCCAATTTCTGACATTTCTCTATTGGTTTAGGCTAGTTAAACCGGTATTTGCTTACTACTACTAAGGGTGGACAAAAGAACCGATAAAAACCGGTTACATTCTAAAGTATGTTCTAATGTCCACATATAGTTTGATATACATGCATATGATAGATACTCTACAAAAAAATGTGGTTCTGGACTACGGTTACATTCATCTTCTACTCTACCGGATCCATGGATCTATAATTTTTGTGTGTTGTTTTAAAGGTTCATTCAATCTGTTAAAATTATCAAAAAAGTTTATAATTAAGTAAACTAAATTTAATTATTAAAAACAAAACAATAAGAAATCTATGTTTTCACTATTAGTTTTGAGTTTTTTTTTTATTTGTCTCAGGTCTTAGAGTACAAATTAAAATAAATATAGAAAAAAAAATATAGTTATATTAGTTAAGACGTCACTATACTCATAAACATTCCTTGTGTATATTACACTTGTCAACGCCGTCGAGGTAAAACACAATCCTTATAGTCTTGGTTACATGTGTCTTATATAGGTCAGTGTCGGAGATCTTAAGGATAAATCAGCGGCCAAAGGGCCAAAAGAAGCTTAGGTTCGGATTTGGCTAAACCGTACCAAACCGATTCTAATATTGTTTCTTTTTTTTTTATGTCCACTTCGAATACAAAAAAAAAGATCAAATTCTACAAAAGAATTTGTAAAGTACTAAAGCAAAATATACATGTATGTACAAAAAAAAAACAGTTTTCAAAATCTCAAGTAGTATTTTGTTATGATCTCAAACATCTCAATTGTGTTTGGCAAACCGATCCGGTCCTGCACCCGAATCCATCCCGGTTATATCATAAAGTAAAAAATGGTTCCGTAACAAAGAAGAAGACTTGCGTATGGTTTTGGTCAACGAAGGGACAAAAGATTTGATCTTTTTAAGGAAGCCTATCATCATCATCATCAATAGCCAAAGCTTATTGCTTTCAAAGCGGTGAATCTGTGTCTGCTCTGTTTCCCCTGTTTTCGATCCTTAGGTAAAGTTCAAACCTTTCTCCCACTGATTTGATTCGCATGAGGATTTAAACAAACATGTCGGTGGAGAGATCTTTCGAAGCTTGGGAAGAGGTTCAACGACAAGGGCTAGATTTAGCCGACCGGCTCGCTCAGGGCTTCACGGGTTTGATTCAGATTAGCCCACCTTCCTTCCCGTGGCCTCACCATCATCAAAAGCCGAAACCTTTCGATCTCGAGTTCCCGAGTCAACATTTCGACGCTATTAGAGATTATAGTTTCGGTATTATTAACCAACCCATCAACGGTGTTGCGGCGGTTCTTGATGCTGGGAGTAAGATAGGTCAAGCTGGTGTTGATTTCGGTTCTGGTTTGAACCTCATGGTCCAGCAGTTCTTTAGGAGGTTACCTATACCGTTTGTGCACGAAGATAGCAAGCTTAGTGGTAAGAGTATAAGGAGCCATAGGGCTTATGTTGCTGCAGAACGGTTGAAAGAGACAGGTTTTTCTAAGACGGATGATTCTGTTACCATGTCTGAAGAGGAAGTTGCAGATTCTTATTTAAGAACAGGTGGTTTCCTTGGAAGATCAAAGGTATACTTGTCTGCTTTGTTCTCTTTGTCTGCTTCTTGATTGAGTAACTGTAGATTTCTCTCGGTGAATGCAGGGGAAGATTGATATATCATCAAGTTATGATAGTAGGACAAATGGTATGGAACATTCATTGGCAGCCAGGGGAGACATATGGAGACTTGAAGCCTCGAGTTCGAGTTCTACTGCAAGTGATGGGACTTCCTCTCTTTTTCTTCTCCAGCTTGGACCGATTCTCTTCCTACGTGATTCAACTCTTCTCTTACCGTTGCACTTATCAAAACAACACTTGCTCTGGTATGGATATGACAGGAAGGTATATGCTTAATAAACTTCACACACTTCAGTAAGAGTTCCTCTCTCTTTCGAATTTTATCCCAAAACTTACTTAAGTTTGTTTGCAGAAAGGTATGCATTCACTTTGCCCAGCTATATGGTCAAAGCATAGAAGATGGCTTATGATGTCAATGCTATGTCTCAACCCTTTGTCTTGCGTAAGCCACTCTTTTGTTCCTTGGAGGTGTGGTTATGTTCTTACTTTTCCTGAACTTGTTGTCTTTGGACAGTCCTTTATGGATTTGCAGTTCCCAAACGGGCAACTGACTTATGTATCCGGCGAGGGGTTGACAGTGAGTACCTTTGTGCCTCTCTGTGGAGGTCTTCTTCAAGCACAGGGTCAGTATCCAGGCGATATGAGGTTTAGTTACTCTTGTAAGGTTAGTATAGAGATCATAAAACTCATCATGATCCTTGTGGATGGAGCTTATTCTCATTTTTTTTTAAAACCTCTTTGTTCGTGGAATAGAACAAACGTGGAACTAGAATCACACCAATGGTATATTTGCCTGACAAATCATTCGCGTTGGAAGTTTCTCAAGGCTTGGCATGGCGTAGATCCGGACTACTAATGAAGCCTACACTTCAACTCAGGTAAAGCTTTTTCTTTACTAAACATGTGCCCCTCTAAACCAAGAATGAATACAAGATTCATGAACCGGAACAGTGTATGTCCCACGTTTGGTGGAAGCAACCCCGGGGTGAAAGCGGAAGTGATACACTCGCTGAGGGATGACTTGAACTTGATATATGGCTACGCACTCAACGCACATCCTTCAGCATTTGCCTCTGTATCTGTAAGCTAAGCTTGTCTTTTTTTTATTGCTATGTGAAGTCAAAGCCTGAACCGTTTCTGTCTCCTTCACGACCCTAACTTAACTACTCTGTGTTTCTCTGATGGAAACTGCAGTTTGGTCGGTCGAAATGGAATGGAAACAACGGACGCACGGGGATAGTTGTTAGAGCTGATACTCCTCTTGCAGCAAGTATTGGCCAGCCTTCTTTCTCTGTCCAGCTTAATAACTCTTTTGAGTTCTGATTCCCTTTCCTTGTATACACATACTAAGGCAAAGTTTATTCCCATGTACTGATGTATATATGTGTGAAAAGACTGCTTCGCCACATTTCCATGTACATGTGTGAAAGAAAATTAGATACCGCAAGTTAGACAATCATTAATAGATCCACTTTATTTCAGATCATTTTTTTTGTTACTCAATTATAAGGTAGAAAATAAAATGATTGTTAAGCATTTTTATTTTAAACTCTATTTAAAAGAAAATATAGAATGGGGGTTGGTAATGTTCTATAGTGTTTTTAAACCCACCAAATATTAAAAAATCATAAAATAAGCCTGTAAAATTTATTATCTTTTTAATAAGAAATTAATTAAATATCTTAAGTTGGTTATCATTTTTAGAAATTTAACTAATTAAAAAATACTAACATTTGAGTTTATGGTTTAATGGTTACTATTTAAAATTTAATATTTAATGGCTGAGGTTGGATTTCTAAATTTTTTATAAATTGTTTTAAAACATTGTATAAATGATCTACGAGAATTAATTTAATTATTTTATTACAAATTTAAAACATTGATGATAATAATTATCTTAAGAGTAAATTTGAAAAAATTATATCAAAACTGTGTTAATTTTTTTTATCAAAAATCAGTTGGTTGTGAACATATACTGAGAGTGCTTTTCCACAGGGCCCTTTTTCCAATTTTTAAAGAAGTTAGGATCTTAATCTAGTAGAATACATAATAAGATCTTAATTTGTTAGATTAAGGATAGATTTGCAACCGTTCTTTAAATACAACCATCAAAGATATAATCTTTAATTTTATGAAGCCACAAACTGATGTGATACAAGTACCGTCCGGAAACAAACTCTTGAACTAGAACCGAGTCTACAGGGGCTCAAGAGACAAAAGAAAGAAAAAAGAGGCTAAAAGCCTACTGGAGAACAAACATAACTTCAAGATAGATATATGAAGCTTAATCCGGTAAATTTATATCAGAGGTATTTTTTTTTTTTGTGCACAACTCATTTGATTAATAGAGAAAGATTTCAGGCCCAAGTCAACCCAAAAGAAGGTCCACTACAGAAATACAAAGAAGGAATTGCTTAGCCAACGCATCGGCTTTTTTATTAAAGTCGCAAGAAATGTGAGAAAAAATGATTTTGACGAAAGCAGAGGAAATTTTTTGGATACCACACACGATTCTTTGAATTTCCTTAATCTGCATGTCATGTTGATAGCTCGAATGAGCGTTAGATTATCGGAGGACATCCTTAGAGAAGTGATCTCGAGGGTCGCTGCCTTGATGAGAGCAAGTCTTCGGCCACCAGTGGTGATTTGTTGTAGTCTTGGGTGCTTGATCCTTCCACCGCTGAACTGAATCCGGATCCGGTGAAGGTCCATGCGAGGCCAGCTTGTAGCGTCTCCTTGTTCCAAGCAGCATGTGGTCCAACTACTCTTTGAGCCGGGCCTATCAACAATATAAAACTCAAATTATTTTGGAGAAGACAGTTCAATATTGTCACGTTTATAGGTATTGATGAAAACTGTAATTTACAATTTACTCTTTTAAAAACCCGACAATATTTTTAATCCACGTTTATATTGTCTGCATGTAGAATAATACACATTGTCACTTTTTTTTTTGGTAAAAACATTAGAGAAGACAGTTCAATATTGAGTATATTGTCGGGTTTTCAAATTAGAAAACTGTGGTCACAAATTTACAGTTTCAGTCAGGAAACCAGTTCAAAGTCATGCAATAAAAATGGTTAAAGTAAATAGTAATTAATAGACATTTAAAACATATATAGTAGTATCAAGCATTTCGTTTTATAATAATGTTTATAAACTTGACGAAATTTGACCCAATAAAACCATTTTTTCTGGTGTTTTGGATTATGTACGTGATAAACCCTTTTTTTTTTTTGAACCCAGGCTCTCTGCGAACATCACCAGGTAAACCCTTTTTTTTTAACGACCATCATGTTATGTTAAGCTAGATGGACTTCCAACCTAAAACCAATTGGTACTAAGTGGAGTGGCCCATCCATCTTATATATTGCTAAGGATCCCTTCCAATATTCGATGTGGGACATTTATCCCTAATACGCCTCCTCGAGATGATGGCTCTTTGAGTATCAATCTCGGAATGCTCGGACAAGGATCGATGGGCTGACTTTGGGCTGGATCGATAATGGATCGAATTGGACTGTATGGATCAGGCTCTGATACCATGTTAAGCTAGATTGGTTTAGTAGGTCAAAATTTTTGTTTTATACAGAACATAAAAGGAAATGCAGATTTGTTATTCTGTTTTAGTAGGTCAAAATTTTTTAGGTGTATTGTGCCTTCTACGTATAGTAGATCATTTTGTCTTAGGTAGAATGCATATTCTAAATTGTCGTAGATGAAGATTTGATATTCTAACATATTTAGTCCATTTTTAAAGTTCTATTCTAAATATTTTTTTAATCCAAAAATATTTTTCATATATGCACATGTTTGATAACTTCATGGTTTATATTTTTCTTTATTTTTTTGTATTGTAAATATATTGATATGAATTTTTATTTACAAGAAGTGTAGTGAAAATCCAAAAGTGACAAAATTTGATTTTGTACTAAAAGGGACAATAGCTAAGTTTTTCTGTTCCTTATTTCCAAATTTCCCAAAAATTAATGACTAAAGTTTAAGAGAATCGTCTTAGTCACCTCTTCGTAATTTTGAATAAGTCTATTTCAGTCTCGAGTCTAATAAGGTGGCCTCTTTGACTTGTCCTCGAGATTTAGTAGTATTCGATCAAACGATAAATTGTTGGGTTGAAAAATTAGAATGTTGATATTCAAAAAACATGTTGATGATTAGTAAGCTACACAACAACAAAATAGAATTTTCAAAGATGATAAGTAAAAACTAAAAGTTTTAATATTATTATTTGAAAATTTGAATCCTAAAAAATTAAAAAAAAAATTAAAATTTTATTTGCAAAAAAAAAAATTTAATTTAAATTTAAATCCTAAGTCCCACCCTCCAAAATATAAAATTTAATATACATTAGTTAATAATCGGATTATAAGTATATTTTATTGTTTTTGATGAAACTTATTTTACTCATTTTAATTTTGAAGACGTTTTTGTGATACAATATTTTTAGTACTATGCTAATATATATTTATTTATTTTTGGTCTAAATGTTAAAAGCTAAATATATTTCTTTTTAATGCTATCTTAAGATATTTTCTAAAAAATGGGATAAAAAAAGAATTGAGATTCACTCGTAGAATTTCAGTAATTTAATAAGAGTGGTTATCAAAAGATCACACACGTTTGTTTCTTTTTGGTAAAAAAAATCACACACACGTATGATATGTTGTTTAATTGTTTCCTTTATACCCTTCCAATGTTTTAATATAATTTTTGGTTTTATTAATTTTTTTTATGGAATAGAGCCAGATTTAATTATATGTCAGTTAAAAATATTTCCATAACTAATTTTCATCACTAATATATTTAGAAAATTGCTTGAAAACAAGAAGTTGACTACCAATTTTCAAAAATATTTTTTTTAAAATATTTCAAGCTTAAGATGGTTAATTTAGTTTTTTCATCAAAAATTTAAAATATTTATGAAAATAATTATTTTTAAACGTAAATTTGAAAAGCGTTATCAAATTTGTGGTAAAATTAGAATTTTCCACATATTTATGTGTTACAATAAAAAAAATTAGCCAACACTAGTTATATTTTATTTAGGATTCTTGACATAATTTAAAATTTTATTCATTAACTTTATTTAAGAATTTTATCATAAATCAAGTTTTCATCATAAAAATTGTATATTTCATGATAAAAAAAATTTGTAATATTTTGTACTAAATCATATCATTTTTCATGAGAATAAAGTACGATGACGGTTAAACAATTTTTCCAAAAAATATTTTTCAAATAATGTTTAAATAATATATGTTGTCACCGTTCAGACCCCCTACGTCTCTTTTCAAGACTTCTGAATTCACCGTCCCTTGTCGCATAGACAAACCCGTTCTTCTTATACTTAACTCTCATCGTATCTTATCTTCTCTCACACAAACAAATTAATAACAGTCTTTAAAAAAAGAAAAAGAAAATGTCGTTAACTCTGCTTATCTTCATGTACATACTCGTCTCCCTCGTCTTCTCCGGCTTCGCTTCCTCTCAAAAGTTAGCCACAGATGAAGGTATAAAGATTTATATGTATGTGTTAATGAGTGTGTACGTTACGTACTTTTGTATTCGTCTCTCGTCAGTGTATAATGAGGTTAGTTTTTTTTTTTCTGTCGCAGTGGACGTTTTAAGAGCCATAGCGAAGGGCTTACACCAAAATAACTGGGATTTCAATGTGGATCCATGCGGCGTCGCTTCAACCGTAGGAGGTTGGAGAATACCTAACGCCGACGGTGACTTTACAAACGCTGTTACTTGTAACTGCTCCTCCTCCGTTTGCCATGTCGCCAGCATGTGCGTTCCTACCTCTTTATTATTCCCTCTTCTACACATAAATAATTGAACGACTCAATATATTAATAAATAACGATAAAATTCTCAAATAATATCCTAAAAATATTAACCAACTAATACAATTAAATTATTTTATATATACTCAGTTTCAAATTATATGATGTTTTAGGAGGTTTATGTTATTTTAAAATATAAGACATTTTGAGATTTAAAATTAACTTTATCTCTATTGGAAACTATTTAACCAATTAAATCTTATAGTATTTTTTATAATTGGTTGAATTATTTTAAAATTCTATCTTTAAAAATGTTTTTAGAGAAAAATAAGTTTTTTAATCTTTGTGCACTAAGCTAAAACATCATATATATATGTACATGAGGTTTCAAACTCCTTTTTACATTCATATGTAATTTATAAATCAATATATATTTTAGTTGTTTTTTACTAATTTATTCTCGAAAATCATATATTAAATTATAAATAATCAACAAAATAAATTAACAAATTTAAGACAAGAATCAAATTAAATGTAAATAACAAATTTAACCAAAATTTTAATATATATAGAACAAAAATAATGTTGCCATCGAAAAAAATAGACATTACATAATATATCCATATAATAACCAAACAGATGAGATATTATATATCCAAAATCATTCTTTTAATTAAAAGACATAATTTTTTTTGTCAGTAAAAGACATAATATTATTTAAAATAAATTATGCATTTTAATTACCATATATTACAAAAATTAAATTTAAAATATATATTCATAAATTATTAGAATGTATTTATTTTGTAAATATTTATATCCATACATAAGTATAAAAAATTATCTAGTTGATAAATTATTTTTAGAACATTATATATACATGTTGATTTTTCATTAAAAAATATAAAGACTTTTTTTAAGTGTGAGGTCTCAGCTTCCAAAGCATATTACCTTGAAACAGAAAAAAAATCTAAGCAAATCAAAATTTATAAATATTTGAACAACTTTTATTTTTCTTTACCCAAAATAGTTATACTAAATAAAAACTTTGAAAATCGAACGAATACTTTAATACATGAATTATTTAGTTAGAATATTACTTATATTAAAATATATTTTACATGTGTTTTATAATAAATTGCTCGCATCGACTTGTAAACAAATTTTTGGTATAAATTAAAATTGTGAGTGACAATATAATTTTTCTTATAAATGATTAAGTGTTACGTTATTAACACTGTCAACATAGGATAAAAAAAGTCCATGACGCAGTTTTGAGAAATAGACTTTTACAAACATAAAAAACAAACAAAGTATAATGAAACTGAAAGCCAATTTTTACATTTATTTCTCATCTAAATTTAAATACTAAAGAAAAAACAACTAAATATGGTGCAGATTTTTAACTTATTTTGTTCAACTTTCGTGATGAATAGTATTTTGAAAGCTCTTCTTTCTTTTTCCTCTTAAATCTTGGACAGAGTTGTCAAGGGACAAAACCTTAATGGATCTCTTCCTAAAGAGTTTGCAGGACTTCCTTTTCTACAGGAGATGTAAGAATAGCAAATATTATCCCTTGAACATTCCCTTTATTACAGTATATGCCATTACTAGTGTCTTTCTTAACTAATTTAACTGATACTTTTTTTTTCTTTCTTTTTGCAGTGATCTGTCTAGAAACTTTCTCAATGGTTCAATTCCTCCCGAATGGGGAGCCTTGCCACTTGTAAACCTGTATGTATATATGCGTGTCTCTGTCCATATACACTTTATATCTGTGCATGAATGTGTAGATTGATTTGTTGGATGATGAAATGCAGTACCTTACTTGGAAACCGAATAACTGGTCCAATCCCAAAAGAGATTGGAAACATTACAAGCCTTGTGAGCTTGTGAGTACACTTCTTTGATCTCTCTCTCTCTTTAAAAATGTAAATGTCTCAGATAATTCATATTTTGGTGATAGTGTCTTGATTTGTTTTTGTTTTGTGGAACAATTGGGTTTTAGTGTCTTGGAATTCAACCAAATCTCAGGGAATTTACCTCCAGAGCTGGCGAATCTACCAAATGTTCGAAGAATGTAAGAATCATTATCTAAGTTCTTTTACAATCTACACAACTTCCAGAGAATTTACCAGTGTTGAAGCTATGTTTTATCTTTGTAGGCTTCTTAGCTCGAACAACTTGAGTGGAGACATCCCAAGTACATTCTCCAAACTTATAACATTGACCGATTTGTAAGACTTAGTCTAATATTCTTCTAGTTCGTAATGCATATTTTGCTGGAGATCCGGACTTTATATATATATATATATATATATATATGAATATTAATATATATTATTCTCTTGATTTTTAGCCGTATAAGTGACAATCAGCTAACTGGTACAATACCAGATTTCATCCAGAACTGGACAAACCTTGATAAATTGTAAGCAATTCTTTTAGCATAATCAGATTCTTTCGTTTCTTGTATGGGTTTTGGTGACTTACAAATGAGTGAAATGTTGTTTTGCTGCATGCAACAGGGTTATTCAAGCTAGTGGTTTAGTCGGACCAATTCCTAGTACCATTAGTCCTCTTAGCAAGTTAACAGACTTGTAAGTACACCAACTTAACGTGTGAGATTCTTTTTTTTTTTTTCTGTAACACAACCTTCTATTCAAATCTTAAAGCCCCCAAAGGGTGGAGTTCATTACATTAGTTTCTAAATTTAAAGCGTGTTTCGCCAAATTATCAATAACATTTATGGTTTCTTTTCTTAATTTTGTTTTGTAGGAGGATCAGTGACTTGAGCGGACCAGAGTCTCCATTTCCGCCACTTCAAAACATGACACTGATGAGGACATTGTTAGTTTTAGTCTAAGACTAAACAATTTCAGTAATAGCTTCTTCTCATTATCGTTGAGCTTAACTTCTACTTCCACTCGCTGTTTGCTTACAGGATTCTTAGGAACTGCAACATTACAGGAGAGTTACCTGCGTATATTGGACAGAACACATCATTAAAACTCTTGTAAGTAAAGTCTTTTCTTCTTTGGCCTGCATAAAATATGAAAAAAAAAATTTCAAGATGACATTGTGAGACTCATTTTGCAGAGATCTTAGCTTTAATAAACTAAGTGGACCAATTCCGGTAGAATATAGAGCTCTTTCCAACGTAGAGAACATGTATGACGCTCTGCTCCTCTCTTCTTTCTTCTTGTTTTGTTAAAATCTATCTGTGAATGAAAGTTAATTTCGTTTTCTAATCTTCCAGGTATTTTACAAGTAACATGTTAAATGGGGAAGTACCAATTTGGATGATAGACAGAGGAGAGAAGATGTGAGTTTTCTTTAACTATATATATATATATATTTTTTTTTTTTGTAGAGACACACCCGAATAACATTTTGTTTTGTTATTTATATTGCAGTGATCTTAACTACAATAACTTTACTAATGATCCAACAACCGCACAATGTCAACGAAATGCTGTGTAAGAAGATAAATAAATAAATTCAAACTTCTCGTGCCTTAGAAATTATCAGTATACATCTTACAATTTCTTGGATTTTTTCACTCACAGGAATATGTTTTCAAGCACAAGTCCTTTACTTGCAAATAACTAGTAAGCCATAGTGAAGGCAGTCAGACCAACTCTCAGTTCATTCTTCTGAACCTAGACTAGGGCTACTTCTCTCTAATACTGATATTATGTTGTTATGATTGGCTACAGCTCAAACGTTTCATGTCTGAGTAGCTATAAATGTCCCAAAAGTAAGTCTTTGAAGCTAATATACATATCACAAAACCATATCGCTAAAATCTAGCAGCGCAGCTGATTTAACTTTTGTTATTCTTAAGCTTTCTATGGCCTTCATATAAACTGTGGTGGTACTGAACTTACAATCAATGGGACTAAGTATGATGCTGATACATCGGCTAGACCAATCTTATACGACAGTGGAAACGGTTGGGTTTCTAGCAACACCGGGAACTTCTTGGAAGATGCTCGGTCTCCCAGAGGATCAACCATATGGGAAAATACGTCAGAGCTTACGATAGCAGATCCTAGTCTTTATACACATGCAAGTCTATCAGCCATTTCACTTACTTACTACGCATTGTGTCTTGGACAAGGAAATTACACTGTTAATCTTCACTTCGCTGAAATTATGTTCAGTGACGATGAAACGTATAGAAGTTTGGGAAGACGATTCTTTGACGTATACATTCAGGTAGTTTACTTAAAATTTGTCTAAAAACATGTTTGAAAAGATTGTAATGCTTTAAATCAACTGGCGTGTGTGCATGGTAATGTGCAGGGAAAGCTTGTGGTTAAGGATTTCAATATAGTAGATGAGGCAAGAGGTGTTGGAAGAGCTGTGGTTAAGAGCTTCCCGGTCATGATTACAGATGGGAAGCTTGATATAAGATTGTTCTGGGCTGGTAAAGGAACTCAAGGTCTTCCTACAAGAGGTGTATATGGTGCTCTCATATCAGCTGTATCTGTAAATCCAAGTAAAATTTTCTAAACTTGAAACTATCTGACAGAGAGATCACATTTATTTGAGTGTTTTTTTTGTTGTTGCTTCTTGAAATTTATCTTTAATGATCTTGTTGTAGATTTCATTCCACCTAAGGAAGCTGGCACTGGAAGTGGTGGTGGAAGCTCTATTGGCACGTTGGTTGGTGCTGTACTTGCTTCAACGGTATTTCTTGTGCTTTTAATCGGTGGTATCTTATGGTGGAGAGGTTGCTTAAGACCCAAGAGTCAGATGGAAAAAGGTTGTTAGCAATAATTAATTGATTTTGAGTTAGAAGTCTCTATTTCTTCCCAAACTTAATGATGTTTCTTCTTATTCTTTTTCACGTACAGATTTCAAGAACTTGGATTTCCAGATAAGTTCCTTCTCGTTGAGACAAATCAAAGTTGCTACAAACAACTTTGATCCAGCAAACAAGATCGGAGAAGGTGGCTTTGGACCTGTACACAAGGTTAGCATCATATATGTAATTGACATTGTTATGAGAAAAATAGAATGATAAGTTTCTAAAATAAATATTATGTGGTTTATGCTTACTAAATAAAACTCTATTCGATTAACTATCTCTAATAATTACAGTTTAGTATTACTAACTCATATAAAATGCATTGAACCGTAAAAACACTAATTTTAAAAGGTTTTTTTTTTGTAAAACAATTCTTTCGGAGAAAGTACTTGTCTAAAAGTTTGTATATTGTATGAATCCAGGGAACGTTGGCAGATGGAACCGTAATGGCTGTAAAGCAGCTATCATCAAAATCAAAACAAGGGAACCGAGAGTTCTTGAACGAGATTGCTATGATATCTGCTCTACAACATCCACATTTGGTTAAACTGTATGGATGTTGCGTCGAAGGTGACCAGCTCTTGCTAGTCTACGAGTACTTAGAAAACAACAGTCTCGCTCGAGCACTTTTTGGTCCTCTAGAGACTCAAATTCGACTAGATTGGCCGACGAGGCACAAGATCTGCGTTGGAATAGCAAGAGGATTAGCTTATCTTCATGAGGAATCAAGACTCAAGATCGTACACAGAGACATTAAAGCTACTAATGTCTTGCTGGACAAGGAACTCAACGCAAAGATTTCGGATTTCGGTCTTGCTAAGCTTGATGAAGAAGAAAACACACACATTAGCACACGAGTCGCAGGAACATAGTAAGTCCCTCAACTACTGTTAAAAGAAAAAGTTTCAGTTCTGTTTAGATTTCTTGTAACCAAAGCAAACTTGTTTATGCAGCGGATACATGGCTCCGGAATACGCCATGAGAGGTCATTTGACAGACAAAGCAGATGTCTACAGTTTCGGAGTCGTTGCCCTAGAAATCGTCCACGGAAGAAGCAACACGATCACACGTTCCAAAGTCGAGACCTTCAACCTTCTTGACTGGGTAAGTTATTATCTTTACACCTCTAAAACCCTAAACATATTTTGAAACAAGTCATAACTCTCCATATATTTCCAAAGGTACACGTTCTAAGGGAACAAAACAAACTGATGGAAGTAGTTGACCCGAGGCTTGGAACAGATTACAACAGAGAAGAAGCAATGACCATGATCCAGATAGGGATTCTCTGCACCAGTCAAGTTCCGTCGGAAAGGCCGTCCATGTCAACGGTGGTCAGCATGCTCGAAGGAAGTTCTACGGTGAATGTTGAGAAGCTTCTTGAAGCTTCCTTACGCAGAGAAAACAAGAAAGACGAAGAGAGCATGAGCGCAATGAAGAAGCATTACGCGATGACAGAGCAGCCTATCAGCGCCGACGGACCATTCACGTCTTCTTCCACGTCCACGGCCAACGCCAGCGATCTTTATCCTCTTAAGCTTGATTCTGCTTACTGGAACTCTAGAGTTTAGTTATGAATTATGTTTTTGCAAAACAAAATATATAATAATTATGGAGGAAATAATTATCTTTGTCTGTTTTCCTTTATGTAATTTTGTGGGGGTTATAAGTATTTTATAGTACACATATTGTTTCTTAGGCTGTTTCCTTTTAAAAATGTTTCATGTCCGATCTAATACGTTTGGCGATCGATTCGCTGAACCGTTTTGAATAGAACAGGTGTTTGTTTAAAAAAACATGATAAGAGCAGTGGCGGAGCCAGCCAGACTTTCTAGAGGGGTCAATTACATTATAAGCATATAACATATGGGTCAATAGCTAAAATTTGTAACCTTTTCTTAGTTATTAACTTCAAAATACATGTAAAATTTTCTTTTTTCAAAAATCCACATGGGTCATTTGACACCCCTCACAACATGCTACCTCCGCCACTGTAAGAGATACGAGTTAGACAAATTATTGTTCTTCTGTTAGCATCTTGTTTTTCGCTCCCCTTGCTCCCCTTGCTCCCCTTGCATTCGATGTATGATTGGACTTTTACTTTTCAAAATATAATCTCATTTTAAGCTACTATATACAATAAATCAAATATTATAATCAGTATAGAACGCTTCACTTTTGTTACACATAAAAGCGCTATCTAGATTACAATTAGAATTAGGAGTGTTTCAAAAAGAAAAAAAGAATTAGGATACCAGACTACCAGTCCACTATGGTACCACTCATAAGTCAAACACACCGACGATTCTATCTACTCATCTCTTGTTAGGTATGCCTGGGACGAATCCGGATATTCGGGAAATTTAGGTATTCGGATCTTTATCCGTGGATTTAATATCCGAATATGGATTTGTAGTTTTTCTATATCCGGATTTCGGATATCTGTCTCTATATTCTATTACCCGCGGATATTCGGATTCGGATCCGGATCCGTAAAAATAATTAAAAATATTTATTTTTAAATTACTAAATTTTTAAAATAATACATAAATTAAATATTAATACAAGATTTATAAATATATATATGTCTATAATATTGTAAAAACTAAAATATAATATTATAAAATTAATTTATGTATAAATATTAATATGTAAAATAAAAATATTAAGATATAAAATATAAATATTAATGAAATTTAAAAATTAATGTATTTTAAAAATACGGATCTGGATATCCGGACCTAAAAATTAAGATATCCGGATCCGGATTCGGTTTGGACGGATCCAAGATTTTACTATCCGGATTCAGATCCGGGCACCCCGGATATCCTATTTTCAGAACGAATATGGAGCGTATCTCGAATCGAATCCGGATTTCGGATAATAAATCTCAGGCCTACGGTTAGGTATCATTCAATATGATAATCAATGTATTAAGTTTAGGAAGATTAAAAAAAACTTATTTAGGATCCAATTGGTGGCTAAAGAATGAAAATAAATAATGTATTCTTCAATATTGCTTATTTTTAATCATTTATAAATAATAACTTTTTCTTTCTAGTCTCTCTCATTTTTATTGTAGAATAATATAAAAATTTGTTTTTCCCTAAATTTGATAAGGAATAATTATTTTTATCAATTTAAAATTTTATTTGTGTCTGTTTTTTTCTTATTTGTTTCTAATATTCATATGATGGTTTATCAATTCGACTCTTACTATATGCAATTATTACATAATTTTTTTTACTTTAGCCTCAATCACATAATATCAAAATCACTTTTGGACAGTGAATATACTTTTAACTCAAAACACATCAACCACTATACACATAAGTTAGAATGTTAACGTAAAAAAGTCTCATGCATTTTTTAAGGGTTTAACTATAGAAGCGATAGTTAGACATTTTCCTTTTCTTTTAATATTACTAAATAATAGTTGAAGTGTTGAACTTTGGTTCACATCATTCATTTCTGGATGATAACAATACTGGTAAGTGGTCACGGTCTATCAGACACCAAAACTTAAAATTTATTGTTTATTAAATATTATTTTGAAATGACTTTTCCAGAAATTATTTTCTGTCATTTCTTATTTTTTCAGTCCTTGTTCTTTTATTTTTCTTCTTTTTAGTATATATATAATTCCACCCACTTTTATAAATTATTTAATGAATTTTATGGTTAAAATCATTATATTTTTTCGTTTGTATTTTAATTATGATAAGGTGATATTTTAATAATAAATGACTCTGATGTTAACAAACTTTTAGCTCACTGAATGACTCTGATACTATTTGCAATATTTCTTCAAATTATTAAGTTTTAGAAACAATAGAAAATAATATTACAATAATATTTCCAATGAAACTAAAAGAATTCAAGATTACAAGGTTAAACTAGTTAAACATAATTTTGTGTTGATGATTTTCTAATTTTTGGTTCATACCAAATTAACTTGAATTATTATTTCGACAAATCTATTCTTTGATATGATAAATGCTTAGAAAATATAGAAACAGGTAAATACAAACTATGATATACATGTTAGAAATTTTTATAGGCTAATTAATAGATGGGATATATTGTGTCTCCACCTTAATATATATTTTTACTGGATATCATTTTTCTTATGAAACTCCAAAATGCATATACTACTACATGTCTACATCAACAAATACATTTAATAAAATATATGCTATACCTCTACATCAGCAAATGATAATGATGTAAGAAGTTGTATTAAATTTAACATTTTACTAGATTTTGATTCGCGCTTGGAAAGCGCGGAGTTGTTGGATTATATTATAATACAAAGTTTTATTATATCGAAAAACATAATTTTTAACAGCTCTATAATCTACAAATTAGTTTATTTGAGATTTTATATGTACACTTTTACGTAAGTTTCTTTTCGACATGAGAATTATATCCGGATAAAAAACAAACCGAACCGACCCAAAATTATAGGTTTAGTTTAGGTCTAGAGAAGATAATCTATTGGGTTTTTTTTGACCTGCAGGTCTTTGTTTGAGTCCGGGTCCTACCCTAAACTCGATCATAAATACGTGTATATTAGGTATATTTGGATATTCCGAATATGTTTCCGGTATTATGGATATTGTTTTTAAGTTTTTGGTATACAATTAGAGTTTTGTTTCAGGTAAAATTTTTAAATTAAAAAAAAATGGATATTTGGATAAAATTTTGGGTATTTTTCAGTTCATCGTGTCAGATTTTGAATAAGATTTTAAATTTTTAGGTATTTGAATTTTTTTGGTATTTGTTTGGAGTTTCAAATACTTTTCGTGTTTCGGATTTTTTCAGATTTTTCATATATTTCAAATTCTTTTAGGATCTTAAATACTCGAACAGATGTGGACCCATTACGTCCATATCATGTTCAACAACCTTTTGATATATATTTTTAATGTTATTGTACAAAAACATGGTTGATGAAATATTTTTCTGAGAAAAAGTTAAGAAATAATATTAAGATCTGTTAAAATTATTTAAAATATTGTATGTTTAGAATGATTAATATATTATCAGAAATATATAACGGATACTATCGCAAAACTGATAATATAAGTAATTTATCTTGCTTTAAATCATATATTATATGATAAAAGTGATAATATAAAACATTAGTCTCAATGCTTTTACGATTAAAAATCAAAATGATAAATATAGTAATAGTAAATTAGGACTTAGGAGTGAGATTTAAATAAATAAAAGAATTGACTTAATTATTGTTAGAGAAATATATGGTAACATATTGTTAGTGTAAATTTAAGGTAAGACCAAAAAATAATGAGTTAAATGAAATGGTCCAAACAACTTTTATATGTAGATTTTTTTAGACTTCTTCCCTTTTAATAGTATTGATTTTAAAAAGGGCAAATCTCCAAAATAGCACCTTTCTAAGTTTATATCACAAAAATAGCACTCAAAAACTAAAATGACCAAAATAGCATTTTATACTTTTGAAAAATTTAAATTTTTTTATTTTTCAAAATTTGAAATCTTATCCCCAAAACCTCACTTCTCAACTCTAAACCCTAAAATCAAACTCTAAACCCTAAACTCTAAACCCTAAACCCCACCCCTTGAGTGCTATTTTTGTGACTTTTGGCCTTGAGTGCTAGTTTGAGAACAAAAACTTGATTTAGTGCTATTTTGGTCTTTTTCTCTTTTAAAAAAACAAATACATTTAATAAAGTCAATCGTGGACTAGTTATATTCACATAGGTCTGTCTCAAAAGAAAATAAAACGAAAAGTCGAAAACAACCTTTTATAGTTGTTGTGTTTTTCTTCCTAATAATTTAGACGTCTGCCGGAATTTAAAGAAATGTATCTGTAAAGAAGTATCTACGGTCTACAGAGCAAGAGCAATGAATTATTTTAGTGCTTTGGGCCCTTGGTTTTTCTCAGTCTGGCCAGGTTTGCTTATTTTTATGTGCAAGTTGCAAATTTAAATCCTCTAACCTATTAAATTACAATGTTGACTTGCTTATCTTCTTGTGCCCTCTCCCTCTCTCTTCTATTCCCCAAATGTCTTTGCGAGTAAAAGTCTCTATTGGAGTCTTACCAATTCGTCGTCACATACACAAACCCCTTCTTCTTATACCTCACTCTCATCGCATCTTATCTTCCCTCACATAACCAAATTAATTACAGTCTTAAAGAAAAGAAGAAGAAAAATGTCGTTAACTCAACTTATCTTCAATTACGTACTCGTCTTTCTCATCCTCTCCGGCTCCGCTTCCTCTCAAAAGTTAGCCAAAGATGTGTTGGATAATTCCAAGCTTGTGGAAACTTAACATATTATTAGATGTTTAATATGTTAAGATAAACACAATAAGGAAACCTAGAAATAGGAAAAGGAAGTTTCTATTTAGGTTAGGTTGTGTTTTCCATATCACACATGTTAAAGGGAATTGTCTTTCATATAAATATAGGTCTAATGGAGAGGTGTTCCATATGATCTAAGTGAAACATATTGAGAGCTTTAGTTTTGAGTAGTTTCTAAAGCTAATAAGAAAAGTTATTCTTATAATTCTTTGTGTTTCTAAGAGATTTGAATTGGTATCAGAGCCTCAGGTTGGAGACTCGATCTAAGCTTAAGTTGTAGCTTAAGATCCTGGTGCTTGTGAACAAGAGATCGCGACGGCAAGATGGCTGACGTGACTAGGGCTCCACGCACGAAGGACTTTGGATCTACATCCATCCAATGTCCGATGTTGTCATCGACAAACTACACAGTTTGGTCGATGAGGATGAAGGTTCTACTACGTGTTCATGAAGTGTGGGACACAATCGAACCCGGTTCAGATGATCAAAAGAAGAACGATGTTGCGATAGCTCTTTTGTTTCAATCTGTTCCAGAGACTTTGATTTTCCAGTTGGGAGAACAAACCGCATCAAAAGAGATCTGGAACGCCATCAAGTCGCGACACCTAGGAGCTGATCGTGTAAGGGAGGCGAGACTTCAGACGTTGATGACAGAGTTTGATAGGTTGAAGATTGATGATGCAGATACGGTCGATGACTTCGCGGGGAAGATATCGGGCCTATCATCCAAAGCAACCTCGTTGGGAGAAAACATAGAAGAATCCAAGATGGTCAAGAAGTTCTTGAAGGGTCTTCCAAGACACAAGTATATCCAGATCGTAGCATCACTTGAGCAAGTCCTAGATCTCAACTCGACGGGGTTTGAAGACATAGTTGGAAGGCTTAAAGCGTACGAGGAGCGTGTAGGAGAAGAAACTCAGAAAGAAGACCAAGGGAAGCTGATGTTTTCGAACAATGAAGAGCATAGTCAGAGGGGCTATGAGAATTCTCGTGGTAGAGGAAGAGGAAGGAACGGTAGAGGCAGAGGTCGAGGTAGGTCACACAACCAAAACCGTGCGTCACACACCGAAGATAACAACTCGAAGAAGAATCATTCAAAGCTGATATGTTGGAGATGTGACAAGCCTGGTCACTACGCAACTGTCTGTCCCGAAAAGATAGAGAAGGATCAAGAAACCAACCTAAACGAGACAGAAGAGGCTGATGCACTCTATGTACACGAAGTGGTGTTTTTGAACGAAGATAAAGTGATTCCGAAGAATCTTGATATCAACAAAGGCGATGCAAGTGTCTGGTATTTGGATAATGGAGCGAGCAATCACATGACAGGGAATAAGGAGTTCTTTTCGAGTTTGAATCTCAACACCAAAGGGAAGGTGAAGTTTGGTGATGGATCGTGTGTTGACATTGTAGGAAAGAGTGTGGTTACATTTGTGTGCAAGACTGGAGAGAAGAAGGCACTCAAGGACATATACTACATACCCGATCTGAAGCACAATATATTGAGTCTTGGGCAAGCAACAGAGAACGGATGTGAGGTTAACATGAAAGATGTCTACTTAACGCTCACAGATTCGCATGGAAGGTTACTAGTTCGTGTGACAAGATCTCCAAACCGTCTCTACAAGACCCCTATGGAGATAAGCTACCCGGAATGTTTACATGTCAGGGACGATGATGCTACATGGAGGTGGCATGCTCGACAAGGACATATATGCAATGGAGTGATGAACATGGTAAGAAAGGAGATGGTCGTAGGAATGCAGAGTGTAACACACGAAGAAGGCGTGTGTGACAGATGTCTCACAAGGAAGCAAATGAGACACTCATTCCCAAGTGTAACACACGAAGAAGGCGTGTGTGACACATGTTTCGCAGGGAAGCAAATCAGAGATTCATTCCCGACTAAGGCCATGGTTTGTACATCAAAGCCATTAGGATTATTGCTTGGAGATTTGTGTGGAATAAGTGCACCACCAACGCCAGCAGATAATGGTGAGGCATTCTATCGGTTCAAAAGATTTCACACCGATAGAGGAGGAGAGCGTGCCTCAGCTATGTTCAATATAGGTTGCACCGATAGAGGAGGAGAGGTTGCCTCAGATGTGTTCAATCTAGGATGCACCGATAGAGGAGGAGAAATTGCCTCAGATGAGTTCAACCTATCATGTGAAGAAGATTGGGTTGAAGCTATGGAAGACGAGTTGGAGTCTATCACAAGAAACAAGATATGGGAGCTTGTAGATAGACCGACTGGTTCTGAGAAGAAAAGAGAAGAGGATCGAGTGTGTGTGTTACACAAGACGTTGCATGTGTTACGCCAGGCATCCAGAGCATGGAGTGTGAAACTTGATCAGGTTCTCAAGGAGATGAGATTTGAGAAGTGCACGAAGGAACCATCAGTGTACTGCAAGACTGAAGGAGGAGACGTCTTGATCATAGCCATCTACGTTGATGATCTATTTGTGACAGGAACTTCGCTTAAGATGATTAGGCAATTCAAGGAGGAGATGTCTAAGAAGTTCGAGATGTCAGATCTAGGTAAGCTAACGTACTACCTTGGCATGGAGGTGATTCAAGGAGCCGACGGAATCAGAATAAAGCAAGAGAGGTATGCTCAAGGAATCATGTGTGACACAAAGATGGAAGTGTGTAACACGACTCACGTAGGAGTGTGCAACACAGCTCAAGGAATCCTGTGTGACACAAAGATGGAAGTGTGTAACACGACTCACGTAGGAATGTGCAACATGACTCACGGAGGAGTGTGTGACACAAAGGTGGAAGCGTGTGACACAACGCACATACCAATGGAGTCAAGGTTCTCAAAGGCTGAAGATGAACCAGAGATAAATCAGTTGGGTGTTGAGCAGAAGGCTGACATCCTTCCCAGAGCTCACGTACGCAAGATGGCAGATGTGACCAGAGTTATCATCGCAGTGAGCTTCAGCCACAAGATTCATCGCAACTTAAGTGAAGAGGTCATGAGAAGGTTCTACAAGAACTGGGCCGATTCTAAGAAGAAGCGGTACGGAAGCAAGGAGAGCATCCGGTCTAACCTTGAGAAAGATGTGAATTCAATGGGTGGATTCGCACACCATGGTGTGGTGGAGGATGATTACTTGATGATTGAGTTCAAGCAAATGAGGAGCTTAATCGGAGTTCAAGAAATTGATCTCCCTAATTCAAGTTGGAATTAAGGGGGTGAATGTTGGATAATTCCAAGCTTGTGGAAACTTAACATATTATTAGATGTTTAATATGTTAAGATAAACACAATAAGGAAACCTAGAAATAGGAAAAGGAAGTTTCTATTTAGGTTAGGTTGTGTTTTCCATATCACACATGTTAAAGGGAATTGTCTTTCATATAAATATAGGTCTAATGGAGAGGTGTTCCATATGATCTAAGTGAAACATATTGAGAGCTTTAGTTTTGAGTAGTTTCTAAAGCTAATAAGAAAAGTTATTCTTATAATTCTTTGTGTTTCTAAGAGATTTGAAGATGAAGGTATACATATTTTAAAGTGGGTGCACGTTACGTACGTACGTATGTATTCGCCACTCGTCACTGGTATAATGATGTTAGTTTTCTGTGTCGCAGTGGACGTTTTAAGAGCCGTAGCGAAGGGGTTACACCAAAATAACTGGGATTTCACTGTAGATCCATGCGACGTCGCTTCAACCGTAGGAGGATGGAGAACTCCTTACACAGACAAGAACTTCGAAAACAATGTTACTTGTAACTGCTCCTCCTCCGTTTGCCATGTCACCAACATGTGCGTTCCTCTCTCTCTCTTTGTTCCCTTTTAAAAAAATATATTTGTTTTGTAAAAAAAATAAATATCTGATCTTTGTTTATAAAATTTCCATTTCCATGATCAGGTTTAATATCAAGCATAAATAAATGATTTTTGACATTCTACATGTTCGACTTTATGAAGTACGAGGTCTCATTTTCCAAGTATATTACCTGAAACAGAAAAACCAATTCAAAACAAACCAAATTCTATAAATATTTGAACGCTTCATATTTTTCTATATAACCAAAAAATAATACTTCCTCTGTTTCATATTAAGTGTCGCTGTAAAAAATTTTTTTCGTCACAAAATAAGTGTTCTTTTCGACTTTCAATGCAAAATTTATTAGTTTTATTTAGTAATTTATTTTTTTATTGGTTGAATATGGCTAGGTATATTGGTAATTATGTTTATATATATGAAATATACATAATTAATTGTTTCTTTAATCTGTATGCACAAATCCAAAACGACACTTAATATGAAAATCTTGAAAATCGAACCAAATAATTTTTATTCGTGAATTGTATAGCTAAAATGTTATTTATATTTATTTTTAAATAGAAAGATGATTGTCAGTTACATGAATAAAACACTATTGTATGTCAAACAACTTGAACAAAGTAATATATTAAAAATATAAAATAACTTTTTTAGAATAAGTCACCCGCAATTTTTGTATGAATTAAAGTTTCGACCAACAAAATTTCTATAAATTATGTTATTAACACTATCAACATGGGAATGAAAGTCCATTGACTAATTTTGAGAAGTAGATTTTAATAAACATAAAAATGGAATACAAAAATAATAAAATGAAAGCCAATTTTTATATATTTCTCATCTAAATTTTAATATTAAAAAAATTAAAATGGTGCAGATTTTTAACTTATTTTCTTCAACTTTCGTGCTGAACAGAAGTGGGCTAAAAATAAATAGGCCTATATTTTTGCAAACAGTATTTGAAAGCTCTTCTTTCTTTTTCCTCTTAAATCTTGGACAGAGTTGTCAAGGGACAAAACCTAAATGGATCTCTTCCTAAAGAGTTTGCAGAACTTCCTTTTCTGCAGGAGATGTAAGAATAGCAAATATTATCCCTCGAACACTTCCTTTATTACAATATATGCCACTACTAGTATCTTTTATTAACTAACTTAATTGATACTTTTTTTCTTTCTTTTTGCAGTGATCTGTCTAGAAACTTTCTCAATGGTTCAATTCCTCCCGAATGGGGAGCCTTGCCACTTGAAAAACTGTATGTATATATGCTTGTCTCTGTCCATATACACTTTAAATCTGTGCATAAATGTGTAGATTGATTTGTTGGATGATGAAATGCAGTTCCTTACTTGGAAACCGAATAACTGGTCCAATCCCAAAAGAGATTGGAAACATCACAAGCCTTATCATCCTGTACACTTCTTTGATCGCTCTCTCTCCTTAAAAATGTAAAATTTTTAGATAACTCATACATTGGTGATAATGTCTTGATTTGATTTTTTTTTGTGGAACATTTGGTTTTTAGTACCTTGGAATTCAACCAGATTTCAGGTAAATTACCTTCAGAGCTTGGGAATCTATCAAACATTAACAGAATGTAAGAATATTTGTCCAAGTTCTTTTACAGGCTACAGAAACTTTCAGAGAATTTACTAGTGTTGAGGCTATGTTTTATCTTTGTAGGCTTCTTAGCTCGAACTACTTGAGTGGAGACATCCCAAGTACATTCTCCAAACTTACAACATTGACTGATTTGTAAGACTTAGTCTAATTTTCTTTCATTTCGTAATGCATATTACATATATATATATATATATATATATATATATATGAATATTAACATATATTATACCTTGATTTGTAGCCGTATAAGTGACAACAAGTTCACTGGAACTATACCAGATTTGATCCAGAACTGGACAAAACTTGGAAAACTGTAAGCAGTTCTTTTTGCGTAATCAGATTCTTTAGTTTCTTGTATGGGTATTGGTGACTTACAAATGAGTGAAATGTTGTTGTGTTGCATGCAACAGGGTTATTCAAGCAAGTGGTTTGGCCGGACCAATTCCTAGTACCATTGGTTCTCTTACAAAGTTAACAGACTTGTAAGTACACCAACTTTGCGTGTGTGATTCGTTGTTGTCACCTTTAGTAGAATCATTATCAATAGTATTTATTGTTTCCTTTCTTAATTTTGTTTTGTAGGAGGATCAGTGACCTGAGCGGACCAGAGTCTCCATTTCCGCCACTACAAAACATGAAATTGTTGGAGACATTGTTAGTTTGAGTCTAAGACTAAACAAATTCAGTAATAGTTTCTTTCCACTTCATTTGAGCTTAACTTCTACTTCCACTCGCTGTTCCTTTACAGGATTTTTAGGAACTGCAATCTTCCAGGAGAGTTACCAGCGTATCTTGGACGGATCACATCATTAAAGCTCTTGTAAGTAAACTCTTTTATCCTTTGCCCAGCATAAAATATGAAGAAAAAAAATTCAAGATGACATTGCGAGACTCATTTTTCAG
Organism: Brassica napus; assembly: GCF_020379485.1. Lineage (NCBI taxonomy): Eukaryota > Viridiplantae > Streptophyta > Magnoliopsida > Brassicales > Brassicaceae > Brassica > Brassica napus. The sequence continues at coordinate 23,833,436 of NC_063438.1, read as the reverse complement.
AGATCTTAGCTTTAATAAGCTAAGTGGACGGGTTCCAGTAACATATAGAGCTCTTTCCAACGTAGATAACATGTATGACTCTCTGCTCCTCTCTTCTTTTTTGGTTTAAAATCTATCTATGGATGAAATTTAAATGATCAGTTGAATTTTGTTTTCTAATCTTCCAGATATTTTACAAGTAACATGTTAAGTGGGGAAGTGCCAACTTGGATGGTAGACAATGGAGATAAGATGTGAGTTTTCTTCAACGATATGTATATATATATAACACAATATTTTGTAGTGACACAAATAATATTTTGTTTCGTTATTTATATTGCAGTGATCTAACTTACAATGACTTTACCAATGATCTAAGAACCGCAGAATGTCAGAAGAATGCTGTGTAAGAAGAACAATATAATTCCATAACTTCTCGTGCCTTAAAATATCAATATACATCTTACATTTTCTTGTTTCTTTTCATTCATAGGAATATGTTTTCAAGCACAAGCCCTATAGTGGCGAATAACCAGTAAGCCTTTTTTTCTTCTATTTTAAAATCGTCTTGCTCATTAACATCTGGGAAATATTCTGCCATGGTTAAAGCAGTGAGACCAACTTTCATTTCATAAGACTATGGCTACTTCTCTCCAACACTGACTAGAATATTGATATTATGTTGTTATGTTTTTCTACAGCTCAAACGTTTCGTGTCTGAGTAGCTATAAATGTCCCAAAAGTAAGTCTTTGCACAAAACCATATCGCTAAAAATTTAGTAGCGCATCTGACTTAACTTTTGTTATTCTTAAGCTTTCTATGGACTTCATATAAACTGTGGTGGTTCTGAACTTACAATCAATGGGACTAAGTATGATGCTGATACATCGGATAGACCAATCTTCTACGACAGTAGAAACGGTTGGGTTTCAAGCAACACCGGGAAGTTCTTGGATGATGAGCGGTCTCCCAATGAAGTAACCTTATGGGCAAATACGTCAGAGCTTAGTATAGCAGATCCTAGTCTTTATACACATGCACGTCTCTCTGCCATTTCCCTCACTTACTACGCATTTTGTCTTGGACAAGGAAACTACACTGTTAATCTCCACTTTGCTGAAATTGTGTTCACTGGCAACCAAACATTTAGCAGTTTGGGGAGACGATTCTTTGACATATACGTTCAGGTAATTTACTTTTTACTTTTCTAAAAAATGTTTGAAAAGATTGTAATGCTTTAAATCAACTGGCGTGTGTGGTAATGTGCAGGGAAAGTTTGTGCTTAAGGATTTCAATATAGTAGATGAGGCAAAAGGTGTTGGAAGAGCTGTGGTTATGCGTTTCCCGGTCATGATTACAGATGGGAAACTTGAAATAAGATTGTTCTGGGCTGGCAAAGGAACTCAAGGTCTTCCTACAAGAGGTGTATATGGTGCTCTCATATCAGCTATATCCGTAGATCCAAGTATACTTTGCAAAACTTGAAACTATCTGACAGAGAGAATTATTTGAGTGTTTTTTGTATTTATCTTTAATGATCTTGTTGTAGATTTCATTCCACCTAAGGAAGCTGGCACCGGAAGTGGTGGTGGAAGCTCTATTGGCACGTTGGTTGGTGCTGTGGTTGCTTCGACGTTGTTTCTTGTGCTTTTAATCGGTGGTATTTTATGGTGGAGAGGTTGCTTAAGACCCAAGAGTCAGATGGAAAAAGGTACTCCTTCTGTTTTTAAATACATGAAGTTTTAGGAAAATTTGTTTATTCCAAACTAGATGATGTTTTCAACAAAGTAAAAGTTAATAACAATTAATGTTCTATTATCAATGATATTATGCAGTTTATTTTAATATTGGTCAAATTGTGGTTAGCTGAATAGTTGTTGATATTTTTGTTTAGAAAATGTAAAGAACTAAATATTTTTTAATTTATGTATCTACTATTAAAATATCATCTATAAAAAAAACGGAAGTACTTAGTAAGACTTACTGAGTTAAAAGTCTATATATGTTTTTCTCAAACTTAAATATCTTTATTCTTCTTCTTCACCAACAGATTTCAAGAACTTGGATTTCCAGATAAGTTCCTTTTCGTTGAGGCAAATCAAAGTTGCTACAAACAACTTTGATCCAGCAAACAAGATTGGAGAAGGTGGTTTCGGTCCTGTACACAAGGTTAGTATCATAAAGTAGTTGACATCTTTTAAATATTATTTGTGAAGTGATTTCACACCTGTCATTTCCACAATTATTTTCACCAAAAAATATGACATGATATTAAAATTGATGACATGACTTATGGTTAAATGTGACATGTATACTACATTTAATGTTAATCTCATTTTTTTGTAACTTTTGATAATACGGTAATAACTAATAAATCATCATTAAAATAAATCTATTCACATATGTCATTAAATAATTTGATAATAGAACTAAGAAATATTTTTTAAAAAATTGAAATATTATTTAAGTATATTTTTATAATCATACAATTTTTATTATTAAAAATTTCGAAATGTTATACAATCTTTATAAAAAGATATTATTTTTAATCGTAATATCATTTATTTCTTGTTGATATCTAGATTTTAGAAATTCTGTTTATTTTTATATTTTGATAGTTACAAGAAAAATTATATCAATTTTACTTTATTTTATACAAGTTAATTTAATATATCTTAACCAAAATAAACAAATAAAAATCTATCTAAATTATGATTTTAAATATAATTTTAATTAAATTAAATTATTTATTTTATCTTAATTTTATGTTTAACTAAATTAGTATTTATATTAAAATATTGGTTTAAAATAACAAAATCTAAAACATTAACAAAATTTTATTTTTAAATATAATTTAAATTTAAAATTTTATTGCTACACATAGTGCAGGAAAACACCTAGTTGTTATGAGAAAAATAGAATGATGAACAATATTTTGTTTATAAAATAAATATTGTGTGCTTTTATGCATACTAAAAAATATTAAATCTGATAATAATATATTATTTTGCGATTAACTATTTTTAAAAATCTAAATCAATCGAATATTAATAGATATAATTATTTTTTTAACAATATAATTTACTATTATTTATTCATATAAAATGCATTGAAAACATAAACAAGTATACATTTTTTTGCAACAGTTATCTTCGGGTAACAGAGAGAGTAGTTGTCTAAAGGTTTTGTATATTGTATGAACCCAGGGAACGTTGACAGATGGAACAGTAATGGCGGTGAAGCAGCTATCATCAAAATCAAAACAAGGGAACAGAGAGTTCTTGAACGAGATTGCTATGATTTCTGCTCTACAACATCCACATTTGGTTAAACTATATGGATGTTGCGTCGAAGGTGACCAGCTCTTGTTAGTCTACGAGTACTTAGAAAACAACAGTCTCGCTCGAGCACTTTTTGGTTAGTGCACCCTTTCTAAAAGCATTAAAATGCATATGTTAGTCTGTAAAAATATTTCTTTTGTTTCTTAAAGGACCTCAAGAGACTCAAATACGACTAGATTGGCCAACTAGGCAGAAGATTTGCGTTGGAATAGCTAGAGGTTTAGCTTATCTTCATGAGGAATCAAGACTCAAGATTGTACACAGAGATATCAAAGCCACTAATGTCTTGCTAGATAAGGAACTCAACGCAAAGATTTCGGATTTCGGTCTTGCTAAGCTTGATGAAGAAGAAAACACACACATCAGCACACGAGTGGCAGGAACATAGTGAGTCAAACAAGAAGTTTCAGATCTATGAAGATTTCTTATAACCAAAACAAACTTGTTTATGCAGCGGATACATGGCTCCAGAATACGCCATGAAAGGTCATTTGACAGATAAAGCAGACGTCTATAGTTTTGGAGTTGTGGCCCTAGAAATCGTTCATGGAAGAAGCAACACGATCACACGTTCCAGAGTCGAGACCTTTAACCTTCTTGACTGGGTAAGTTATTATTTTTTCGACTCTAAACCCTAAATACTTTTCTGAAACAAAATGATGACTCTGAATCTCAATATATTTCCAAAGGTACACGTTCTAAGGGAGCAAAACAAACTGATGGAAGTAGTTGACCCGAGGCTTGGAACAGATTACAACAGAGAAGAAGCAATGACCATGATCCAGATAGGGATCCTATGCACCAGTCAAGTTTCGTCGGAAAGACCATCCATGTCGACGGTGGTGAGCATTCTCGAAGGAAGTTCCACGGTGAATGTTGAGAAGCTTCTTGAAGCTTCGTTCAACAAAGGAAGCGAGAAAGACGAAGAGAGCGTGAGGGCGATGAAGAAGCATTACGCGATGATAAATGAAGAGGAGATGACTATGTTGGATCAGACTATGAGCACGGACGGACCATTCACGTCGTCTTCTACTTCCACGGCCAACGCCAGCGATCTTTACCCTCTTAAGCCTGATTCTGCTTATTGGAACTCTAGGGCCGTTTAGTTATGCATCATGTTAAAAGAAAAAACACTATGAAGCAAGTAACTGTGTGTTTTCTTTTTGTTTTTCTTTTTTGTAAAATTTACTTTTGAATTGTGATAAATTTGTGTTTAAGATAATTAGAAGGTACTACCCAGCGTTAAAAAAACAAGACGATTAGAAGGTTATGTTTCTTGCAGATGGTCTAAAACATTTCACTTGGACCGGCCTAAAACGTGTTCCAAGACATTTTATGCTTAATATCTTTGACTCTTCAAGTGGAAACAGTTGGTGCACTACGGCTCTGTTCCAATCTCCTCCGCTTGGCTGCAATAGATCAGTAACCATTAAAGAACTGCCGGATTTGGATGCTGGTCCCATAGGTTGTTCTTGAGAGGTAGCACTCAGCCACCGTTCCGACCAGGCTTTATTAAAAGATTGACCATCGCCAATAGAGAAAGTATCTACAAACTAAACAAGACAGAGGTAGCAGTCTCTTCCAACAACATATAAACAGCAGAGAGCAGATCATTAGCTAAAGTCTTAAACCATCAACCATTCATGGTATTAAGCAAATCACATCACAAGATAAGACACAATAGTCCCTTCTTACAACATGTAAAAAGCAGATTATTAGCTAAAGTCTTAAACCACTAACGAAATGGTGTTAACTAATCAGATATATTTTCACGTACTAACTATTATTATCTTCCAACAGAAATCACTGACAAGGTAGCTAATTTCTCTCAAGTAGAGCCTGAGAGAGATGAGTGAGATTACGAAAATTCGACAAAATAAAAAGCGCTTTGTGAGTGGATTGCAAATTATATAAAAACATTAGACAGCAAATAAATAAAGCGATTAAATGAATAGATTAGTTTTTAAACAAGGACTGAGGAATTTCAGGCACGGATAGACACAGCATACAAGAGCTTAATGCCACCGTATGAGTGCGAGAGAGGATCAAGTGTGAAGACAGAACCAGACCACTCAATCTTCCCCCAAAGCTCGTGTGGGTGGCGTAACTCCAGGGAAATCTCGGCAGACCAAATCTCCAAAGGCTCAGAGCCTAGAGAGCTAGAGTTCCAGAAGACGACAATGTTCTTGTTCTTATCAGACTTTCTGCAGAGTTTGCTGATATCATATTCGGACAGCTCATCCAAACCCTTCACTTCCTTCCAATTCAACTCATACGGGGAACACCACAGTATTTTCCCACGGGAACTACCACAGAACAAGAATCCCCCAATCCAACACCAATCGCTTCGGTACCCTGGCTTAGAATCTGCTACTCCGTTTGATATACTGTTATCACTTGGTGAGAAGGAGAAGCTTTGACCATCCTCATCCACCGCGTAAACCTCATTCTTTTGTAACATCAACATGCTTTGTCGGATACTGAGGGGCATCTTCCTCGGACTAGTTACAGACAAGAACTCCCAGGTTTCGGTGTCTAGATCGAACACTTCTGCCCAGTTCGAGGAATCAGCGTCATCCCCGCACCCTCCAAGCACGTACATCTTCTGGTCTATAATGTTTGCCGACGCTGAAGCACGAGGCATCTTCTGTTGGATAAGCTTGGAATATAAGTTTCCTTTTCTTTATTGTGTTATGATTATCTATAAGATTAGGAATATGGTTTTCTGATAATACTAATAGAATTAGGAGTTATCTAGTTCTATATATATGGAGATGCATATTGTGTTGCATAAAATTATTGTGACTTGTGATTTGAGCTTGTGATTGAATAAATAAGAGAGGGACTTCTTATTAAGATTGTGATTCTTAAAGCTTTGTGATTCTATATTTGGTATCAGAGCCATCATATAACAAAAGCTTGAAGAAAACAAAACAGCAAACATGAGCGAAGCTAAGGATGAAATCGTGTTACACAAGGAGAAGGGGCCTGCCTCTATAAAGTTTCCAATGCTAACTTCTTCGAACTATACTGTCTGGTCCATGAGAATGAAAATAGCACTCAAAGTCAGCGAAGTGTGGGAAACAATTGATCCAGGAGTTAAAGACGAGAAGAAAAACAATATGGCAATAGCGTTTTTATTCCAGTCTATACCAGAAGCTTTGATCCTTCAAGTGGGGGATTTAGATACAGCGAAAGCAGTGTGGGATGCAATAAAGGCTAGACATGTAGGAGCAGAGAGAGTAAAGGAAGCAAGATTACAAACTCTAATGGCGGAATTTGATAGACTTAAGATGAAAGACGAAGACACTATCGATACATTTGTTGGAAAAATATCAGAAATCACCTCTAAGTCTGCCTCACTTGGAGAGATCATTGAAGAACCAAAAATCGTAAAGAAATTTCTTAAAAGCTTACCAAGACGACGATACATTCAGATTGTTGCTTCATTGGAGCAAGTCCTTGATCTCAATGCCACTAGCTTTGAAGATATAGTTGGGAGGTTAAAAGCTTATGAAGAAAGAATAGGAGAGGAAGATGAGGAGCTTCAAGATGATCGAAGCAAACTACTATACTCCAATGCAGAACACGAACAGTATGGAGGACGTGGAGGTCGAGGACGTGGAGGTCGATACAACTCACGGGGAGGACGAGGTCGAGGTAGATACAGCAACTTCCAACAACAGCGGGAAGCCTATCGACAAGGTGCTCAACGTGATGTCTCTCACATCACTTGTTTCAAGTGTGACAAACTTGGACATTACGCAAACGATTGTCCAGACAAACTGCTTAAACTACAAGAGACCACGGAAAAGAAAGACGATGATACACAAGATGCCGATGAGTTGATGATGCATGAGGTAGTCTATCTCAACGAACAAAAGGTTAACCCAAGCATCTTCGACTCTGACCTCGACAATCAAGACTTGTGGTACCTTGATAACGGAGCTTCCAACCACATGAGTGGAAACCTATCCTTCTTTGATAAGATTGACGAAAAAATAACTGGTAAAGTGCGCTTCGGAGACGATTCCCGTGTCGATATCAAGGGAAAAGGCTCCATTCGGTTTGTATTCAAAGGAGGCGCTAAGAAGATACTAAACGATGTGTACTACATCCCGGCGTTAAAGAGCAATATTGTAAGCCTAGGACAAGCTACTGAAGTTGGCTGTGAGGTACGGTTAAAAGGTGACACGCTAATGCTATATGATCGCAATGGACATCTCATGATCGAGACTGTACGATCAAGGAACCGTCTATACAAAGTCACCTTGCAAACAGACAAAATACAATGCTTACAAATAGCATCGAGTGAATCATCAAAGTGGCATGCGAGACTCGGTCATGTTAACACTGAGACGATGAAATTAATGATAAATAAGGAGCTTGTCACTGGCATTCCAAGGATTATGGTCGAGAAAGAAACATGTACATCCTGTTTGCTTGGAAAACAGAGTAGACAACCGTTTCCGCAGAAAACTCAATACCGAGCAACACAACTTCTGGAACTCATCCATGGAGACCTTTGCGGTCCTATTACTCCTGCTACACCAGGACAGAAACGTTATGTTTTTGTTCTTATTGATGATTGCTCCCGTTACATGTGGACTATTTTGATGAAAGAAAAAAGTGAAGCTTTCGAAAGCTTCAAGCGGTTCAAAACGATGGTCGAACAAGAAACAAAAACTGAGATTCAAACACTGAGAACGGACAGAGGCGGTGAGTTCACCTCTCACGAGTTTGATAACTTCTGCAACAAGAACGGTATACGGAGACATCTTACAGCACCCTGGTCGCCTCAACAAAACGGCGTTGTCGAACGACGAAACCGTACGTTACTCGAGATGACCAGAAGCATATTAAAGCATATGGATGTTCCTAATCACCTATGGGGAGAGGCAGTACGACACGCTACTTATTTGATTAATCGACTTGCGACAAGATCACTTAGTGAGAAGACACCGTATGAAGTCTTGCGGTCCAAGAAACCAAACCTTAATCACTTAAGGGTTTTTGGATGTGTGTGTTATGCAGTATCAGATAAAACTGGGAGAAAGAAACTTGATGACCGCTCACGACGTCTAGTACATCTCGGGATTGAACCCGGGAGCAAAGCTTACCGGCTCCTAGACCCATCGAAGATGAGAATTGTGGTGAATCGCGACGTGATCTTTACAGAAGATGTAAGCTGGAAATGGAATACAGAGAAACAGAGTAATGAAAGGAACCTTGGAGGGTTCGAACTCAAACTAAAGGGTTCCCTTGAGGCGCAAGGTACGGAGGAATCAGGAGATTTGCTTGGTAATGACACTCCAATCGAAGTGGAGGATGATGATGATGATGATGAAACAGAGGATGAGCAGCCTCAGCTTGCGCCAAGGCGATCAACAAGAATAGGTAGCAAACCCGCCTATCTAGATGACTACATTCTTCTTGCTGAGGAAGAACACGAACGGCTTCTTATGATCATCAATGATGAACCTTGGAGCTTCTCGGAAGCAAAAGAGCTACAAGTCTGGCTCGATGCTTGTAGAGACGAGATAGTCTCGATTGAGAAGAACAATACATGGATCCTTGTTGACTTGCCTATAGGAGTGAAACCTATCGGATTAAAGTGGGTTTTTAAACTGAAACGGAACGCTGATGGGAGTATTATCAAGTACAAAGCTCGACTAGTAGCCAAAGGCTATGTTCAGAAGCATGGAATTGATTATGACGAAGTATTTGCTCCGGTAGCTCGAGTGGAAACCATCCGTCTTGTCATTGCCTTGGCCGCAGCGTCCGGTTGGGAAATACACCACCTCGATGTGAAAACTGCCTTTTTACACGGTGACTTGAAGGAAGAGGTATTTGTGTCTCAGCCTGAAGGGTTTGAGGTGGCAGGACAAGAAGGAAAGGTGTACAAGTTAAGAAAAGCTCTGTATGGGCTAAAGCAAGCTCCCCGGGCGTGGAACGTCAAGCTTAACAAGATACTCGTTGGTCTGAACTTTCATCGATGCTCTAAAGAACCATCTCTCTACAGAAGGCAGGACAAAACAAGCCTGTTAATCGTTGTGGTCTATGTAGATGATTTACTCATAACAGGTTCGTCTCTATCAGCCATAGTCAAGTTTAAAGAGAGCATGGCAGTTGAGTTTGAGATGAGTGATCTTGGTAAACTTACATACTATTTGGGTATTGAGGTATATCAATTTGATGGTGGTATTACGCTGAAGCAGAGCCGTTATGCGACTAAACTTCTTGAGGAAAGTGGTATGGGTATGAGTAATTCAAGTCATGTGCCTATGGATTTTAATGTGAGGTTATCAAAGTCACCGGCTGAAAGAAGCATCGATGAGACAGAGTACAGAAGAAATATAGGTTGTCTCCGCTACTTACTGCACACTCGTCCAGATTTGAACTTTAGTGTTGGACTCTTGAGTCGATATATGCAAGAACCAAAGGAGTCACATGGTGCAGCTTTGAAGCAAATCCTAAGGTATATACGAGGGACTACGTCTCACGGTATTATGTTCACTCGATCCTCAAGGCTGGAAATAGTTGGCTTCAGTGATAGTTCACATAATGTTGACGAAGATGATGGGAAAAGCACAACGGGTCATGTATTTTATCTTGATGATAGTCCAATCACATGGTCCTCACAGAAGCAAGAGATAGTTGCTCTGTCATCGTGCGAGGCTGAGTTTATGGCTGCCACAGAAGCAGCAAAGCAGGCGATATGGTTGCAAGAGTTGCTTGGCGAGGTCATGGGAAAGGCATGCGAGAAGGTGACATTAAAGGTGGACAATAAGTCTGCAATTTCACTTACGAAAAATCCTGTTTTCCATGGCCGAAGCAAGCACATTCATCGAAGGTTTCATTTTATTCGCGAGTGTGTTGAGAAGGAGCAGATCGAGGTAAAACATGTACCGGGCATTGAACAGAGAGCAGACATACTGACTAAATCGTTGGGAAGAACAAAGTTTGTTGAAATGAGAAACTTAATCGGGGTCAAGAACGTGAATGAAAATGAGCTCAAGCTTACGGGGGAGAATGTTGGATAAGCTTGGAATATAAGTTTCCTTTTCTTTATTGTGTTATGATTATCTATAAGATTAGGAATATGGTTTTGTGATAATACTAATAGAATTAGGAGTTATCTAGTTCTATATATACGGAGATGCATATTGTGTTGCATAAAATTATTGTGACTTGTGATTTGAGCTTGTGATTGAATAAATAAGAGAGGGACTTCTTATTAAGATTGTGATTCTTAAAGCTTTGTGATTCTATATCTTCATGGGCGGAAGAGACTGCCAAGTGTTATCGAAACAATCGAAGAAGGAGACATCCGAAGTGGGTTTGCCGTTTACGAGTCCACCGACAACAAACACCCCAAAACTCCTCAACACGAAAGCGGACGATGATTCCGGAGGAGCCTTGTCGGATTTTAGATGGATGGGTTTCAGACGACGGTGCACGGGGTTGAGGATAAACCAGCGTGGGGTCGGTTCTGGTAAGATGTGCAACCACAGGTAGATGTTTGACTCGAGACAACGCATCTGGAATCTCAATAGCCGGAAATCAAGGGAAACGATGAGAGATCGGTGTTCCTTGGAGGCCATAGCCAAAGCCGCGAGGTCTACTCTCGATACCTGAGCCAAGCACTTCATAGCCACTTCTTGCGGTAACGACCATATCCCACACATCTTCGTCTTCTTATTCTTCTTCCTCGTTCAAGCAAAAGCAGAAGTTATTAGTTTCGTCTTTGACATGCCTGACTCTATGTATATATATATATAAAGGATAATACCATCTACACACGTTTTAAGGAAATAGAAAAAGGAAATAATACTTTTCTAAACACAAATTATATAATAAAAATCTATGCACACTTTTGAGGAGTCGAGACTCAAGATTGTACACGGAGACAGCAAAGCCACTAATGTCTTGCTGGATAAGGAACTCAACGCTAAGATTTCGGATTTCAGTGCTTGATGAAGAAGAAAACACACACATCAGCACACGAGTCGCAGGAACATAGTGAGTCAAACAAGAAGTTTCATCAGCTTTATATATGTAGATTTCTTGTAACCAAAGCAAACTTGTTTATGCCGCGGATACATAGCTCCAGAATACGCCATAAGAGGTCATTTGACAGATAAAAGCAGATGCCTACAGTTTCGGATTCGTTGCCCTAGAAATCGTTCACGGAAGAAGCAACACGATCACACGATCCAGAGTCGAGACCTTCAACCTTCTTGACTAGGTAAGTTATTATTTTTTCGAATCTAAACCCTAAATCCTAAATACTTTTCTGAAACAAAAAAGATGACTATGAATCTCTCAGTATGTTTCCAAAGGTACACGTTCTAAGGGAGCAAGACAAACTGGTGGAACTAGTAGACCCGAGGCTTGGAACAGATTACAACAGAGAAGAAGCAATGGCCATGATCCAGATAGGGATTCTCTGCACCAGTCAAGTTTCGTCGGAAAGACTGTCAATGTGTACGGTGGTGAGCATACTAGAAGGAAGTTCCACGGTGAATGTTGAGAAGCTTCTTGAAGCTTCCTTCAACAAAGGAAGCGAGAAAGATAATGAGAGCGTGAGGGCGATGAAGAAGCAGTACGCGATGATAAATGAAGAGGAGATGAATATGTTGGATCAGACTATCAGCACCGACGGACCATTCACGTCGTCTTCTACTTCCACGGCCAACGCCAGCGATCTTTACCCTCTTAAGCCTGATTCTGCTTATTGGAACTGTAGGGCCGTTTAGTTATGTATTATGTTCAAAAAAAAAAAACACTATGAAGCAAGTAATTGTGTCTTTTCTTTTTGTTTTCCTTTTTGTAAAATTTACTTTTGAATTGTGATAAATTTGTATTTAAGACAATTACAAGGTTATGTTTCTTGAAGCATAATATGAGATATATTTTTGCTGAAGGGAATCAACATGTCCAAGACAATTTTAGATGAAATAATGCCAGTGAAGATAAATTATTGTTTCTTTTATTAACTAGGGCTGTTTAGACCGAAGTCTAACTAACCCCACATGGAGACACTATGGAACTATGTTTGATTGCTAACCATAACAGTTAATTTGGATTATATAAGTTATACGAAAATATTGTTGTAGTTCTTAGTTCTTACAACATCTGTACATCTGTTCACAAATGATTGGCTTGTATTTGTTTAATAAGATCCATCTATACTGCCGTTTAGAATATTGCTCTATACAAAACTATTTTCAACTAAACTTAATGAATTGATTAAATATATTAATATGCAGGTCAATAAGTTTTTTCACGGGGTGGCACAAATTGAAATCCTTTTAAACTGAAAAAAAAAACACAAAGAAACGTCTTCACAAAATATTTATGGTGCGAACAAACCGATCAGAGCATGATTTAATTTTGCACTAAAGGTAATATCATTAAATTTGTTGACCGTGAATATTATGTTACTATAATTTTATAATCAACATCTGAAAAAACATTATAGAAAGTTCACGTCTTTAAAGAATACATGTCTCTAAAGAATACAGGTCTAACTGGTAACTATCTCATGAATACTAAAAATAAATAGGAAAATAATGGATAAGAATAAAATTATGTAAGAATGATGAGGAATGGCTATTTTATATGAAATTTAGTGAGAAACAAATTTATTCTTTAATTCTCTACAATAAAAAGAATAAAAAGAAATAATTGTTCCTACAAATGGTAAACTTTATTATGAATGCATTATTCATCTTCATTCATTTGTCAGCATTGATAGCCTAGATATACACAAACAACTGTTCATATTTGATTTTAAGATTTCTTACCAAAACGAATATCGCATTATATGGCATTATAGTTCATGTATTTGACTCAAAAAAACAAACAACAAAATTATATATATACATATGGGTGTATAAAATCCCAGGTGTGTATTTGAATCTCTCTTTATCTCTCGCTCTCGTCTGTGGTGAAATGGGTTACAGGATAACGCCATTTCTTATGGCTCTATGTTAGTGTTGTCGCTCCTCCTCCTTCTTCCTCTTCTTGCAAAGGGATGTGATATGTTCACGGGACAGTGGGTGAAGGATCCTTCCTACCCTCTCTACGATCCTTCCACGTGTCCATTCATAAGACGCGAATTCGGTTGCAAGAAAAATGGACGGCCGGATCTCGACTACCCTACCTTCAGATGGCAACCACAGGGATGCAAATTAGCATGGTATCATCAGTTAATCTATAATACCTTTTTAATTCTTTCTTTGTTGTTGTTTCTAGATGTTTTGCATCAAATGTATCATTGTGAATATATAACACACACACAAGCCAGCAAATTTCTTGATTTTAACGTTAATTATCATTTATCACACTTGCCTTAAGAAGCCACCGTTATTTTACTGTTTTGTTGTGTAGGTTCAATGGAGTAGATTTTTTGCAGAAAAATAAAGGGAAGAAGATAATGTTTGTAGGTGATTCTCTTAGCCTAAATCAATGGCAGTCTTTGACATGTATGCTACACTCTTCTGTTCCCAAGTCTCCCTATACTATGACCACAGAAGGCACTATCTCAACCTTCACATTCCAGGTAATAATAATACACTCGTTCTGGTTACGTAAAATATATCTCTCAAATAGAAAACCGGGATGAGTTAAACCAAACTAAACCATAAATGCTTAATGTATTCAGGAGTATGGAGTTGGAATAAAGTTTGATAGGAATCCGTATTTGGTAGATATAGTGAGTGAGAAGATTGGGAGCGTAATGAAGCTTGATTCGATCAACGATGGAAAGAATTGGTTAGGAATGGATACACTGATTTTCAACACTTGGCATTGGTGGAGCCGTAAATCGTAATTCTTCACCTTTGCCTATTCTTGGCTTAATTAAATCACTAGAAGTTTATGTTCGAATTGTTTTGGGCAGATGGGATTATATTCAAATAGGAAGTAACTTCACAAAAGACATGGACCGCATGGCGGCATTCGAAATCGCACTTGGAACTTGGGGCAAATGGGTCGATACCGTGGTAGATACTAGCAAAACTAGAGTATTTTTCCAAGGAATTTCACCATCTCATTACAAGTAAGTTGTTATACACATTTTCTTAATCGGCAATCAATCAGATATTTTAAACTTTCATTTTGTTTGTTTGGTAGTGGATCTCTATGGGGTGAACCAGCGGCACATAGTTGCGCGGGACAGACGGAACCACTTTGGGGGACAAGTTATCCAGGCGGATTGCCACCAGAAGTTGGAGTTTTGAAGAGAGCACTCGGGAAAATTACCAAACCGGTGACATTGCTAGACATTACTATGCTTTCATTGCTTCGCAAAGATGGTCACCCTTCCATTTACGGTATAGGCGGCCGAACCGGCAATGACTGCAGCCACTGGTGTCTCTCTGGCGTACCAGATACTTGGAATGAGATTCTTTACAATTATATGCTTTAGTAAGAAACATTTAAATATAGGAAAACAACATTATAACATATTTGTTATTGTGTTTGATTCTACATTTGAATCTGAATAAAATAAAGGTCCGTTTCTAATAGACTACATTTTTGTTATTGTGTTTGATTCTACATTTAAGTAGGACTCCATAATTCGACTTATTAAGGAACAAATAAATATAAAATATGCATTCGACGAGTGAAATCAAAGAGGGGGTAGTGAGGTTGAGAAAGGGGATGGATGGTGTGCGACCCAAGCAAGTAAATCGGATGATTACAGGCAAACTACGAATTCGTTAGATTAATAACTTCCATTACGAACAAAACACGTATGAAATTACAAAATTTTCAAGCAATCTCTACATTACTTAGATAACAATGGAATACTGAACGTGAATTAAGAATCATATTCATGCGTTAGCTATGCTCAAAGCCAGACAACCATGGAGAAATCACAATGGTCTTTGCATGATCACCTAATCTCTTACGGTGAAATTCTAAGTAATAGAAATATAAACTATCACAGATACGACAAAAATGGTCCTCAGCTCAGTGGTAGAGCATTTGACTGCAGATCAAGAGGTCACCGGTTCAAACCCGTAGGGCCCTTTATGTTTTTATTCTTTTTCCCTTTCGAAACTGTCTTCTGCTCATTCTACCTTTAGTCCCCTGAATATATTCATTTGTACATCCTAATGTTAGAATGCAAGATCAATTCTAGAAGAGCTACAAGTGTCATACCTGTACCATGGTCTCAAAACTCTTTGCTGGTCGTCTTGTTTTCAGCTTTCACTTATGCAACAAGTAACAGGAAACAATCAGCCACAGATCTTCTTACCAAAGGAAGTCATCTTTTCCTTCTGGGGATTAGATATATATTTTGAAGTAAAGCTGTGGATTTAAAAGGAAACACAGAGAGAAATCTCTTTAACAGCAACAAAAAGAAAATTAGAGTATGAAACAAATCAACAATCCTTCTTTATTATACTGTACTCTACAGGCTTCACCGTATCTGATGCTGCTGTCTTTGGTTCTGTCTATGGTGACGCCTTGATCTCTCTTCCAAGGCACAGAACTGAGCATAGTCCCTCCAGCTATAGTAGTGACACCTGTGAAAAAATATGTTCAAAAAGGACTCTTTACATCATTGAAGTTTGATAATTGTTCAAAAAATAAGAATGCATACCTGAATCTCCAATTATGGCTAGGTTCAAAGTCAGCAACATAAACATTCCCTTTATCATCCATTCTGACTCCTTTTAGTTTTATGATGATTAAAACGAGCCTCGCTATGTTTTCCATCAGCATGTCTCATTTTACTTTGAAATGATCCAGCCACCAATCTTCCCTTGCTGTTTGCACACACATACTCCCTCCGTTCCTTAAAGATACATATTCTAGATAAAAATTTTGTTTCTAAAAAAATTATTTTTTACATTTTCAATGCATGTTTTATTAACTAATTACAAACTTCAAAAATTTTAATTGCACTAATTAATTTTTTATTGGCTTAAAATTGTGGAAAGAAGAGAAACACAAAAAATTATGCAAATTTAATGTGTTTTATTAAAATATGTGAAAAAACTAGAATATTGATCGTTTAAGAACAAAGAGAGTATATTACAAACAAAGTCAAAACAATCTCCAACCCTCAGGGGCGGAGCTATTAACACATATATTCTCTCACTCCGGTCAAGACACGTCACTAAAGGCCGGACTCGTTCAAACGTAGTGGTTGCGTTGCGGATGCGGATGGTTTCGGTTTTTCGCGGTTTTAAGAGATTTGTACGACTCGTTCTGCGGTTAGAAATTGATACGTTTGCAGGACACTTGTGACTAGTTAACTACCAAATGCAGTAGCGGTTAAATAATAAATTAACAATATTTACATTTATATAATAATAAATATATCAAAAATCATAATATTATAATAAATATAAAAATTATATTTAGAGTGTTATAGTTTTAAATGATTAAAAATTATAAAAATATTTTTATTTTAATTTTTTTCAATATTAATTAAAATATAATAGATATATTTTAGTATTCTTATAATTCGAATTTAAAATTATTATTCATTTTTGTAATTATATTGTTTTTTTAAAAGAAAAAAATTATCTTCCCGCAAATGCAAACGCTAGCTGAAACTAGCTTTTAAAATTAAGAGGTTTAGAATGGTTTGAAGCAGTTTGGAGCGGTCTGAGCGATTGTTGCAAAACGCCAACAACTAATACTAACCGCAAAAGCTGTGTTTGCGGGTGGTAGCGGGAAAACCAGTCATACTCTAAATAGGCGACATCTGTCATCTTTCAACGATTCGCTGACTGGTTCAAACGCAGCGGTTGCGGTTGCGGTTGCGGGAGTTTGTGGATGCGGGCAGTTGCGGTTTCTAGCGGTTTTAAGAGATTCGTACGACTGGTACTGAAGTTAAAAATTGAGGCGTTTGCGGGTGACTTATGACTGGTTAACTACCAAATGCGGTAACAGTCAAATAATAAATTAACAATATTTACATTTAATATAATTATAAAAATATCAAAAATCATAAAATTATAATAAATATAAAATTTATATTTAGAAAGTTATAATTTTAATTTTTTAAAATTTATTGAAATTATTTTTATTATAAAATTTTATAATATTAATTAAAATATAATAGATATATTTTAATATTTTCATAATTTCAATTTTAAATTTTTTATTAAATATTTTTACTTTTGTATATATATTGTTTTAAAAAAAAAATTTACCTTCTCGCAACCGTCCGCAACCGCAAACGCTAGCTGCAGCCAACTTTTGAATTTATGAAATTTGGAGCGGTTTAAAACGGTTTAGAGCGATTTGAGTGATTGTTGCAAACCGCTGACAACCACTACTAACCGCAAAAGCTGCGTTTGCGGATGGTAGCGGGAAAACCAGTCGCCCCCTAAATGTGTTTTTTTTTGCTCAATTAGTTATCTTCGTTACGCTGTGTTTATGGGATCTGTCTGTGCTTATGTTACGGCTCGAAAGCCCAATAGATTCGATTCAACCCTAATTTTTGTTTGACGAGAAGAATGGAGTTTAAGGCTTGTCACTTCTCTTTGGTCTGCAGCGACTTCTGATATTCCTTAGTATCACTGAAACGCTCTCAGTTATGTCTTCTTCGTGTTCAATCCCTTCTTAATTCGAACAGTCACGATCGAGCCTTGAATCCGATCTTTTTCTTATACTTTCTCTGATGCCTACAATGGAGTTTCAAGAGATTGGATGACTCAAATTGTTGTGAAAAATCTCTGTTTAGTCTTCTGTTCTAACCAAAACAGTGCAGAGTCATCCTCTAATCAAAATACAAGGTTTATTACATAGAGGAGAAAATGCACCAGAAGCGAACGATGCATTTTCTCCACTATGTAATAAATGTTTTTGAAGATCTTTAAAATTTCAGGAGGGAGCAATGCTGCATAAGATTACATGATAACTTCAGCTCATGATCCTTTCCCTGTCTGTATGGAAAGAAAATGCACCTTAGCTTCTGGGAGTGTATCAATTCTTCACTACCGAGTTTAACTAGAACACTGAATTGATTGTGTGTGTGTGACATATTGATTCAAACTTTTTTTGGGGTTCAAGTTTAAGAGAGCACACCTGTCATTTATTTGAGCAGCAAATGTTGTTTGATTCAAGAATGATTGAAAGCTCTCAACTGTCCTTCGTACCTCTTCTTATCAAAAGACTAATGGCCAGGGCAAGATGGTAGAACATGCCTCTTCCCCAGCAAGAATTGTTACGGATTCCTTCTCCAAGCCAACCGAGTGAGTCATCTTCTCCAATTCCAGATCACGAATCCAAGGCCCAGGAGGAAAAGGAAACTAGCTCAACTGGCTCTTCTATCTCCGATACACCCCGAAACCAAACCATCCATCTTCGGTTCTGGTTATAAGGATTGGTAATCTAAACTCGGAAACAACTGATTCAGAGATACACTCGAAGTGCTTGTCCATTGGCTCTCTCGAAGGGCTTGCTAGGATTAATGAGGACAGTGTTGAAGTTTCCTTTCGAGCTAGAAGCATGAACGAAGCAAATTCTATACTGGAACTGAAGATGTTTGGTTCTTGATTTAGAATCTTTGAAGGCTGTTGTTGAATTACACTCTTGTTAACTTCTCTTTGCAGGCTAAACGAAGCAACCGTAGATCACTCTCAATGGATGGCTGAGGTTGTACCAGAAGCCGATGAAGCTTCTAAAGAACAAATGGGTAGGAGGATCAGTAGTTCTTTCGAAGATATGAAGACGCAACTAATGATGCGACACATTCTTGTGAGAGACTTGGAAATGTTGGTGCACTCGGTAGTACATCTGGAGAATCATCCAATGGATCACGAAGGAACTAAAGCTTTGGGATGTTTTCAAGAAGCCTAATGGCGCTTTTGCTTATTTGTCGAGTCTCTACTTGATAATCATCAATTGAACTGGGGTTAGTGTGCCAAATTTTTTAAGTTAGGGATTGTAACGAAACTATCACAAATTACAGGATGAGGTAAAGTTTTTGAACCCCGTTAATGTTTTTTTATGGGCTAGTGATCTGCGCAAAGTTGCTTGAAGACAGTTGTTTGGTCTGTTTTGTGTGTGTTTTGATAAGACATTGTTGTGTGTGTTTTGTTACTTTCTACAGGTTGAGCTTGCATGGATGTTTTTCTTTTTTTTTTTTCTGTACATAAACGAGTTCATATCTGTTTTTTGTAATAATGATTTGATCATTTTAATCTGCAGTGTTTTTGTCTTTCTTTTAACGTTTGAACTAGTGCGGGTGTTGAATTTTTTTTTGTACTTTAATATTTTTTCTTGATTAGTATTATACATTTTATATGTGTTATCATATAAATATTTGTATAAGTATTTGAATAATTTTAAGTTTTTATTCATCAGAATCGAACCCAAGTGAAATCGGCTAATATGGCTACTTTTGGTTATTAGATTATTTTAGATTATTTTTAATTTGAATTTAAAATATTCAAACTGAATCGGTTAATAGGTTACTTTTAGTATAAATATCTGAACATATTTAATATACATCAAAACTGAATCTATACGAACTTGGGAAGATCCGACCCGAAACCTACATAAAAATTTATAATACCCAAATGAAGCCTAATTTTGTAATCCAAAAATTTGATATTTAAAAGATACAATTCGTAGTTGAACAGGTACCCGAATATCTATGCCTAACGGATTATATAAACAAATAAACTTTTTTTTGACCATTCTCTTGTCACAAATGGAGAAATCTCTTAAAGATTATTTGAGAAGTGATTTGTATATGTGTCATCACTATATTCATAACAGAAAAAATGACATAGTTTAAGAAAAATATGACACATCATCAAGTTAACGGTGACATGTAAAATTTTGTATATTAAAATTTATGTTTTTGGTAATTAAATATGGCAATGATTATTTTCTATATACAGATTTTTTATTTTTGCAAAATTTCATAATATAATAATGACTAATAAATTTTATATCAAAAATATTTTTTTTGCATAAATATTTATTTTGGTATGATTTTAGAAATATGGTAATAGTTATTTCTTTTTTATATATATATATATATATATATAAATAATATATGTCACATTAATAAATAAATAATAATTACGAATATAAGATTTTTCCATCAATTTATAAATCATATTTTTATTATTATATATATTATCAAATAACTGAAGTTATAATTATATATTTTTATCAAATTATATATGTAATTATATTAATGTATATATTTATTATAATTTATTTCTATATTTAAAATAGAGTATTTAAGTAAATTATAATATGAATAAAAATATTCTTATGAAATGGATCTGTATGACTTTTTACGGTAGAAAAAATGTTATTTATCTTTTTATAGAGAAAAATATCATAAAAAGAGAATGGAACTCTTTGAATTATTCATTATTTATTTTCTATCTATGTGATACTATATGGAAAATAAAAATTCGGGGATATATTTGTGGTTAATGTGGTAGCTGAAAATTAGGGTCGTGATAAGCTAAGTTAGTAGGTAGGTGATTGATTTTAGGAATATTTTGTAACTACAAAGATATTAAGTGCAGTACACTTAGTAAAATAAACTCCATGGAAGTCCGTATTTTTTAAGCCCTCGACAAGCTGTTCTCGGAAAAATCATCATTTTTAAGAGCGGATCATCGAAGAGGTCAAAATTACCGGGTTCCGACTCTCGGTTTAACATGGCTCTTTTTTTTTTGCGGCAAGCGGATAGTGTGGACATAGCTGAATTGGTTTCTTGTGTATGCCCTTGTTTAGCTAGATAGAGTTATGTTTAGGTTTATTTTTGTTTTTCTGTTTCTTGTTATTCTTTGTAATTCTGTCAAAAACTTAAAAGCTTGGTAATGATATCTTTACATTTTTACCAAAAAAAAAAACATAACACAAAACCGGAACTCAATTTCACAATTGGATGTAAACCGAGTCAAATTTGTAATATGCATTCTTATGCTAAATGTGCTTAATGTTACACGAAGGTTTGGTAATGCTTCTGTGTTTTAAGTTACAAACTGTATTTTATAATGTTATAAAATATCAAAGAAATGAAAAATGCGGTAGCTGCGGTAAACTGAACCGAGTTGTAGCCTGGTCTGAGGTTCAAAGATATGATTATTTATAGTGGTTTTCGAGTTGGGCTGGTAAAGCCCGATTGGTAAAAAAAACGTGAAAACCTAATTATTTACTAAATAACTGCACTTAGGGCCTGACTGGTTCAAACGATGCGGTTGCGGTTGCGGCTGCGGGCGTTTGCGGATGCGGGTGGTTGCAGTTTCTAGCGGTTTTAAGAGATTTGTACGACTGGTTCTGCGGTTAGAAATTAGTGCGTTTGCGGGATACTTATGACTGGTTAACTACCAAATACAGCAGCGGTTAAATAATAAATTAACAATATTTACATTTTATATAATTATAAAAATATCAAAAATCATAATATTATAATAAATATGTAAATTATATTTTCAAAGTTATAGTTTTAAAATTTTAAAATTATAGAAAATATTTTTATTTTTAAATTTTATAATATTAATTAAAATATAATAGATATATTTTAGTATTTTTATAATTCCATTTTAAAAAATTTATTAAATATTTTTATTTTTGTATTTATATGGTTTTAAAAAAAAAAGAAAAAAAAATTATCCTCCCGCAACCGCCCGCAACCGCAAACGCTAGCTGGAACTAGCTTTTGAATTTAAGAAATTCGGAGCGGTTTGAAGCGATTTGTAGCGGTTTGTATGATTGTTTCGAAACGCTGTCAACCGCTACCAACCGCAAAAGCTGCGTTTGCGAGTGGTAGCGGAGAAACCAGTCAAGCTCTTAATGACGATGGCACAAGATGTAATCTACTAATAATAGCAATCCTAATTAATTCCAAAGATTGTGAATCCACTTATGTTGAAAGATTGTGTCTTTTGAACAATTAAAAGTTGTGTTTTTTAATTTTAAAATAACTATTTATATTGAAAGAATGTAACCATTTATATTGAAAAGTTGTGACTCTTCATATAAGTATTATTACAAAAAGACACAACCTTTTAATTCAAAAGATGTGACTCTTCAAACAAATTTTTGAAAATCTATAAATAGTCCAATGTCCATGCCTTCTCAAAGCATAATTTTTACTAATCAATAAAATGGCAAAGAAAAAAACAATTAATAATAGCAAACCCAAACAATGTTGAAAAATTGTGTGTTTAATAGGAATTTTATTTCTTGTTAAAAGTTGTGTCTTTTCATTATATATTAAGATGTGTCATTTCATTATTTGTTTCAAGAGTTGTGTATTAGTTAGTATTTAAATTATAAAGATGTAATTATTTAAATGAAAAATTGTGACTATTTATATATGTATCATTTAAAAATAACTACCTTTAAATTAAAAAGATGTGACTATTTAAATTGGAAAGTTGTGACTACTCATATAAGTATTATTTCAAAATAACCACCTTTAAACTGAAAAAATGTGATTATTCATCTATATGAAAGTTGCATCTCTTAATCTTTTCTAAAAAAAAAAGATTAATTTTGTTTTTCTAATATGCAACTTTTGGATTTTTTTTAAATAGTTAAAATATCTTAATAAGTGTCTTTTTACAATTATTAGGTTTAAGAGTTGTATCTTTTCAATATAAAAATATTGATGCAAAATATGGTTTAAAGTTAGCTTGAAAAATATGTAATATTTATCTACAGATGATTAAAATTGTGGTCATATAATAAAAGCCATAAAATTATGTGTTATCCAAAAGTGACTATAAAGGAACCGTTCTAAATGTGATGAATAGTTGCATCCCTTTCACAAACAATTACAATGCTTCGGTGATTAAATAAGTGACTGACTTTGCCCTTCAGCAATTATATAAGTGACTGACTTTGCCCTTTCACCTATAATTTTGTTACTGTTCACTCCCCGTTAAATTAAAAAACGGTAGAAAAGAATTCATCGAAATAAAACATCAACAGCATTATTATTTTAGAATCAATTTTGGTTTTTTAATTTTATTTAGAATCAATTTTGTTTACCCCAGGACTCATACATCACTACCTTTAGACATTCATATTCAAAACCGAAGGATTTCAAAAAATAACATTTAATGCAAGAATTGATTGCTCGCTTGATTCAAAAATGGGAATCACAAACTTGAAGGAGATGAAGCATTTCACTGAGCCAAGAACTTTTGCTTGTCGATAAAAATGTAAGCTTTAAATAATTATTTTAAATTTTGATTCTTTTTATTCATCTATTTAATTTTTTATCCTTTTTAGGAGATTTGATAAAAGCTACTATTGATCATCCGCTAATACAATATACACTTTCAAAGAAGGATATATCTACCATATTAGTAACTTTGACATAAAAACAATTAATGATAACTTAGACCCAGAGAGAAGATTAGTTTATTGTCCCAAGTGAGCGAGAAGATTAGTTTACGGCTTTTCGAGAATGACGACCAACTGGATCAGACGCTAATGAATGGAATCTCCCAAGAGAATATGAAAAACAAACTTATGCAGGAAGCCCTGGAAGAAAGGTGGCCAAGGTATATTACACTTTGCTGCTATTCTTGGTTACAGATGGGTATCAGAACCTACAATAGTTGCTGGTGTAAGTGTTCAAGTGGATTGTTCGTTGGCCAAAAAATAAAACGCAATTCATTCCATCTCAACCCACACATTCCTAACCATTCAAAAAGAGATTGGATTACAGAGACATTCAAATAGCGTCAATTGGATTGATTTATGTTCCTGGAGCAAGCAGTGAAAAGAAAATTAAGAGTGGCAGAAATCAAACAAGATATCAAACAGACATCAAACACGTGCAAGAGAAAGATTGATTTATGTTCCTGGACATCAAACAAGACATCAAGACATTGATTTATGTTCTTGGACAAATACGTATTTCAAAAAAAAGGAGGAAGATTAACACAAATTAAAAGTGGCAGAAATTAATTCCTAAGAGTTGTATCTTTTCATCAAAAACTGAAATTAATTTTGTTTTTCCAACATGCAACTATTGGAATTTTGTTTTAAAATAGTTATAATATTTTAATAAGTGTCTTTTTTAAATTATTAGGTTTAAGAGTCATGTCTTCTCATTATAAAAGGTGTGTCTCTTCAGGAAAATAATTGAGATTAATTTATTTTCTAGTATGCAATTATAGGAAAGTAAAAATAAAAAGTAGTTACAAATATATCAAGAAGTGTCTTTCTACTTTTTCCGGAATGCAACTACTGAAATTTTCTTTAAAACTATATATAATATTTTAATAAGTGTCTTTATTAGTTTTGAGAGTCATGGATTCTAATTATAAGAGTGTGTCTTTTCATTAAAAAATTATGTTTTTCCAAAATGCATCTATTAAAAAAAGTTTTTCAAAGTAGGTAAATCTCAATCAACAAGTGTATTTTGTTTTTAACAACTATTTTATTTAAATAAAATGTAAAATTACAACAAGAATATATAAAATAATAGAATTACAACTAAATGCAAAACTAAACCTAGAAAACATTACAACACAAAGAGTAAGAACTGAAGAAATTTTCTTCTGAACCATCTTGTTTCTCTTCATGTAACACCATTTGTATTTGGCTACCATCTTTTTGATGAAATTCCAAATTCTTCTTTGAAGATTTCTTTGATGTATAACATTGGCCAGATTCCAAATAGAATCTATAAGTATTCTGCCAGAGAAAATCCTCTTTACTGATTCTCTGAAAAGAAATAGTAAGAAAATCTGCCAATCTTCAACGATTCTAAGAACATCGCCATACACCAAAGAAAATGAATCTCCAGTGAAAAACCACCCATAAATATCTTGAATTATAACTTTCACGAGCATTGAATACCTTTGTGGTTGCATCACCATAAACAATTCTCAATTATGATTATGAGAATGTTCATCATTTTGTACCTCTCCATCTTTGATATACTTTTTCCATGGTGGCTTCCAGGGCGATTGTTTCCAGAGTAAAGCGATTAGGATGAGTTCCTTACCGCTTGAATCTGGTTTCAACACAAATATTTGTCTTGTGTTGTCATCGACCATGACCATAAAAACCATGTCGGAGATTGTAACAACAAATTGGAAGAAGTGATTATCATCCCATTCGCTGTGAATAAATATGAACTTCTCCACTAACAAAGAGAAGAGCAAAACACAAAGAACAAAATCGTGAAATACCATAACGGAAACTCACGTTTCTTTTGATCTTTAAAAGAGAAAAATAATTGTTTAGGTGTTGAGAATCATGAAAAGAAGAAAAAAATAACCAGAAAGAGATATGTAAAGTCAAATCTCTCTTGAGAATTGCAGAAAAAGTGGCCTTGTGTCAATCGCCATCATGATCGCCAATAACTGCTCTCAGATAACGATCTCCTTCTCCACCATAGTTAACCGGTTTGGTTTAATCAACAAGTGTCTTTATACAATTCTCAGTGTTAAGAATTGTGTCATCTCATTATAAAAGACAAATTAATTTTCAATTAGTTGTTAAAATATCTCAATAAGTGTCTCTTTTATAATTATGTGTCTTTTCATATGCAATAGAGTGTCTTTTGTAATGTTTTGTCTATTCATAATATATTGTAAATATACTATTTTATAGTAACTAAACATTCTTGAATTAAAAAAAAATGTTAAAAGTTGTCTGTTTTCATATTTAAATGTGTTTTTTTTTCCATCTTAAAAGTTGCTTTGATGTAAAAGAAGTTAGCAAAATATATAAGTATGTATCTTTTCATCTTAACATCATGTCTTTTTATTTTAACTAGAAATTTTATCCGGGCTACGCCCGGGATTTATACCAATAACATTGTATGTAATATCTATATTACAATATATTGCTTCTAGATTATAAAAAATATAAATAGTAAATTGAATAGAAATGAATAAAACTCACATTTGTTTACTATCTAAAATATGTATGAGATGGTGAACAAATGGGAAATAAATGAAGAATTTGTTAATCCGTAGTTATGATCCGAAATAATTTTTGTTAAATATGTTTAGATTATTATGAGAAAATGTTATTAATCTCAACATCACATATTTCTTTGCTATATGTATTATTTATATCATGTTAATTTTTGTATTTATATGGTATTTAATCTTGTATAATATATTATTTTACGATTATAAATCAATTTTTACAATTATAATAAGTAAAAATAATTAAAATATTCATTGCTTTAAATAAAATTTTTTTTTATAAAGTTGTATGTGTTAAATACACTGAAATTTTAGGAAAATATTATTATTTACTATTTTATATGTTTAGTTATAAGCAGAAAAATATCTTAGAATATAGCTATAGTTAAATTATTATTGTGGATTAAAATTTAGTGTAAAAGATTGTAAAAATATGTAGATATATTAATTTTATTTAATTCGTTGATCTTTAGTTACTGGATTTGTGAAATTATGAAACCAAAAATTGATTTTGATTACTAATACCCTAAAAGGGAGTAATTTAATTTGCTGTTCATTTTTTTCTTCTCAGAAAAGTCTATACAATCCATTACACTATAATAACCAAACCAGACAGATACTTTATATGGAAGTAACATGTCTAACCAAAATAACAAATATTATAACTAAGTAAAATATTAATCAATTACTGTATGTTCTTATTTTAGATTATGTACATGCAAAGAGAAAATTACCTGGTATAGTAAATGAAACTAATATTATTTATAAGTTAAGATATGCATGTCACAATGTGTTAAACAAAACAATGACTTATTTTGATATTTATAATAAATATAAAGTTTCAGTTGTTTTTGTAATCATCTTCACTATGTGTTTCTGGACTTTAAAGCAAGGAAACGATATTTTTTTTATAACACATTTGGCATTATTGTATCTCTGAGTTGCAACAAATCACCCAAACTAATTCCCACGTAACATGTATAGCCAAACGAAAATAACCTTATATGTTACTCTACTAAACTTTCATGGTTATCTGTGGTGGCTTGTTATTTTTGTTTTCTTGTAGTAGTCTTCTCTTTCTTTGTTTAAACAAAATTTTCTCTTATTGAAACTCTTACACATTCCTAACTTTTGCGTTTTATATCACCTCTAAGTATAGAAACATCTAAAATATATAGGTTCTTCGCTGTATTCTATGTGTAATCATTTTTCGAAGATAAATATTTTCTTAATTGTACTCGAATTGAAAAAGAAAAGAAGGTTAAATGGACTTAGTTTCACTGATATAAAAGCAGATTCAGTTTGGTTCACGGTTTGTCCTGAAACCAAATTTTGATGCGGTAAACATGCCATTACATTGCTTTGATTAAGGCATTGAGGAAGAGCTCCTGGTATCTTGTAACTTTAGTTGCTTTTCACACATCATCTGTAGGTACCATTGTATCTGGGGCATATATATTAAACAACATCAGATATAATAGGACTAATACTCTTTTTGGTTAGCAAGTAGACAAATGGTAGGTTTAGCAGCTATGCAGGTGAACTCATTACCTCGATCAGCTCATGGAAATGTTTCTGAGCTACCATATGTAATATTGCATCATATATGATCTCAACGCTCCTGGTAAAGAAACAAAGAAGAGGAAACTGTTCTCTTTGTAACCTGTGTGCCTTCCTGCCACGTATATATAGGGAACCAAATAAACTGAGAATATACTGGAGTTTCAGAGCAAGAAAAAATACAGGATTCAGAAGAGTAGGCATTACCTTCTCGCATTTCCCTGTTGTCGAATTGCACGCCTTACACCCACACGTAATTCCCCATTCTCACCCCTGCAGAAGAACCAGATATTACAGATCAACTAAACATATAGATACAAATCAAGAATACCATGAACCAAAAACCAACAAAAATTAGAGAGATAAATGCATCGCCTGCAACCAGCCTCTTGGAACTAACAAACACGCTCCACCCACTCTGAAGCAAATGCCTTCGTTGTTGACCTGGTATGAGTTTAGTGACGCAAGAGATTAAGGGAACGAAAATTAAATAAGATAAAGAATAATGCAACTCATACAAATTCCCATTACCTCGGAAAATATGTCTAAAACGCCACTCATTTCCATGCAATTTTTTTGCTACTAACTCCTGAGTAGGAGGCTGAAGTGACATATCCTGAAAGAAGAAACAAAGGGAAACATTGAATTAAAGCATATTTTGGAACAAAATTCAGGAATATTGGTTTTCAATATATAACTAAAGCACCAACCAGAGGCGGGAGACATTCATCAGCATGTCGGCTAAGCACAGAAAATCCACCATGCGTACTTGTGTCCGAAGCAGTCAAGGTTTTGCAGAAAGAATGCACTTGGAACCTGGGGGGCGGAGGAAGAGGTGCCTCTTTCTCAATTGCATTCTCGTCTTGCTGGAAGATAAAAAAAATTAATATATCAGATTTTCGAAGAATATGATCATCCTATACTCCGCTCCAACTAAATGAACATAAGAAAATATAACTTACAATAGGTTCCAGAAAAAGAGTAATCTGCGCATAAGCACCACTAATGCAAAATCATAGACAAATCTTAAAGTTAGCTTATAATTCAAACACTCAAAAAACAAAAAAAAACGTATTACCAAACGAAAGTGAAGCCTACCTTTAAATCAACATTAATGACTCGACAAAGGATCTTCGAAGGAAGATCATAGAGAGGCATCTACTGTTCCGCCATCTTGGTTTTTCGATGCTTCCACCTACTCATCAAGAAAACGACAAAAAAAATTAAAACCAAACGTAAAAAAAAATCACAAGCAAATCGGAGTCTAGGAAAGAAATCTCACCTGCTCAATATGTCCCTAAGGGAAGTAGAAGACACGGTCATCTTGTCGAGGGACCGTCACGAGAGGACCAGCACAAGCATGCCAGAGCTCTTTGTAGAGAGCAGCTTCAGGGTCGACTACGCAAACAAAAAACTTAGATCAGCTCAGTTTGTAACCAAAACCAAACAAATGAAAGTCAGAAACGTAGGCTTACCAACACGCTCAGCCCCCACAGAGCGGTTAGACTGAGTTATCTCCGCCTCGCCGCCGGCGAAAGCGGTGGAGAAGTTCTCTATTCCTCCACGATGATTTCCTTTCGTAGAAACCTCTTAACTCGCCATATTTTCTATAACCTCAAAGCTCAGATCTGTTTCATCTAGTGACGGAGAAGCCTCTCCGCGGACAAAATCAACACTTAAAAATATCGTGTAAGTCGGATCGTATGTATAACGAAGGAGGAATATCTGAAGAGTGAATGAATCGTCATCTAGAGGTTAGAGTCTAAAGAAGTCAATTAGGGATGCAGATCGTGGAAGAAAGGGGAAAAGTATATCAATAAAAACATGAAGGCTATATGCTTAATTTGGGCCGTTTAAATATTTTGTTAGCCCAAATGAATGATCCGCCAAAAAATTTTGCTGAGTAAATCCAGTTGACATGTCAAAACTGGAACTTGTAATTGGTTGAATTTTTTAGATGACGTGGACAGGTTCTCTGCTCTTTATATATTGCTTTTAGTATAGTATAGATAATTATATTAGTTAAAGTTTTTTAAATGTCTAAAATATATGAGGATGATTTTTTTAATAATTATATTAGTTAAGTGAATCATTGCAATTATTTGGTGGAACAGTTACAACTGATTAAATAAAAGATTGCAACTGTTGATCATATAATTTTTAGTAATGAACCATTGCAATTTTTCGTGATGAACCACTGCAACTGTTGGTGATTGTAATTCTTGGTGATCAATCATTGCAACTTTTGGTATTAACTAACCATTGCAATTTTTAATCTTCTATATAAAGAGTTTTGGACTTTAACAAATTAAACACCATAAAATCACAAAAATCACAAATAAACTAGAAAATAGAGAGATTCATTGTTAACGAACATATAGAGATCTTTGAAAACACATATAAACATGAACTCTTTTTGTTATGCTTATATATCTTAACCTAAAATGTAAATTTTGTTTGAAAAACCGATAACACTCCAGAGTATTTATATCTCAATATTACTTCGACTGCATAAGAAAGGATGTGATGATTATACTTTATGATTCCTGTGATGAAATCAAGCCATGACATTAACTTAGACTTGTTCTAATTCAACCCTAACATTTTATTTTATTTAAAAAAAAAAGAAAGATAGCAATCGTGATCCATGTTTGATTTAGTTTGATGTTGAATCAATTCACCGACTGACTCTTGGTACTCACAACTTTTATTTGTGACTTTTCACATCGCAACAATCACAAAAGTCAACCGCTTGCATATCATTTAATTTCTCAGAACTATTTATGCATGCACACATTAGTATCAAGGATTGGTGACTTTTCATACTAAAAACTTAGGAACCGTTAGTTTCAAAAAAAAAAACTTAGAAACCGTCAACTTAAACGCAGAATCTATAATATTCTATCTCACGTATGCACATGTAACTAAAACTCTTGAATATAAAAAGCATATTATTCGTGCATGAATCTATTCAGAACATTCAAGCGTGTGTTTGTAGTGTATTGGAAGAAACATTTCTAATTTCCAGAACCTTTATGCAACAACGGTTACGGTGTTCCTATCAGACCATGTGCATATACATGATTATGAACACACGTTTGATCCATGTAACATACATTGACCAAAAACTACAATTGTTTCCTTTTAGTTACTGTGAATTGGACAAATTTAGATGGCATACAAATGAGAAGGGACCAGTAAATATAAGTCAACAGACTTTTGCTACGGTATCCAATTTCCGTGATATTTTTTCTCAAAAAAAGAGCACATATATATATATAAATAGTAACTGATTTTGTTATTGACATATAATTAATAATTTTTAAAAAGAGTACAAACTAGTAATTCTAGTATGGTCTTTTAATAAAAAAAATTATTTAAATGTCATGAAAAAATAATTGAAATTTGTTCAGGAAACGGTTGGAACTAAAGATCATGTAACAATTGTAAGAAGAAACCTTAAAAGATGCAATATTTATTCTAATATAAATATAACCGGAACATAAAGTTTTATATAAATATATTTAATACTATGAAAAATATATTTTATATATCAGTATTAAATTTGATTATTTATTAGGTATCAAGAAGAGTTGATTGTTGGTTTATATAATATTCTTTTATAATGTTTAATAAAGATGTTTCAAATATTCTAAATAAATCACTAACCGAATTAGTCGAACTTCTAAGTTATTATGAATACATAAAATAATAATTCTATTTATAAAAATATTTATGATATTAAATAAATAATATACACGAAAATAATATACATTGACGATGGTGCTAAAAACAATCTATTAATGTCATTTTGAGTGAAAATCTTGTTGGTCAAGAATTTTTTATTCTGTAAAAATTAATTCATGTGACTTTAGTTCTAATTTTGTTGGTATAACAATCAGTAAAATAAAATAAATGTTACTAATAAGGTTGTTTACAAATATTATTAGTTGAACAATATATAATATATGTATTTATGTGTCTTTTTCATTTAAATATTTTTATTGATAATTTTTGGTTATTTTCACATTTCACTTAATATTATTCATTTTAAAAGTCTATGGAAAGTCAGGATATATTTTTTTCTCTCTTTTGTGGCGTATAAACTTTTTTAAAGCAATAAGAAGATGTTTTATATAAAAATATAATTTATGCAAAGTAGCATATATTTTTTAATTAATGTGTTCAAGATAATAACTTAGAACATGCATAGAACCTTCAATGTGTGTGTTTTTTTACCAACTGGTTATAAATTTTAAGTTATGGGGTATT
Organism: Brassica napus; assembly: GCF_020379485.1. Taxonomy (NCBI): domain Eukaryota; kingdom Viridiplantae; phylum Streptophyta; class Magnoliopsida; order Brassicales; family Brassicaceae; genus Brassica; species Brassica napus. Next base: position 23,801,373 of record NC_063438.1, on the reverse strand, counting down.
TTTCACGTAACAATTGAACAGTTTATGAATACTTCTTTTTATTATTTTCAATTTTTCTCTATTTAAAATTTTATTTTACATGAAAATGCATTGTTTATTGAAGAGTTTTTTTTTCTTATGAAGACATGCATCCTATAATATACTAAAAATTTTTTTTGAAGTGTAACTTTTCAAAAAAAATTTATTTTTAAGTTTAAATAATATTTCAGATAAAAATGAATCTGTTTACATCAGTGTACTTTTAATTTTTGCTTGAATAAATTGAAGTATGTTTAGACTCTTTTTTAATTAGTTTCAAATGTTTAGTTGTTTTTGAAAATTTCAAATAACTTAGTTAAATGGATAATAAAACATATATATTATCTGGTATTGACATATTTGTAATTTTACCGCAACCAAACCTATAAACAAAATATAGATTTTTAGTACAATAAATAAAGTAATATAGTTTCATGAAAATAGGTTTGTAACACATGTATTTTCTCTAATCATAAAATATAACATAATTATTTTATAAAATGAGTTCCCGTGCGATATCGCACGGGTTCCTTTCCTAGTTAAAATAGTGAATTAAAGGTTAATTTCCAATTATACTTTAGTTTTAGTAGATTAGATATTCGCACACGTAAAAAGACAAAAGCTTGTTCAATGGTTAGGCTAAAACTCAAAACCATGTGGTTAAAGTGCAACTTACAACAGAAATATTTTTATATATAAGAAAAGGATTTCACTCAAAATTTTAGGTGAAAATTAAATTTTAAATTTCATGAAAGTTAAAAAGTATATCTTATGTTCTAAGAAGATACATTAAACCATATGACTTGATATTTTTGAAGTTATTTAACATTACTGAAAGTTAAAAAACTATATCTTAAAGTTGAAAATACAAGTTTTACAAAAACTAACATAGAAGTCTTCTTGAATTAGCTAATAACATTAACAAGCACGAATGTTGTTAACCTCATAATTATCTTCAATTAAGTTATAAGTTTCATTTAGTAGCTTCAATATTGACAAATATACATGAATTAACATGAAAATGTTAAAAAAATCTTTATAGTCTTAGAGAAAATGAAAGTGTATAACACGTTGACGTTGAAGACTTCCATGAAAATCTTTTGACCGACTTTCATGGAAGTCGTCAAAGAAGTCATTTTTGCAATTAAAAATTTACAAAGGATGACTTACAGAGAAGTTTGCTCTACATGAGACTTCTTTGGAAGTCGTCTTTGTAAATTTTGGCGTACTTTTGTTTTCAAATTTTTTTTGAACATCTCATAGACGACTTCCATGTAAGTCGTTTAGAATGAACATGTTAGTTTTGCATTTGATTGTGTTGTGTCAAAAATTTGTCATTTTTAGACGACTTACAAAGAAGTCGTCCACATAAAAACAAAATTTCAATATTTAATTTTTTGTTAAACGACTTCCATGTAAGGCGTCTTTGGTTAATTTTGTAATTGAAAAATAAACTTTAAAATATTAAATTTTCTTGGGACGACTTACATGTAAGTCTTCCGGAAGACGACTTACACGAAAGTCGTCTGTGGTAACCAAAGTTTGACCGGAATCTCGGAATAAAATCATGGAAGACTTACACGTAAGTCGTCTAACGGAAGACTTACATGTAAGTCGTCCGGATGAAATTAAATATTTAAGTTTTATTTTTCAATTACAAAAGTAACCCGAGACGACTTAAATGGAAGTCATCTAGCAAAAATTAAATATTGAAGTTTTATTTTTCTGTGGATGACTTCCATGTAAGTCGTTTAAAAAAAGTCAAATTTCGGATACAATCCGTTCAAATGCAAAATTAACATGGCTATCCTAGACGACTTACATGGAAGTCGTCTTTGGGATTTTCAATTTTTTTTGAAAACAAAGAAAACCAGAAGACTTCCAGATAAGTTGTTTCAAAAGATACACATAGAGTCCATTGCAAAACTAACTTATGCATTGACCAGAAGACTTCTGTGTAAGTCTTCTACATCCAGAAGACTTACACGAAAGTCTTATGATGGACATATCTAAAAAAAATTGATTTAATACCTTAAATTCATGAGATAACTTCCTTAGCACACATAAGTCTTTTTTCAAGCACCCATAACCTCAAACGAAAGTGACCCACCAAAATCGTGAGCTTGAATGGCTCTATGAACCTTAAAAATTTTAGAATCAAAATTTTGGGTTTTTTCTTATGAATATAGAAAGAAAGTGAAAGAGATATTGTTTAGTTCATATGAAATGAGAAAGGAGTGTAAATCGATTTTGGGTGCATTAAGAGCTTCAACTTGGTTGTTCATAGTGGTTGGTGTATTGATGGAAATGACATTCTTGTAAATGCTTGAAGATGATGGGGTTGAGAGAGTAAAAAATCAATTTTCGAAGAAAAAAATTAATGGCATTTTCGTAAATAATTCAAATTTATAGGGTGAATAAGGTAAATAAAATTTCCAAAAAAATCGTAGGTTAGTTTTGTGTTTGACTTTGTGTTTTAGTCAATTTTGCAAATATCCCATAATAAAAGTACATATCACAAGTATTAAGTATATTACATATTTATTTGTAACAACCCCAGAAAAAAATATACATTCTCTTAAAAATAATTTTGTGCTGATGATTTTCTAATTTTTGGTTCATACCAAATTAACTTGAATTAGTTATTTCCGACAAATCTATTTTTTTTATATGAAAAATGTTTAGAAAATATAGAAACAGGTAAATACATGTTCAAACGTTTTATAGGCTAATAGATGAGATATTTCGTGTCTCCATTTTCTTTAAGTCATATGTGATAAAATAGCCTAGTAGATCCTCTTATTAGAGGGAGATATTTACGCCCACAGACACAATTCATCTTATGAATTACACTCTAAGACATTTTGATCTTAGTGGACACTTTCTTTTAGTGAAATGTCTAGCTTAACCCTCACCTCTTAGTGAAAGTGAGTTTCATAAATTCTCTAACCAGAACAATTGGTTTTCCTAACTAGTAACAATAAAACAAATAATATATATTCAGATATTTTTTACTTGAATTTTGAAAGAGTCGATCTCTTTTTTCTTTCTCATTTTGTAGATTCCAAGAGACAAACCCTAGTTTTATCTCTCCCCCCGACTTCTTGTAAATCTAGAAACTCAAACCTTCGTCAAACCGTAATCAAGTTTCTAAAAATCAGATCCTCTCCGGCGATAGTCGATTCGTCATTAGCCACAGCCAGCCACCGTTGATCGAGAAAAACCCGCCATGAAAGGTGAGTTCTGTTTCGTACTCTGTCTCTGCCGCCGTTGTTTCTTCATCTTCCACCCACAGTCACCGTTAACGATTTTTCCTTTTCAGATTCTGCAGAGGACGCCGTAGACCACCGTCTTCCCGTGAGACTCTTCGCAACTGATTCATATATGAAAAGTTAGTTTCTTCTCTGATTGTGGTGGTGGATGCCGCGATGGTAGATGCTGTGGTGGCGGATGTAGATACGGAGGTAGAAGACGTGAGGAGGAGGTGGCTGTGGATGCCGTGATGGTGGATGCTATGGTGGTGGATATGGATACAGAGGTGGAGGACGTGAGGAGGAGGAAGTGGTGGTTTAGTTTTGTCTGAGTTCTCGATATAAACCTCAACTCTATGTTCTTCTGTTTAAATCTGTAGAAAAGTTTTATCCTTTATTCCTCAACTCCGACATTCACTCGACACCTATCCTTAATTCCTCACCACTTCACAACTTGTCTGACCACTGCTCGTCGCACAACCACACAATCCCCGCCCACACATCGCCCGAACACACACTTCGCAACCACTCCACTCCTGACCACACATCGACCTCTGACCATAAAGCTGCCGAACAGTTGACGTCTAACCATGACTTACCCGACCACAACTCACCCAACCACAACAACCTTAGCAACCCGTCTCATGTCGCCACACATGATACACCTAATGAACACCTTTTGTTTTGTTCTTAATATGCCTTTCAGCTTATGTCTATTCATGTACTTTAATTCCACGAACTAAGTATGTGTGGCTCTTTTGGTATTTAACTAACATATTACATATTCATGCCTAACTTCATCTCATGTCCACGGCTGCGTGTCCACTACAAAGCTAACCACTGATTCAATACACACACAACGGCTTCGCATGCATCCATGCCAATCCCATCCAGTCAAAGTAACGGTCTTGCCCACTAACTTGTGTACACAGAATTTGCCCACATAAAATTTTGTAACATTTTCGTGTCCATATAAATTGTATCCACAGAAAGTTGTATAGAGGAAAAATAAGTTTGTAATGTTAGAAAGTTATAGCGAAATCTGCTTACCTTCTCTCGCACCATCTACCAAACACCTTCATAGCACTCCATATTCGCTGCCGTTAGATCTTTTTAGCTTTTAAACAGATCCAACGACCAAAAACAATTAACTTTATCTCATGAACTTACTTTTTGACTTAACCCTTTTATCATTTATTGCAACTGAATGGAAACTTAAAAATTTTAAGTTTGATTCTTTAAAACTAACACAGTTCTCTTTAGACAAAAGGAGGGTTGTTTTTGTCCGAAAAATTACAACTGGCTATAGAATGTGTGCCAACTAGAGAATGTGTCTGTTAGGGAAAACAAAAGTCACAATATGTCTCTCAATGTAACTCTCTCTATTAGAGGTAGTTGCAGAGTTCAAATCCCGCTTGATGAGATGGCAACAGAGTTGGTGCGAACAGTGAGCCACTTGCTCCTCTCTTTGTATCCACCTTAATATATCTTTTACTAATATAATTTTTCTTATGAAATTCCAAAATGCATATACTACTACATCAACAAATACATTTAATAAAATCAATCGTGGACTAGATATATTCACATATGTCTCTCTCAAACGAAAATAAAACGAAACAAACTCTTTTATAATCTGTCAGAATTTAAAAAGTAATACAGTCTACAGAGCAAGAAGCAATGAATTATTTTAATGCTTTGGGCCCTTGGTTTTTCTGAGTCTGGCCAGGTTTACTTATTATTATGTGCAAGTTGCAAATTTAAATCCTCTATCCTATTAAATTACAATGTTGACTCGCTTATCTTCTTGTGTCCTCTCCCTCTCTCTTCTATTTCCCAAATGACTTTGTGAGTAAAAGTCTCTCTTGGAGTCTGACCAATTCATCGTCACATACACAAATCCTTTCTTCTTGGAACATTGTCCTGCATGCCTTCTTTTCAAGAAGCAATTGTTTATGTTCCTCTGAAGTCGTTTATGCTCTTCTCTCATTGACGAAAATGTCTTCATGTTTCAAATTTTTTTATAAGAAAAAAAACAGAAACTGCGGTTTGGTTGGATTCATGATTGGTTATTGCGATTTGGCTAAAAATTGGTATTGTCTTTATCAATTTAAAATAATAATAATAAAAAATTGGAAAAATAAAATAAAAGAAAACACGTTGTAACTCGGCAGAACCTACACTCCTCTCTCCCGCAGCTTCTCCATCGCCGCCGTCTGTCGGTGTAGACTAATAGTAACCCAGCATCTACCATCCCGTAAGTTGTGTTTTCCGTCTTGATATTTCTTTCGAAAATAGATTTTAATGGATTTACAATTGAATTTTATTAGGAGTATGCACAACGGCATTGTTTTGTTTGGGGTCGATTTGTAAAGTCAATTTGGTATATAATGCATTTTGGTGGTGAATGAGAGTGTATAGACAGTAGAATGGGACCTAGATCGATCCGCACCTGAAAACTAATTAAATTTGTTCTTGATAATTGTAGTAATATTGTATAACTCAGAACAACTGGTAGAACCGTGGATAAATGGAAAACTAGGAACAACTGGTAGAACTGTGGATAACTGGAAAAAATAGAAACAACTGGTATAACTTTGGATAATTTTAGTCAGTTTGTTGAGTTTGTTCCTTTTTTGGCAGAATACAATGAGCAATCACATCAGATCGTTGGACGGAAAGAATCTGGTGGTTTGTGATATATGTGGTAGTCTGGAAAAGAGTTACAAGATGATGTATAGTTATTTGTACATGTTAGAGCAAGTGAATCTAGGAACAAAAACCTGTGTGAAATTGGATTAGGCATGTAAATTCAACTACCTCCTCATAGCCTTGCGAGCTTGCATTGAAGAATTTGCAGTTATGAGAAAAGTGATAGTTATGGATGTGACATGGCTGAAGAACGGATATGGTGGTGTTCTAGTTTTCGCGAAAGATCAGGATCCTAATCGTCACAATTATCCACTTGCGTTTGCAGTATTAGATGGAAAGTATCATGCTAGTTGGACTTGTTTTTTCGAGATGCTTAAAAGTGTTATACCATACTCTTTTGAGCTAGTTTTCATGAGTGACATAAATCAAGCCTGATCTATGCTATAGCAAACGTGTTTTCACAGGCTCACCATAGTCATTGTTTATGGCATTTGAAGGAAAATGTGAAATGGCATGCTTGTAAAGTCAACAAGGATATAGTCGGGCATAGATTCATGGAGTTGGGCATATATTACACGGTGGCTGACTTCAACTCTTCTTACAATACATTTAAGATAAGATATCCTTCAGCGTATACGTATGTGCATGAACATACTGAAAAGGATAAATGGCAAATGTTTTTTTCATGTGACATGTACAACTTGGATACAAATAACAGTGTGGAATCAATGAAGAACATGTTCAGCGAGGTGGGCCTGAATACCAATGCTGAATTGTATCATCAGGAAATTTTCTGATTGGTTCAATCAACATCGAAAGGATGATGTTTCTGGATCAATCGATACCAAACGGATACCTCTGGTTGAGAACTACTTCCACGATCTATGGGCTGTTGCACAAAAGCTACTTGTGCGGGATCTTGATAATTATGAGCTTGAGTACGAGATCACCGACATTGATGGAAATATGTTTTTGGCGAACTTGGTAGGGAAAAATTGTACATGCAAAGTGTGAGAATATGAAAAGTTTACTTGTCTGGACAGACTGGCTGCTTACATTATTTCACTAAGAACGTCAATGGGGGAATTGGCAGGCGCCTTGATATCCATGAGTTGTGCTCAAAATACTATTGGACGGAATTATGGGGATTGGCGTATTCCAAGACACTTTATGTTGTGCGACATGTCTTCTTAGAATGTATTGGATCACATCAAGGAGGTGAAGATGATACCTCCGAATCGCATCACGTGAAAGGGAAGGAGTTAAAAGTTAGTTATTTGGATGAATTATGAGTAATGCATTTAGCTATATTCTCTGTTTATTTTGTGTTGTGGTATCACTCAAATTAACCGCTAAGTAGTGATTTTTACTCTCTCAAATAAGAGGTTCAGTTGTAGTACTTAGGGATCGAATCCACAAAAAACTAGGGCACACAATAGATCATAATCATCAGTGATTAAGCTATGTAAATTATTAGAACAGTAAATAAGCAGAGTGAACAAGATAGTTGTTCAGTTGATTGGTTTGAGGTTTGTAACCAATTAAATGAAAGCGCTAGATCTAGGGTTCAGGTAATAAGGATTATAGACGTATAGAATACTTAGGTTGTCAATCCTAGAACTCGACTTATTATGAGAAAGTATTCCAGATTTCGCTGTTGAATCAAACCTATTGACTAAGTCCAATACCTCAGCTATCGCTTCTTGATATGGATCGAACGTCGATCGCCGCTATGGTAAGAGTGTTGATCGATGTTTTCTTAGGTAAGATATAGCGAGTTGATCGATAGGTTCACTAGTATTGTTTAGATCAGCTGTCGGTTGTTTCTAGCAATCCTAACTCAAGAGAATCTATTATGGTGCAGAACCTACCGTCATAGTTGTCTACTCCTACATTCAAGGTTCTAGTTAGCTATTCTAGAACACGGTCATTAATAACAATTCCTTGAAGGATATTTATCACCTTAGCAATTCTATATTTTGGGCTAATCCCTCATAACCTTATTGAACCATAAATCTACTGAGTCAATTACTCATACATAGCAAAGTAAATCATAGCAACGATATGAATAAACTGCATAATAGAATAGAGTATAAAACTAGAGTTTCAATACAAGGCTCTGAATGAGTCTTGGATCTTCTCTCTAAACTACCAAAAACTCTAAATTATGTTTGCTGTGAAAAGTAAGAAAGTATGAAAGCGCGTGTTGCCTAGAACAATGACGGAGCACATAAATATTAGGTTAAAGTCGGCCAGGAGTATTTCTGTAATGTGTTTTGACTTGGATTTTAAGTCGGCTGGAAACCAATTCGGGTCTTGCGCTTTTCGCTGTCGATCGACGGCACAGGATATGCATCAATCGATGTTAAATTCTGAATGTCGACCTCCGGACTGGTTCGATGGTAAGCTAGGGGTTCTTCTCATTTTATCTTCAAAATACACCAAAATTACCACTTTCCTGCAAAACACTCATGAACCTGGTAATATGGTAAAATGACTCCAAAACAGAATAATTACATCCTAAAACACTAATATATCATGGCCAAAAGTGGGTAAAATCTATGGTATATCATTATGAATGCTTTGGAAAACTGCGTAAAACTTGGTTATCTACTTTATTTTTGTAATGATATTAGTATTATCTATATCAAAACTCGGTTATCATAGTTTTACATTTGGTTTCTTTACTACTTATAATTATAAGAAACGTAATAAATGTTTTTGAATTTTTTTTAAAACTAGTAATATATCCATTCCAACTACACTTTCTTAATGAAGAACTTCTTACAAAGAAATTTTTTTGAGTTATATCTTTATCAAAATGTTATTGCACAACAAAATATGGCTAACATTTTAAAGTACTAAAATCGAAAGTAAAAATAGAAAACCAAAGTAAAAGGATTAGTAACACTAAATAAATTAAAAACCACCAAAAAAATAAAACTATGACCAAATTTCGTAACACTAGTATCTTCAGTATAACTAAGAACAAATCTTTGGAGGGAAATGAATTTTTTTTGGCACTTTAACTATTTAAAACATTTGTTCCAATTATCTCACTTTTTCTTTTATGTGTTCCGAAAATCATCGAAATCTCTCTCTTCTCATCTCAACCACACAACATCCTCTCACTTTCACTTTTTTCTTATCCATCTCTCTCTTACAATTCTCTCTCTAACAATTCCGAGAGTCAAACCGGTCAATTTCTCGAATCTACGGACCCCCCCCCCCATTCTCCTGTTAGATTTCTGCTCTCTTCCTTAGGGGTCTCTCTCTCTCACACTCTCTCTCTCTCTCTCTCTCTCTCTCTCTCTCTCTCTCTCTCTCTCTCTCTCTCTCTCTCTCTCTCTCTCTCTCTCTCTCTCTCTCTCTCCTCTCTCTCTCTCTCTCTCTCTCTCTCTCTCTCTCTCTCTCTCTCTCTCTCTCTTCTTATCAAACACAAAAAGTGAAGATGGAAAAGTGAAGATTGAAGTGGGTTCGGGATCGTCCACGAGGAGCCAAAATTCTGGTCAGAGATTGTGTTTTTGTAGCTTACCAGCGAGTATAACGTAAGCTTGGACTGACAAAAATCCAGGTCAACGATTTTTTGGTTGTCCGCGTTTTAAGGTATGAGATATGATAATTGAACTTTTTAACTAGTGATTCAGATGTGAAATATAGATTTAAACTAGAATTTGGACCTTGTGGCAGCTTGGAGATGAATGCAAGTACTTCTCTTGGTTTGATGAAGAGGAAGGTACAAAATGGCAAAAAAGAGCTTTGATTGAAGCCCGTGATGAGATCCGGAAGAAGAAGAATAGAGTGATTAAGCAGGTAAATAAAACAATTTAAGAAATGAAAAGCAATTTGTAAAGAAAGAGACAGTGAATGACGAAAATGAAGATAAAATTGTTAGAAAGTTTGGAGAATTCTATGTTTAAGTGTTTTAGATTGTCTTAGAGATGTAAACATAATCGTAACACTAGTATCTTTGTATAATCACAACTTGATATCATGAAATTGAAATTGATACACGATATCATGAAATTGAAAATGCAACATCCAGAAAATGAAATTGAAATTATAACATCCAGAAAATGATAGCTTCAAACTTCTACAAACCGAGAAAGCATATAGTTTTTCAAAATAATCCGACATGAAACATCAACAAAAAAAACTTCCAATCCTAAACATATACTCTGGATTCCTTTCTTCACTTCCTCTTTGATCCTTAAAACTCTCGATCCCTCCTTCCTTCACAAACGGATGGGAACACCATTGACAATGAACCACACTTTTTTTCTCTCTGGTTTGATTGCCTCAATGGGTTCAAATTCCTGCAAGATACATTTACTTCTACATCAGTTTTGCCAATAATACCAAATAGTTTTCCCAAGTTATTATAGTATTCCCTAGAATACCTACCTACTAATTTTACCAATTTTTCTCAGTGTTTCACCAAGTGGTACTATTATTACATATAGTTATACCATAATTCTTAGTTCTACACATCTTTCCATTCTTCACCAAAACATTACCAATTCAAAAAACGGATACTACGACTCAAAATCCAATCCTAAATTGGGAATTCTTCTAAATTTTTACCTTGTTGTCATCGTCCTCCTCCTCTTCCCCATCTCTATCTCCTTCTACTACACCGTCCAATTCCTTATCCTTAGGGACATCATCCTCACCATCATTCTCCTCTCCAGAGGCAACCGCTACCGCAGCTTCCACGAAGACATTTATCGGCTCCGAGAGGACCCCATCTGTCACCGTCACCATCGCTGGCTCCTCCGACATCTCTTTCGTCTCCATCATCTCGATTCATTCTCTCGATTTACACACAAAGCGACCAAGAAAGAGAAGGAAAGATGGGAAAGGAATGGAATTGGGATTGGGGAAGTAAATCCTAAATTAAGGTTTAATTTATTAGGTATGGGTCGAATCGGTCTAGATTTTCTTCGGTTTAAAAATGATTTACAGTTTAGGTTTAGTTTCAGTGGCGGTTTGAATTAAGTCAGTTTGGAACCGGGTAGAACCAGATAATACTTATAAATATCTCAACTTTCCTATGGTTTTGTGGTTTTACTTTCTCAATTAAACAATATTATTTTCATTCCACATTTTCATAAATAAAGAAAGTTCAACACCAAAATGGAGTAATGAGTAAGATTATTCCATAAATTGAGTAACCCTAGACATTAGGCCATTTTGGGGTCGAAAATGGAGTGGGGTTTGAAAATGGAGTGGGGTCTAGATTTCCTTCGGTTTAATAATGATTTACAGTTTTGGTTTAGTTTCTGTGGCGGTTCGAATTAAGTCAGTTTGGAACCGGATAGAACCAGATAATACTCGTAAATATCTCAACTTTCCTGCGATTTTGTGGTCTTTTATTTACTTTCTAAATTAAACAATATTATTTTCATTCCACGTTTTCACAAATAAAAAAAATTCATCACCAAAATGAAGTAATGGGTAATATTATTCCATAAATAGAGTAACCCAAGCCATTACTCCATTTTGGAGTTGAAAATGGAGTGGAGTTCGAGAAGATTTTACTCTAAAATAATGTTTAAAATATAAAATAGAGTAGGGTTGGAGATGCACTTATAACAGATTTTTTTTATTGTTCCATGAGATGCACTGGCAAGAAAGACGACGTGCCCTTCTTTTTATACTTCACTCTCATACCATCTTTTCTCTCACACAAACAAATTAAGAACAGTCTTAAAGAAAAGAAGAAGAAAATGTCGTTAACTCAACTTATCTTCATTTACGCACTCGTCTCTCTCTTACTCTCCGGCTTCGCTTCCTCTCAAAAGTTAGCCAAAGATGAAGGTATACATATGTTAATGTGGGTATACGTACGTTACGTTCGTATCTATTCGTCACTCGTCAGTTGTATAATGATGTTAGTTTTCTGTGTCGCAGTGGACGTTTTAAGAGCCGTAGCGAAGGGGTTACACCAAAATAACTGGGATTTCAGTGTGGATCCATGCGACGTCGCTTCAACCGTAGGAGGTTGGAGAACTCCTGACGCCGACGAGGTTACTTGTAACTGCTCCTCCTCCGTTTGCCATGTCATCTACATGTGCGTTCCTCTCTCTCTTTGTTCCCTTTAAAAAAATGTATATACATCTTTGTTTATAAAATTTTCATTTCCATTTCCATGTTCAGATTTAATATCAAGCATAAATAAATGATTTTTGACATTCCATATGTTCGACTTTGCCCCTTTACGAATGCGAGGTCTCATTTTTAAAAGCATATTACCTGAAACAGAAAAACCAATTCAAAAGAAACCAAATTCTATATAAATATTTAAACGTTTCAGAGGTTGATTGTCTGCAGATTTTAGATTGGTTTTTGGTTTTTGTTTTTTAAAAACTACTTTTTTGTCCAATCAAGATTTTTTAAAAAGTGATTCCTTACAATTTAGGAAAACTAAAACTGATTTTGTTGCCAATCAAGATTTTAACAAAAGAGTTTTCCTATAAAATAGGAAAACTAGATTTTAGATGTTTAACAAAGTTTTCAATGAAAAACCAAAATCCATGTTTTGTTGGTTTTTTTAAATATGCACGACTACCTTTTAAAATATATAAATATAATATATCAACACTAGTTAAATACATATCTTATATATTAAAACAGAAGTCACAACCTTGATTCATGTGTGATTTTTTTAAAAAATGGACCTAATGAACCTATTCATAGAAATTCATACTATATTTTAATTCAGACTAATAAAAAATATAATTTTTAAAATATTTTAATCATAGTATCCTTTGATATCTTTTCATTTTAAATAAAAATATATTTAATTTAAAATTCTAACAAATCTGTTTAAAAAGATTTTTACTAGATCTTCATTTTTGAAATTATATTTAAATATTTTCACTAATTTCGAAATTAGTTTAAAATATTATTATACATTAATATATTCAGTTATATAAAATGAAAAATAAAAAAATCTATAATATTTTAGTTATTATATAATCATAATCAATCATATTATATTAAAATTATTATATTGAGCTAAATATAATAAAATTGTATTAAATTATTAAATTTATATATTTATATATTTTATTTTCGTAATTATAAAATATTTATGTTCAAAAATAAAATCTAATATGTTGGTAAGATGGGTTAACATTATCAAACTATATAATACATGTATAAAAATTAACATGTATTTCTTTAAAGTTAATAATATAAAATCTTTGTAACTACTTTAATCATAATATATTTTCATTTTAAATATAATATATATTTATATATTATATTTTAAAAATTCTAATAAATCTGTGTAATATTTAAACAATAACTTAATGTATTTTAAGTTATCGTTTAGAAATGAAAATAAATAAATTATATCCTATTTTATCTACTTTTATAGTCATGATCATGTTAAAATATAATTATTATACTAAAATAAATATGATAAAATTATATTCAATTGATAAATTTATAAATTTTATTTTCATAAATATAAACTATTTATTTAAAATATAATATGATGATAGAACGACTTAAAATTAACAAACTATATAATACATGTCTAAAAATTAACATATCTTATACTTTTATATATACAATAATAAATTATCTAAAATGAATAAGCATAAAAATATTGATAAAAAGAAATCCAGTTTTGAAATACGGGTCAGAATTTAGCATAAATTAAATACAAAATATTTTTTAAATATATTTTCTCATGAATATATTAATTTGCTTAATAACTAAATGCAAATACAATAAGATAAATATATAATAAGAAGTGGCAAATACATAAGGTTTAAACAATTAATTAATTATAACATGTAAATTATAAAATTATTGTATTTGAAATAGTTATATAAATATTTAAGTATATGATTAACATTAAAAATATATACCACTTATGTTCTAAAACAATAATTTATGTATAGAAAAGTGAAAACAAACACCCGTGCGGTTGCACGGGTCAAAATACATATGTTTGTTAAACTTCTTACTTACGTACTTTTCTTTTATTATTCATACTAGGGATTGGCCCGCCCTACGGGCGGGTTTCTGTTTAGTTAATCTAAAAAATATGATATATGTGTTGTGGATGTTCAGAGGTATATTTGCTTATTGCGAGAGATTTGTTTGTTTTGAGAGAAGTTGATTTAATACAAAAAAGTTCAAATTAATAAAAATATTTTTATATACCCATATATTTTCTTAGATGATTACATAAAATAATTAAGTAACATAAACTAATATATGTTTAATTATCTAAATTTTTTTTATAATTAGTAATATTGAATTTTTTTATTTATTTTTCATAAATTTAGTTCACAATAATATCTTTCAATTACAGCAAAAAAATATCGATAAATTATATTTTACTTATATAATATTATTTTAAATAAAATCAGAATTTTTTTACTGCTTATTTTTAAGAGTTTCATAAATTTAGTTGACTATAATATGATTCAGTTACAGCAAAAAATATCTATAAATTATATTTTACTTATATAATATTAGTTTAAATACAATCACAATTTTTTATTGCTTATTTTTAAGAAATATTTAAAAAAACTAAAAAAATTCTAAAATAAACATCGTTTGATCAAATAGTTACAAAATAGTTTAATGAGGTAGATATATTATATTTTATCACTATTAAAGTTATTTTTTCTTAATATTTAATATGTTTTTAAATTTTATGTTTTTATATTTGTGGAACTTAATAGAACCATAATCAAAATACCAAAGCAAATCTGAATTCTCATTTTTAAGATTATTCAAATAAATTTTGGTTTCCATTCAATAAATCAAAGGCATACAATTATTTAGAATTTTTAAAATATTTTAATTATTGTAAATATTGATATATGTACATGAGCTTTCAAAAATGTATCAGCTACTTACACATGTAACTTTCATATTGATCATACTTTATTTTCTAATATTGTTTTAAAAAACATCAACATATAATTTGATAAATGTTAAAAAAATACATGCACATTTGACTTAATTATAATAAAAAAGTAATTATACTTCATTTTTAAGTGGGCCATCTCAAGTCAACAAAGAACAACGAAACAAAGTGGGCCATCCGAAGAACTTTGAATGTTGTTGTTATCATCATCATCATCATCATCGTCCTCATCGGTGTAATCGCATTTCCTCATCTGTGTATGTCCTCTGTTGACCTTAATTCTTATAATCAATTGGTAGAGAATGTAAAGCTTTCATCTTGTTCTCGTTATCTGATTCTCTTCATCGCGTTTCATTTGCGATTGTTACGGACCTGCAATCGTCGAAAGGTCGAGTCTTTTTGGTTAGATTGTTCTGGGTTTCGCGTGATTAAGGTAAGAAAAGGGAAAATTAGGAACTTTTAGGTTCGTGATTTGATTCTATTCATAAAGTTGTAACCAAATGACCATGGACCCTCGGGTAGTAGAAGATGATGATAACTTAAAAGAGTGAGTCATCCTTTCGGTTTTAACCAGCGATTCTCCTAGAGTAGGGATTTGGAGGCTGTATAGGTCTAAGGAACATGTCACCACTTTCTCCCACCCACCCTGCCTTCATCGCGGGCCTTTGACTTTGACTCCATCTTCCTCCGCCCATCGCTGCATTTGCCACTGCAATCTCTGATGGCCCATGTCAGATCCCGGTGGAAGACGCTGCTGAAGGTAGCGGCTGCTGAGATCCTCGGAGGTGACATTTCTCATTTGGTTTCATCCGAAGCCCAAACATAACTCAATAAACTCAAGCCCATCTGACGTGTTTTAATGAAATGTTGTGATTGGAGGAATTTAATAAGTGACGTGGACAGGCTAGAATCTCTTCATATCTTGCTTTTAGTATAGTATAGATATATTAATATTTTACATTTTTAGTAAAATTTTTTTTTTTTTAAAATTACTACTTGAAAAAAAAGTTAATATATTTTAATTTCTTTTTAACAAACATAATGTTTTAATAAAATATTATATATGTTTATTTCTTGTTTATTATATTACTATAAATTTTGAAAAAACTAATTGTAAAAATATAATTTGACATATTTTATTAATTATTAGTTTTTAAAACCATTTTCATCCAATGAAGATTTAATAACTAACAACACATGCATAAAATAATATTTCTATAGCCTTAAAAATTAAATATATATATATATATATATATATATGAAATGTTTCTAAATAGTTTCCAATTTTTAAATATTTAATTTTGTGTAACTTATATATATTTATGATTTATACTTTAGTATAATATAAGTTCTTTTTTATAAAAACAGTAATTAAAAACATGTTACTTTATTTTAGTTTAAAATAATAATTATAATAGTTTTATAAATTTTAATGGTAAATTCTAGATATTTTATTGCTATTTTGATGTATTATTATAAACTAATGTATTAATTATTTTCTGAAAAACTAAAAAATACAGCAAAACCAAAAACCAAAATCAAAATCTAAAAACCAAAAGCTAAAACCAAAAACTAAAAATCAAAAACAAAAACCTGAAAAATCAAAAACTAAAATCTAAAATCTAAAATCTAAAATCTAAAAACTGATGAAACAATCATCACCTCATATTTTTCTATAACCAAAAATAATACTAGATAAAAATCTTGAAAATTGGTATATTACCTAAACAGAAAAACCAATTTAAAAGAAACGAATGTTTATATTTTTAGAGATCTAGAAAATCTACCCAAATCTAATAGTCAGTATTAGGATATACATCAATAATTAGAATATAAAACTTATCATTATCTATATATATATATATATATATATATATATATATATATATATATATTATTTCATATTAGTTCAGGAAATCATGTTAGATCATTCCCTATATAAATTAGACATATTGTAACTATTTTTTTTTTTTGAACTGAGGCTTTCTATTAAAATGCAAGAAGGAAAAAAGTACAGGCTTTTGGGCCTTAATAGTTTTAGTAGTCTATTAACACATTAGCATATTAAAAAATTGGAACCCAAAAAGAGATGAAGAAGTGTTCGACTTTTCCAGTTTTGAGGCACACAAGTGACGATCACCAAATCATATTGTAACTTATTTCTTTTTTATTTTTTTATGAGAATCAACAATACTTCTTCCAATTATATATTATGATCAATTTGTCATATATAAATATTTCGATGGTTCATATTTTTCTATAACAAAAAAATAATATTGGATAAAAATCTTTAAATCAAACGAATAAACTTTAATTCTTGAATTATTTAGCTAAAATGTTATTTATATTTAATTTTAAATAGAAAATATAATTGTTTATATGAACTAAACTTTGTATATTTTCATATACTCCTTCCGAATCATTTTAAATGGTGTTTAAATATATTTATTTTGTTTTATAATAAAATATGTTCAGATAAAATTTAAAATAATTTAAAATTTGTAACCAATAACAAAATACTGAATTTTTTTATTTGTAGAATTATTTAATGTTGCTTTTATCAGTTTATGTTACCAAAATAAATTACATAATAATTTAAATTTTTTTCTTTTGTGGGAAAACTTTAAACACCAATTAAAATGAAATAGAGGGAATATTATTTATCTTCTAAACTGTAATATTAAAAAAAAAATTAACATAGTGCAGATTTTTAGCTTATTTTGTTCAACTTTCGTGCTGAATAGTAGTGGGCCGAAAAATAAATAGGCCTATATTTTTGCAAACGGTATTTTGAAAACTCTTCTTTCTTTTTCTCTCTTAAATCTTGGACAGAGATGTCACGAGACAAGACCTTAATGGATCTCTTCCGAAAGAGTTTGCAGGACTTCCTTTTCTGCAGGGAATGTAAGAATAGCAAATATTATCCCTCGAACACCCCCTTTATTACAATATATGCCACTACCAGTGTCTTTCATTAACTAACTTAACTGATACTTTTTTCTTTCTCTTTGCAGTGATCTGTCTAGAAATTTTCTCAATGGTCCAATTCCTCCCGAATGGGGAGCCTTGCCACTTGTATACCTGTATGTATATATGCGTGTCTCTGTCCATATGCACTTTACATATGTGCATGAATGTGTAGATTGATTTGTTGGATGATGAAATGCAGTAACTTAGGTGGAAACCGAATAACTGGTCCAGTCCCAAAAGAGATTGGAAACATTACAAGCCTTGAGTTCCTGTGAGTAGCACCATTCTTTGATCGATCTCTCTTTTTAAAAATGTAAATGTCTCAGATAATTCATATTTTGAAGATAACTGATACGTCTTGATTTTTTTGTTTTGGTTTGTTGACATTTCGGTTTAGTGGCCTTGATTTCAACCAAATCTCAGGGAAATTACCTCCAGAGCTTGGGAATCTACCAAACATTCAAATATTGTAAGAATCATTGTCCAAGTTTTTTAAAAAAAATCTACGGAACATTCATAGAATTCACTAGTGTTGAGACTATGTTTATCTTTGTAGGCATCTTCGATCGAACTACTTGAGTGGAGACATCCCAAGTACATTCTCCAAACTTACTACATTGACTGATTTGTAATACTTCCCCTAATATTCTTCTATTTCGTAATGCATATTTTGCTGGTGATTCTGACTTTATATATTAATATATATTATTCTCTTGATTTGTAGCCGTATAAGTGACAACCAGTTCACCGGTAGTATACCAGATTTCATCCAGAACTGGACAGAACTTGAAAAACTGTAAGCAGTTCTTTCAGCGTAAACAGAATTTTTCGTATCCTGTATGGGTATTGGTGACTTACAAATGAGTGAAATGTTGTTTTTTTTTTTTTGCATGTTACAGGGTTATTCAAGCAAGTGGGTTAGTCGGACCGATTCCTAAAACCATTAGTTCTCTCAACAAGTTAACAAAATTGTAAGTACATCAACTTTGCGTATGTGATTCCTTGTTGTCACCTTTAGTGGACTCATTATCAACGATATTTATTGTTTCTTTTCCTAATCTGGTTTGTAGGAGAATCAGTGACTTGAGCGGACCAGAGTCTCCATTTCCGCCACTACAAAACATGATATCAATGAAGACACTGTGAGTTTGATTCTAACACTAAACGATTTCAGTAATAGTTTCTTCCAACCTTCTTTTAGCTTAAATTCTACTTCCACCCGCTATTTGTTCACAGGATTCTTAGGAACTGCAATCTTACAGGAGAGTTACCACCGTATCTTGGACCAATCACATCATTAAAACTCTTGTAAGTAAAGTCTTTTCTTCTTTGGTCAGCCTAAAATATGAAAAAGACTTCAAGATGACATTGTAAGACTCATTTTGCAGAGATCTTAGCTTTAATAAACTAAGTGGACCAATTCCGGTAGAATATAGCGCTCTTGCTGATGTAGATAACATGTATGACTCTCTGCTCATCTCTTCTTTCTTCTTGTTTTGTTAAAATCTATCTATGAATGGAAGTTTAATTTTGTGTCCTAATCTTTCAGATATTTGACAAGTAACATGTTAAGTGGGGAAGTACCAATTTGGATGGTAGACAAAGGAGAAAAGATGCAAGTTTTCTTCGACGATAAATGTATACAATCTTTTATAGTGACACATCCTAATACCGTTTTGTTTGGTTATTTATATTGCAGTGATCTTGCTTACAATGACTTTACCAATGATCTAAGAACCGCAGAATGTCAGAAGAATGATGTGTAAGAATAACAATAAATATTTAAAACTTCTAATGCCTTAAAATATGAATATACATCTTACAGTTTCTTGGTTCTTTTTCAATCACAGGAATATGTTTTCAAGCACAAGTCCTTTAGTGGCAAATAACCAGTAAGCCTTATTTTCTTCTCATAAGTTTTAGAATCGTCTTGCTCATTAACATCTAGGAAATATTCTGCCATAGTTAAAGCAGTCAGACCAACTCTCAGTTCATTTTTCTGACCGTAGACTATGGCTACTTCTCTCTAACACTGACTAGAATATTGATGTTATGTTTTTCTACAGCTCAAACGTTTCGTGTCTGAGTAGCTATATATGTCCCAAAAGTAAGTACTTGAAGCTATACTTTACAAAATCATATCTCTAACAATCTAGCAGCGTATATCTGATTTATGTTTGTTATTAATATTTTTTTCCAGCTTTCTATGGACTTCATATAAACTGTGGTGGCACTGAACTTACAATCAATGGGACTACGTATGATGCTGATACATCCGATAGAGCCTACGACAGTAGAAACGGTTGGGTTTCAAGCAACACCGGGAACTTCTTGGATGATGAGCGGTCTCCAAGAGGTGTAACTTCCTGGGCAAATACATCAGAGCTTAAGATAGCAGATCCTAGTCTCTATACACATGCACGTCTCTCTGCCATTTCCCTCACTTACTACGCATTGTGTCTTGGACAAGGAAACTACACAGTTAATCTCCACTTCGCTGAAATTATGTTCACTGGCAACCAAACATATAAAAGTTTGGGGAGACGATTCTTTGACATATACGTTCAGGTAACTTTCTAAAAATGTTTGATAAGATTGTCATGCTTTAAATCAACTGGCGTGCGTGGTAATGTGCAGGGAAAGCTTGTGGTTAAGGATTTCAATATAGTAGATGAGGCAAAAGGTGTTGGGAGAGCTGTGGTTAAGAGTTTCCCGGTCATGATTTCAGATGGGAAACTTGAAATAAGATTGTTCTGGGCTGGCAAAGGAACTCAAGATCTTCCTGTAAGAGGTGTATATGGTGCTCTCATATCAGCTGTATCTGTAGATCCAAGTAAACTTTGCTAAACTTGAAACTATCTGACAGAGAGAGCAAATGTATTTTTTTTGTTTACTAATTATCTTTAATGATCTTGTTGTAGATTTCATTCCACCTAAGGAAGCCGGCACTGGAAGTGGTGGTGGAAGCTCTATTGGCACGTTGGTTGGTGCTGTAGTTGCTTCGACGATGTTTCTTGTGCTTTTAATCGGTGGTATCTTATGGTGGAGAGGTTGCTTAAGACCCAAGAGTCAAATGGAAAAAGGTACGTATCAAAACTTATTGGGTCAAAAATCTATGTTTTTTTTTTCTTTTGATAATCTAGAGTATCCGGCAAATCGAGGCTTCAACCGAATAGTCACTGGAGGTTGCTCGCAGTAGGAACTCGATATCTATGTCACTTTCCACACAAGTGGATAAATTTGAATTTGATAGGTTTCGAATACCGGATGCTTAACACCTTTCCAATCCTGCTGTACCACTCGACGGCCACTCTTGTGTGGTTTTAAAAGTCTATGTTTCTTCCTAAACTTAATGATGTTTCTATATTCTTCTTCACCTACAGATTTCAAGAACTTGGATTTTCATATAAGTTCCTTCTCGTTGAGGCAAATCAAAACTGCTACAAACAACTTTGATCCAGCTAACAAGATCGGAGAAGGTGGCTTCGGTCCTGTACACAAGGTTAGCATCATAATGTAGTTGACTTATTACAAGAAAAATAGAATGATGAACAATACTTCTTTTGTTTCTAAAAAAGCAATTTTCTCAACTAGCTTTTTTTTTTTTGTAACACCACTTAATTTCATTCATTCAACCTTGTTCTGATACAATACAAGAGGGAATATTAAATCCTCTTTGCAAGAAAGCATAAAGTACAGAGATATATAAAACTAAATCAGATAAATCTTCCGAAGAAGGTGACAGCGAATTCAAAACAAAGCTTGAATTCGTCAAAAAAGCCTTCCCGACAAAGTCGGACAGCTGGAGAAGAGACACACAAGGCGACGTTGAGAGACAGCCCTCACCAACGAGAACAATCAAATTATTCTCGATTGCATCTTCAGGTCCCGTACAGACCGCTCCACAAGATAACAAAACGGTGAGTAAACTCCTCGGTAATAAAACCGAGAAGACATCTCCTTTCATAGAGAGGAGGCATGGTTGCAAAGTACTCTTCTCGGTAGAGGAAGAGGTTGAAACCGTAAGCAAACACGGTGTATCCACCGAAATAATCTTCATAAAAGAGAGGTATAACAATAATCGCACAACAAAGACCCTAATGAACCCATCAGAAATCTTGAAGCTCTTCACACAAACCCACACATCAGAAGTCAATCGCATAGTCACTTTTACAGTTCTTATACCACAAGACTGAAAGGGCCAGGCCCATAAACTTAGTACCCTCGGGTTGGAGACAACCATTCGCTTTACCGGAGACGGGGAGTACCTGGGAGATACGCCGAAAGTGGAGATGGGTGGTGAGGAGACGGGAACGTCGAACGGTGGAGATGGATGCTCACCGGAGCAAGCGGTTGAAACCCAACAGATCTTCTCGGAAACCCAGAGGAGACTGCCAAACCGGTATACTTTCGAGATGAATAAGGTGGTAGCGGACCGGGGAGCGCTCAAACTTAACAGACATCGAGAGTCCAGCGCTGAAAGCCTGGTAAACGGTGGAATCCCAACCACACAGGACTTCAAAATGCCGGAAACTATGGACGAGGGAAGATATTGCGACGGTCGAAGGAGTGGCATCCGGTGAAGGTCTTCGGAGCAGGAGTAGCGGGAAGATGAGACGTGAGTAACTGGGATGGCGGAGGCGGCAGTAGGTCTAGTCGGCGAAGCCGACGGTAGATCTAGCCGGGAAGACATGGATCTAGGGATTTGCGGTGTAGCTACTACACGCGTTGAATATTTCACCGTCCTTGATTTTCTCAAATAGCTATTTTTAAGTTTTTGTCGCAAAAATAGTTATCAATGAAGAAAATGATCAAAATAGCTTCTTTTTACTTTGAAAATTTAAGTTTTAATTTTTAACTTTTTTAATATTGAAACCCTATCATCAAAACTTCATCCCTTAACTCTAAATCTAAGTCTATATTAGTTAATCCTAAAGTATACATGTATTTTTACTCTTTAATAAAATTTTTTTATCATTTTTCTCTTTGAGAGCTATTTTGTGAAAATAAACTAAAAAGACTATCACAGAAAATTCCTCTTCTAAAAATGAATATTATGTGTTTTATGCATCCTAAAAATACTTAAATCTGATAATAAATACATTATTTTTGTGATTAACTATTTTAAAAAATGTAAACCAATAGAAAATTAATATGTACAATTAATTTTAATAAAGCAAAAATATATTTTATTACTTTAGTTTCAGATTAATTTATTGTAAAATTTAAATATGTTTCATTTTAAGTGTCGTTTTACATTGTGTATGCATTTAATTGCTATTTTTCCAATTTTATCATTATTCTTTTAATTCATTAATTAACATAATCAAATAAAATAATATATTAATTAGGGATGACAGATGAAATTTAATGATTTTTTAATTGTTTTTCAACAAAAGACAAAACTAGACTAGGTAGGTTCATGAGTCGAGAGTTATCTCAGATGAACTAAATCAACATAAACTATAGCAGAAGGCTGAGTTCTAGCACCTAATGATTTTTTAATCTGTGTGAAAAAAATATAAAACAACAAATAAAATGAAACAGAAGAAGTATTATTTATTCATATAAAACGCATTGAAAACATTTTCCTATCTTTTAAAAACTTTTTTTTTTTTGCGAAAAAGTTATCTTTCGGAAACAGAGATTGTAGTTGTCTAAAGGTTTTGTCTATTGTATGAATCCAGGGAACGTTGACAGATGGAACCGTAATGGCGGTGAAGCAGCTATCATCAAAATCAAAACAAGGGAACAGAGAGTTCTTGAACGAGATTGCTATGATTTCTGCTCTACAACATCCACATTTGGTTAAACTATATGGATGTTGTGTCGAAGGTGACCAGCTCTTGCTAGTCTACGAGTACTTAGAAAACAACAGTCTCGCTCGAGCACTTTTCGGTTAGTGCACACTTTATAAAAGCATTAAAAACACTATGTCACTGTTGTCAGTAACAATATTTCTTTTGTTTCTTAAAGGTCCTCAAGAGACTCAAATAAGACTAGATTGGCCAACTAGGCAGAAGATCTGCGTTGGAATAGCTAGAGGACTAGCTTATCTTCATGAGGAATCAAGACTCAAGATTGTACACAGAGACATCAAAGCCACTAATGTCTTGCTGGATAAGGAACTCAACGCAAAGATTTCGGATTTCGGTCTTGCTAAGCTTGATGAAGAAGAAAACACACATATTAGCACACGAGTCGCAGGAACATAGTGAGTCAATCAATCAATGATAATGAAGAAGTTTCTTTCAGCTATGTTTAGATTTCTTGTAACCAAAGCAAACTTGTTTATGCAGCGGATACATGGCTCCAGAATATGCCATGAGAGGCCATTTGACAGATAAAGCAGATGTCTACAGCTTCGGTGTCGTTGCTTTAGAAATCGTTCACGGAAGAAGCAACACCATCACACGTTCCAAAGTTGATACCTTCAACCTTCTTGACTGGGTATAACTTTGTCACCTCTAAAACCCTAAAACCTAAACACATTTCTGAACAGAAATAGTATCATCTAAATCTCAATGTCTTTCCAAAAGGTACACGTTCTAAGGGAGCAAAACAAACTGATGGAAGTAGTAGACCCGAGGCTTGGCACAGATTACAACAGAGAAGAAGCAATGACCATGATCCAGATCGGGATCCTTTGCACCAGTCAAGTTCCGTCGGAAAGACCGTCAATGTCAACGGTGGTGAGCATACTGGAAGGAAGTTCCACGGTGAATGTTGAGAAGCTTCTTGTAGCTTCCTTCGACAAAGGAAACGAGAAAGACGAAGAGAGCGTGAAGGCGATGAAGAAGCATTACGCGATGATAAATGAAGAGGAGATGAATATGTTGGATCAGACTATCAGCACCGACGGACCATTCACGTCGTCTTCTACTTCCACGGCCAACGCCAGCGATCTTAAGCCTGATTCGGCGTATTGGAACTCTAGGGCCGTTTAGTTATGCATTATGTTAAAAAAAACACTATGAAACAAGTAATTGTGTCTTTTCTTTTTGTTTTCCTTTTTGTAAAATTTACTTTTGAACTGTGATAAATTTGTATTTAAGACAATTTCTATCCGTCTTCTACTTCCACGGCCAACGCCAGCGATCTTGTGTTTATATATATTATATATATACGTATGTAATTACGGAGTTCTAAGCTTTACGGGAAAACCAATTAAAATGAAGAAAGATGCAAAAAATTGTTATCAAATCTTTTATTATTCATAGTCATTAATTGTCATATATATGTTAACCATATTAGATAATTCTGTAGTTTTATTTAAGGAAAAAATACACGATTTTTATATTTTGGGTTAATATAATGTTTTCTAGTAAATTGGATTTGAACCAACATTTTTTTTCAATTGATTCTTAAGCTGTCACGTAAGTTAAATTGATATCATAATAAAGTGACACCTATGCATGATCTCTTTTTAAATAGTACAAATTTAAGGTTATAATTTTTCAAATGATACTTAATTAATATATAGGGGATATATAGGAAAATAATGGATGAGAATAAAGTTATATAAGAATGATGAGGAATGTTTATTCTATATCAAATTTAGTGAGGAACAAATTTATTAATTAATTCTCTATAATAAAAAAATAAAAAGAAATAATTGTTTCTATGAATGTTAAAATTTATTAGGAATGCATTTTTCATCTCGTTCATTTGTCAGCATTCATAGCCTAGATATATACAAAGAACTGTTCATATTTGATTTCAAGATTTCTTACCAAAACGAATATGGCATTATATGGCATTATAGTTCATGTATTTGACTCAGAAAAACAGACAACAAAATTATATACATATGGGTGTATAAAATCCCAAGTGTGTATTTGATCTCTCTTTATCTCTTGCTCTCGTCTGTGGTGAAATGGGTTTACAGGATAACGCCATTTCTTATGGCTCTATGTTAGTGTTGTCGCTGCTCCTCCTTCTTCCTCCTCCTGCAAAGGGATGTGATATGTTCACGGGACAGTGGGTGAAGGATCCTTCCTACCCTCTCTACGATCCCTCCACGTGTCCATTTATAAGACGCGAGTTCGCTTGCAAGAAAAATGGACGGCCGGATCTCGACTACCCTACCTTCAGATGGCAACCACAGGGATGCAAATTAGCATGGTATCATCATCAGTTAATCTATAATACCTTTTAAATTCTTTCTTTGTTGTTGGTTCTAGATGTTTTACATCAAATGTATCATTTTGAATATATAACACACACACAAGCCAGCAAATTTCTTGATTTTAACGTTAATTATCATTTATCACACTTGCCTTAAGAAGCCACCGTTATTTTACTGTTTTGTTGTGTAGGTTCAATGGAGTAGATTTTTTGCAGAAAAATAGAGGGAAGAAGATAATGTTTGTAGGTGATTCTCTTAGCCTAAATCAATGGCAGTCTTTGACATGTATGCTCCACTCTTCTGTTCCCAAGTCTCCCTATACTATGACCACAGAAGGCACTATCTCAACCTTCACATTCCAGGTAATAATAATACACTCGTTCTGGTTACGTAAAATATATCTTTCAAATAGAAAACCGGGATGAGTTAAACCAAACTAAACCATAAATGCTTAATGAGTATGGAGTTGAAATAAAGTTTGATAGGAATCCGTATTTGGTAGATATAGTGAGTGAGAAGATTGGGAGCGTGATGAAGCTTGATTCGATCAACGATGGAAAGAATTGGTTAGGAATGGATACACTGATTTTCAACACTTGGCATTGGTGGAGCCGTAAATCGTAATTCTTCACTTTGCTTATTCAGTTATTCTTAGCTTAGTTAAATCACTAGAAGTTTATGTTCGAATTGTTTTGGGCAGATGGGATTATATTCAAATAGGAAGTAACTTCACAAAAGACATGGACCGCATGGCGGCATTCGAAATCGCACTTGGAACTTGGGGCAAATGGGTCGATAGCGTGGTAGATACTAGCAAAACTAGAGTATTTTTCCAAGGAATTTCACCATCTCATTACAAGTAAGTTGTTATACACATTTTCTTAATCGGCAATCAATCAGATATTTTAAACTTTCATTTTGTTTGTTTGGTAGTGGATCTCTATGGGGTGAACCAGCGGCACATAGTTGCGCGGGACAGACGGAACCACTTTGGGGGACAAATTATCCAGGAGGATTGCCACCAGAAGTTGGAGTTTTGAAGAGAGCACTCGGGAAAATTACCAAACCGGTGACTTTGTTAGACATTACTATGCTTTCATTGCTTCGCAAAGATGGTCACCCTTCCATTTACGGTATAGGCGGACGAACCGGCAATGATTGCAGCCACTGGTGTCTCTCTGGCGTACCAGATACTTGGAATGAGATTCTTTACAATTATATGCTTTAGTAAGAAATATTTAAAAATAGGAAAACAACATTATAACATATTTGTTATTGTGTTTGATTCTACATTTGAATGAATCTGAATAAACTAAAGGTCCGTTGCTAATAGACTACATATTTGTTATTGTGTTTGATTCTACATTTAAGTAGGACTCCATAATTCGACTTATTAAGGAACAAATAAATATAAAATATGCATTCGACGAGTGAAATCAAAGAGGGGGTAGTGACTAGTGAGGTTGAGAAAGGGGATGGATGGTGTGCGACCCAAGCAAGTAAATCGGATGATTAGAGGCAGGCTACGAATTCGTTAGATTAATAACTTCCATTACAAACAAAACACGTATGAAATTACAAAATTTTCAAGCAATCTCTACATTAATTAGATAACAATGGAATACTGAACGTGAATTAAGAATCATATTCATGCGTTAGCTATGTCTCAAAGCCAGACAACCATGGAGAAATCACAATGGTTTTTGCATGAGCACCTAATCTCTTACGGTGAAATTTTAAGTAATAAAAATGTAAACTATTACGGATAACGACAAAAAGGGTCCTTAGCTCAGTGGTAGAGCATTTGACTGCAGATCAAGAGGTCACCGGTTCGAACCCGGTAGGGCCCTTTATGTTTTTATTCTTTTTCCCTTTCGAAACTGTATTCTGCTCATTCTACCTTTAGTCCCTTGAATATACTCATTTTTACATCCTAATGTTAGAATGCAAGATCAATTCTAGAAAAGCTACAAGTGTCATACCTGTACTAAGGACCATGGTCTCAAAACTCTTTGCTGGTCTTGTTTTCAGCTTTCACTGACCCTGCAACAAGTAACATGAAACAATCAGCCACAGATATTCTTACCAAAGGAAGTCATCTTTTCCTTCTGGTGAATAGATTTATATTTTGGAAGAAAAGCTGTGGATTTAAAAGGAAACACATAGAGAGAAAATTCTTTAACAGCAACAAAAAGCAAATTAGAGTATGAAACAAATCAACAATCCTTCATTATTATATTGTACTCTACAGGCTTCACCGTATCTGATGCTGCTGCCTTGATGGCGACGCCTTGATCCCTCTTCTGTGGCATAGGACTGAGCATAGCCCATCTCTACAACCCAGCTACATATGATTTCCCTCCAGTTATAGTAGTGACATCTGTGAAAGAAAATGTTCAAAAAGGACTCTTTACATCATTGAAGTTTGATAATTGTACAAAAAATAAGAATGCATACCTGAATCTCCAATTATGGCTAGGTTCAAAGTATCAGCGACATAAACATTCCCTTTATCATCCATTTTGACTCCTTTTAGGATGATTAAAACGAGCCTTGCTATGTTTTCCATCAGCATGTCCCCTTTTACCTTGAAATGATCCAGCCACCGATCTTCCCTTGCTGTTTGCACACACAGATATTATAAACAAAGTCAAAACAATCTCCAGCAGCATAAAACATATTGAGAGGTGAGAGCATTGTATTTACAAATTGAGCAATCACGACTGAGAGGATGTTTTAGAGGACGATGATCATGTAGTCTACTTCAGAACCGAGGACATGGGCTTAACCAACGAACCTGGTTTCCATTTACAGCAAATATGACATCAAACTCAACCGCGAGTTCATAAGAAGAATAAAGAGTAAGTTAACTATCAATTTAATTAGACCACCCACAACGGGGTGTTGAAACTCACTTTTAACAGTTTAAACCCTTGCAGTGAGGATGTTATACAAGTGTTTATCTATGTGTTATCAACAAGCATTGAAAAGTTTCAACAGCTGAAAAAAAATTTTGTGGCCCGTACTACCACGTGTCGCTCTGTGAATGGCCAAAAACATTTAGCGCATTTAGCGCGTGCGTCACGCATACGGATTAACCTGTTTTTTTAGTCTGGATAAGATTTAAATGTTTTGCTCTTATTGACTGAGCAAATTTCACTTGATATTTAACTTCACCTAATAATTCAAACACATTTATTACATAATAAAATTTGTTTTTAAAATATCAAAATTCAGAAAAAGATTATTTATAAATAGAGACTACTCTCATTTCATTTGGATACAGAAAAAATCATCATTTTCATTATAATCAACTATTTTAGTGTTTTAAACTTTTTTTGGTTAAATGAATCCTAATAATAATCTTTTTAACACCCAAAACTCTTCTAATTTTCTGTTCAACTTTCAAAATCCCAACAATTATCAATTTCAAAACCAAATTTCCAATGTACTAATTAATGTATTTTTATTTTGTGTGCTTCATATCGTGTGTGTTTAAAATTTATTAATAATGTGTGCTTGTATTGTATATATTAAAAGTTTTTTTTTAATTTTAGTTGTTTTAATAATATTAAGTTTCTTACTTTTGAATAAAATTAAGTAAATATCTAACTTAAAAATGAATATGTTCTTAATTTTAGTTTTTTATTATAGTGATTTTGGTATTATTTAAAAATAAGTTTAGTATAATAATTTTAAATAAATATTATTAAAATTTATTTTATTTAGTTTTAAATTACTTATTAATATGTAATTGTTATGTTTTAAAAAACAAAAAATATGAATTAAAAGTTGTAGAGTAGAATGTTGAATTTTTTAAAACAAAATTATTGTAAAGTACAAAACGAAGTGGGTGTTGAATAAATGAAGTGGAAGAGAGAAAAGATGATGTGGAATGTTAAAAAGAAAAAAATGAGGATGTTAAAAACTAAGAGGGTGTTAAAATCATTGTAGATAGTCTTACCAACTAGAACCAAACTGATGATTAGGATAATGAGTGAGCAGAAAAAAAAAGCACCCAAATCAATAATTGCTGATCAGAAATTTATAAAAAAAATCAATAAAAACTAAGGTGGTAATTTACCAGAAGGAGGAGCAGCTTGAGGTTAGAAGCTGTGAAGAAGAGTAAAGACGATGAATAAAGTAAGCAGGAGGACCAGCTTCAGGTTAGAAGCTGTGAAGAAGAATAAAGACGATGAATAAATTAAACAAAGTCTTTATAAGACCCAGTAAAGCTCTTAGATTCTCCCATCTCTTTTCTGTAGCTTCACGAGTACAAGTTATGTTCGAATCGAACCCTAGACAGAATCAAAACAAACCAATTTGCAGATATGGAACAGTTCATTTCCAAAGCAGTAATGTACTAACCTTTCTGTGCTCTTTTCTTGTGGAAATTACCTTTTGTGGTTAGTGTTTATAAATGGTCATTATTACTGATTATGTTACTAGGCCCCTTTTATAGAGCCCATTACTGAGCCCATTAATGGTCCTACCTTGGATGTGCCCGTTGGATGGTGCTAATTGCTTACCCACTGTAAGTCCTGAAGAAAAGACAAAATAATTAGAAAACAAGAAGGAAAAAAAAGCTGAAACAGATCAGAAGCACTTCAACGATTTGTCTAATCAACATCAATACCTCCTTTTTACTCTATTGTCTTCTAGGTAAATCAACAGTACTACTCCATAAATATATGTGTGTGATTGTGTAAATAGAAAACCACTCTATTGTATCAAATAAAGGGTAATCTAAAGGGAAGCCTACATGTACTAGCCTCGCTCATTGCTCTCAATTTTTCTTTTGAATATTGAAATTCAGTTGTCTGAACTTTATTCCGTTACCAGCTCCACTCCATGTATTCATAACCGTATGTATAGCTACCGCTATAAGAGTAAGTTTACATTTAACCCCATTATAAGACTAACAGTTGTTTAGTTATAGTAACTTCTTAAGATAAATTCAAACGTTGGACTTGGCAATTAGCATCCTTGATTTGCTTCCATCGATAAGACATACAACTGTACTTGTTCTGTTTTTCACACGTAATTAGTGTAAAACCAGTCTTGCTAGTTAGCTGTCTTTATGCAAGTTGAACTTTCCTTAAATTTAAATAATTAAGATTTGATTACAAGTTTGTGGAATGATGCGCTACTTTTTTTTGTCTCTTCTGTGTTACGTACGTATGCAAAATATTTTATTAAGTAATAGAAACTAACCTACAAATTCTCGTTGATTATGTAATAATCAGCCATTAACTTGAGTTATGCGCAAAGCAATTCAAATGTGTGATCGTTACACTCTTGAATTGCCACGTGTCACTTTTCGAACCACACTCGTACCAGGCGGACCGGTCTTCACGCAACAACTTTCCTAACCGTGTGGTATTGCGACTTTGTCTGACTACGTACGTAGTAGCAAATTTTTAAAACATGTCATAAATCTGTATTTGTCTGCATACTTACCAACAACACCCTTTCCGTTTCGACGTTTCCGCAGCGTCAAGCGTCAATGTCGGTGTAAATATCTCTTAAGTTACGAGGGTATATCAGGAAACTTGAGTCTTTTGAACTTCCCAAGGCTCACTCTGCTTCACCTCTCTCTGTCATTTACTCTTTCACCTCCCCCTACTAGTCTACACTTCTTTCTCTCTCTAAACTTCGAAAGCTTAACACTTTTTCTTTTTCTTCTTGTCATTCTCGAGCTCCGGGTTTGTCTTGAAACCGCGAAGGAATCTCTACCTTTTATCTCTTTTTCGTTTTGTTGCCCATATTGTCGATAGGAAGTGATAAAGCAGAGAGAATATTACCGGGGAGAGTGTATTTTCTTCGATCAGGTTTGCTAATCAACATCTGATCAAATCTTGTTTTCTTTCTTCTAAATGATTCGGTTTTGTTTCTCTAGTTTACAATCAATAAGTAACTTGCGAGGCTTATCAAAAATCCCATCGTTGAAAATCCATACCATGGTTCTTGAATTCACATTGCGTGCACATAAGGAGTATTGCATTCTATTTATCTGTTCTTTGTTTCCTACCCTTCTTTTCAGTAGGTAGTGATTTGAAGTTTCTTATGATTGATTTAATCTGTAAGGGTTTAAAGAAGAGGTTAGTCTGTCATTTCTGTTCATTTCTTTTTTTTTCTTCAGATTCACTCTACAATGAAGTGTAAACAACTAACAAACAGATCATAGAAAACCTGAGTTCATTTCTAGGTTACTTAATCACTAGATCTTTGGGTTAATATTCAAAAACAAAAAGTGATATGGTTAAGTGAAATAGAGAATATGAATGTTTTTGTGAGTAGTAAGTCTGTGACTGTACAAAATGTTAGGTAGCTATGTTAGGCTTAGAGTCTGCCCTACCTTTATCTTTTTTCAAATGAGTGGAATCAAATGACCATTCAATAGAACCATATGCATACAAGCATGTGTGTTTTTGTGTGTGGGGGCACTTTTTGATCCTTGGATTCTAGTTTAAACTGATTTTGGTTTCTCAGTGTTCCATAATTGATAACTCAAAGAGTATCTACATGTATTTAAACTCATTAGCTCTTTTTGTACTCTCTTTTGCACTTTTTTCTTGACTGTTTCTTTTCAAGAAAAAGTTAAATAGAAAATGAGAACAGAGGGGTGGTGTTGAATTATTTGCATGTGTCATGTGTTCTCTCTGCAGATAACCCATTTGGGTACAATTTTTATTCTATGTTATTTGTTTGATTCTATAGCAGCATATTTTGACTATATATCCCCCACTATATATATAGCAAACCAAAAGATTTCATAACATTAATGAGAATAATAAAGAAAGAAAAAAGTAGATCGGATCATGAAAAAGAAAATGGTACTACACACGCAAGTTGTTTATTCTTCTTCCTTGGACACTTCTTGATTGTTTATTCCTTCAAATAAAAAAAACACATTTTCTTTTATATATGAACCACATTGTCCCCACAACTTTGGATGAGTCTTTAAGCTGTGCCCACTTGACATTGTAGGCATGTAACTCCCTCTCTATGTATATGCATTGCCTCTCTCCTTTGTGACAAAAAAAGTGTAGTGTTAGCCATTAGTGAAATCATCTTATCTGCTCTTACAAAGTTCCATTAATGGTCCTAGATCTAAATTTTGCTTTTACCTTTTCCTTTTTATTTAGATATTGACATCCATTACCGAGTCCCATTCATAACTTTCTTCCTTATCATTATCTTTGCAGATGGAGACTGTGAAGCCACTGGATGTTGTTGCTTCAGGAAAAGGAAAACTCAGACGCGCGTTTGTGAAAGTCATCAACGTTAAAAAGCTAACCGGTGTGGTTCCAGAAGGTGACAAAGACTTGGTGAAGAATGCTGCAAATCTTTCAGAGTCGTTCGACAAACTCGAGGAAGAGTATGAGAAAAGACTCGCCATGGAAGCTCTTCTCGCAAAGCTCTTCGCCACGGTCTCTTCGATTAAATCAGGCTACGCGCAGCTGCAGTACGCTCAGTCACCGTACGATCCAGCTGGGATTCAAAGAGCGGACAGCTTGGTGGTCTCGGAGCTGAAGACATTGTCTGAGATGAAACAGAGTTTCTTGAAGAAGGAGTTTGATAGTAACCCCGATAGAACTCTTGTCCTCGCGGAGATTCAAGAGCTGAGAAGTTTGTTGAAGACTTACGAGATCACTGGGAAGAAGATGGAGTGTCAGTTGAAGCTTAAAGACTCTGAGATACTCTTTCTCAAAGAGAAGTTTCAAGATTTAACGAGTCAGAACAAGTTGATGGAAAAGAGATTTAACCAAAGCGATCATAATAGTCCAACTCATTTCGTTACTTATCTGCATCACACAGTCAAGTCTATCAGAGGATTCGTCAAAACAATGGTTCAGCAAATGAGATTCTCCGGCTGGGACGTGGATAGAGCAGCTGATGCGATACAGCCTGGAGTGTACTACTACAAGCGAGACCACACGTGTTTCGCCTTCGAGCATTTCGTTTGTAAAGTAATGTTCGAAGCGTTTCATCTACCTTACTTCTCAACCGAATCATCATCGAGTAAGAGCAGAGAGATGTTCTTGGAGAGGTTCACGGAGCTTAGATCGGTGAAGGTAAGAGAGTACATAGCGTCAAGGCCCAAGTCGAGATTCTCGAGGTTCTGCAGGGGTAAGTATTTGCAGCTCGTGCATCCGAAGATGGAGGTTGCCTTCTTCGGACATTCGCACGTGAGGAACCAAGTCTCTGCCGGGGAGTTTCCCGAGACGAGTTTCTGCGGTGCGTTTTTGGAGATGGCGAAACGGGTTTGGCTCTTGCATTGCCTTGCGTTCTCTTTGGAGCCCGAAGCTTCGATCTTTCGAGTTTCTGAGGGTTGTAGATTCTCGGAAGTGTACATGAAGAGCGTGTCGGAAGAGTGCTTGTCGGAATCTGAGCCGAGAGTTGCGTTTACTGTGGTTCCTGGGTTTAGAATCGGTAAGACTTCGATACAATGCGAGGTTTACCTTTCTCGTTCAAAGTCAACGCCGGACAGTGGATAGATTCCGCCAGGGGTATTAAGGTAATTTTAGGTGGTGGGGATATTTTTGGTTTAGGGGAAATAAATGAGGAGAAAATTTGCTGACCGTTGGACTAAGGGAAGGATTGCAGTATGCGACTGTGCCCTCTTTTTTTTTTTTTTTATACTATTTTGTTTGTCAATATTTGATCAGAGAGACAGAAGCATCTTTGAGCTGTTCTCCATCTATTATTAGTTATCGTCACTATCTTCTGTTTATGTAAATAATTCGTAATAATAAGATATTATTGTCATGGACTCATGGCTATACTTTCAAGTTGTATGTTGTGGTTTTATAATATGAATTATGATATCAATTAGTGCATCAAACAGAAAGATTAAAAGTGAATAAAATGTTGTGTTAGTGGAATTGAAATATCTTCTAAAATGAAAATGAAGCACGGACCAAATATGTTTTAGATAATAGGATGACAACACTCTGATGGGTCCATTATAGTATATTTTACTTATTCTGATCCACCGACCAAATATGTTAGATAATAATCAGATGGGTCCAATATATTTTGATAGATCTCATGGGCCCAAAAGTAGTCCTATCCGAGAATCTTATGTCTCCACAACGTCTCTGGGTCCAGGCTCGGTGGGTAACGTACCCGGTTTATTCTCTGATTCACGATTGATTCCTAAACTAATCCGGTTTGTATCAGTATGCTGCCTGTCACCAATATATACTGAAATTTCAAATTTGTCATTTTATCTTGGATTTGGTATAGAATCTACGGAACTTGAGACCAAACCAGTTCGGTTTTCACATTTACACCTGAATCATTTACAAAGCTGGCCAAGTCTTATAATTTTGACAACTGGATACAGTTTTACACGTAACGTAACTTGTCCAAAAAAATACACCATCAATTCACAACGCGATAGAAATAGAACTTTACTTTTCTTTTGACTAATCAATAAGGTATACGTTTAATACAATAACAAAGTCGGTGACCAAATAAAAATCTTTATATAAAAGCATAGTGTTTGAGATAATATAAAATGGCTCGACCATCCCGAACACTACGGAGGACCCAAAAATAATGAGCCAAGAGACAGCGATAGAGAGCTTCAAGAAATTTCAACACACATGGATAGGGCAGCTACAACACCACCTCAACCACCTGCGCTCCGTCCAAAACCACCACCGCAACTCTGCTACCGGTGACGAGGAACGGCTGAGGGAAGCGGTGCAGAGAGTGATGGAACTTTGTAGAGAGTACCACAGGGCGAAGTTGGCCACGACGGAGAAAGATGTGGTCGGAGTTATGGCTGCTCCTTGGTCTTCGGCTCTTGAACGGTCACTCCATTGGGTTGGTGATTGGCGACCAACTACCTTGTTTCATCTGGTTTACACCGAGTCTAGTATTTTGTTTGAGTCTCGTATCGTTGATATTCTCCGGGGGTTTCGTACCGGTGATCTCAGTGATCTATCTCCTTCTCAATTCAGGTTATTTACCAAAACCCTAGTTACATACTTAAGTTTACCAATCAAAAATGTAATATGTAATGACTTTATTGTTTTATGAAAAGATATTCCAAAATATCATAACTTTTGTGAAAACAAGCTAGCTGTGCTTACCAAAACAATACTTGTCACAAGCATAAGTTGACTTTAAAATTTTAATTACAGGGGAAGATTAAAGAGAGAAATTATGGTCATAGATTGTGTATATATTTCATTAACTCGATTATTTACTTTAATTTTTCTGTGTTGATAACATATGGAGAAATCAAGATATAAAACATTCGAGATTAAGGTGATAGATTGTTTCCATTAGTTTCTGGTTTTAGTTTTTGGGTTTTAGATTTTAGTTTTTAGTTTTTAACTTTTAGATTTTGATTTTTGATTTTCAGCTTTTAGTTTTGGTTTTTGGTTTTTAGATTTTGGTTTTGCTGTATTCTTAGTTTTTTTTTATAAAATAAGCAATAGATTATTTTAAAATAATAATTTTTTAAAAAATTACCATTAAAATTTATCAAAATATAGGGGCTGTTATTTTAAATAAAAACATTACCATGTTTTAAATTATTTTACTTTTAAGTGTTATACTTAAATATAATTAATAAAATATTTATAAATTATTAAAATTAAAATATTTTAAAATTTTGAAACTATTTATAGATTTTATTACATAAAATATTTTTTGTTTTTTTGAAGTTGAATGGCTGTTTTTTCAAATTAATATAATATATTGTATTGATATAATATTTTAAATTTATAATTTTTAGTTGTTGTTTAGTATGTATAATAAAATTATTCAATAATTTATTTATAGATATTAGTAAGTAATTGGTTACAACTAATACTAATATTATCTATTATTTACATATATGAAACACATAAATTATTTTACATTAATGTTAATTGATAAAAAAAAATTGTATGGAAATTTTATCTTTATGAAAACATTATTTACTTAATTATTAATTAATTAAACTATAGTATTTTATACAAAATTCGTTTTTGTATTGAAAATCCACAAAAAATTGGTTTTTGGCTTTTCTTCACAAATTGGTTAAAATTTTGAGAAACAAGTTTCCTTAAATTTTAGGGAATTTATTTGTTAAAAAGCTTGATTGGCAAGTGAAATGGTTTTTACAAAAACAAAAACTAAAAGCTAAAAACTTGATTGATAAAAAGTTTTTACAAAAGCAAAACCAAAAACTAAAACATAAATTACAAACAATCAATCTCTAAAACGCATTTGATCATGATTATAAATATTTAATTATTTTTGTTATTTTGGTAGTTGTAATGGTTTTTCTTGTTGTTGCAAAAGTGTTATTTTATGTTGTTCTTCGATACGTAAGCATGAGGACGACTAACTATATACATTTTGATTATTTAAATTTTAATATTAGGTTTAAATTTGTCAAAGGCAGGAAGGTGAGTGAGCTACAATGCGAGACGGTAAAGGAAGAGAATGCGATAACGGAAGAGTTATCAGAGTGGCAAGACGACGCGAGCGAGCTCGTCATGGGAACTGTGTCGAATCTCGACCAGAGGATACGACGGCTAGCAGAGATCGTTCATCGAGCCGATGATCTCCGACTGAGAACGATCACAGGTGTGGTGGAGCTCCTAAGTCCGCTGCAACAAGCCGAGTTTCTCATTGCTGCGGCTGAGCTTCGTAGGGGGGTTTCTGGTTGGGGGAGTAGCCACGACCGTCGTCGAAGTGCCAACGTCTAAAACGCATGTTAACGGTTTTGGAAAGCTAATAAGAATTGAGAGGATTTAATAGTTGTTAGATAATAATTATATGTGTTTACCATGTTTTTATTATCCAAATTGAGTTTGGTTTTTACATGGTTATGAAATATGGAAAACTGTCTTATGTTATGTATGCATGTTTTACGATATATAAGTCGAACTATGTCTTGTTAACTTGCCCTCTTTTTAGTCAGTTTGAAAAATTAGATGGGACTAACTGAAGCTTTTGTTTCTTTGTAAACAAAAAATAATAAATACACGTGAATCGGGGGACGTGGGTTATCGTTGGTTTCTTTAGACCAAGTGGATACAGAAAAAAAAGGTCAAAGAACATTATTACAAAAGACATGAAGTGAACGTGGCGTGGTAATATCTCTCGAAGACATGCATGAAGACACTTGGTATGGTACGCGTCCTTCTATCACGGCGTCGATTCCTAGCGTTTTGTTTGGTTGGCTGAGTTAAAACTGCAAGAGATTCTCTCTCTTTTTTCCTCGTTAAAAATAAGAGATTCTTCTTCATAAATTATTTTATTCAAATAATCGAAGATACTGGTGACATAGCCATTTTATATTTGTTTGGTCAGAGGACAGCTCTCTTCCCAATTACGCACTTGGTGTACCTTTTGATTTCCCTTGCATCCTCGTGCAATTTTAGTTGTTGTTCGCTTTTTTGTGTAATGTTTAGTTAACTATGAAAGTTTATACTTCAATTAATTTATTTATGCTTATATGTAATGCCTATAGTAGATGGAAAAAAAATCAAAGGGTTATATATAGTTTATAATAGTTAGCATAAAAATCACTTAAAATTACAATAGTGAACGCCTTGGTCTAGTGGTTTGACCAAGAATTTATTAATACTTTTATATCAGAAGATCTAGATTTTAATTTTCGGAGAAGATGGAACTATGCAAATTAAGAGAGAAAAAACTTACAAGAGATCTAAAGTATGGCGCAAGGAATACTCATATGATAATGCTCAGGGTAGCTCAGGTGATGCAGTCATGCGTGAATTCTTATATGGCAGGTAAAACTGTCGGCTATAGAATCGTCTGTAATATTTCTAAAATTATAGTTATCCAGTGTTAAAAAAAATTTACAATAGTGAGAAATTCCATAAAGTTAACCGTTACAAAAAAAAAAAAAAAAAGGTTCCATAAAGTTGAATTCCCCCTGAAAAGTTTGAAACCAACTCAAGTGTCAGTTATTGGACTTTTATAGGTTAAAACGGCCCAATAAATAAAACTAAAGCCCAATAAACAAAAAAAGGAAATTCTATCTTGAGACTGTAAAGCAATATGTATTTACATGCAAGTCCTTATACTCCAGGTCAATTACAATTCCACAGTCTTCTTCCACTTCAGAATGGCGGGAAAATGTGAACTGAGCCCTAATTTTCTCGAAATCTCCCCCAATGGCCATATGGTTTTAACTTCCTTCGTCTTTCATCACTCTCACTCTTCCTCTCTTTCGATTATCCACTCTTCCAATCTCTTTTTTCCGAGAACGAGGAGGAAAGTGTCTCTACCATCAAAGAAGATGCCGATCGTAGCGGAGTACGCGAAGTCGAACCGGTCTTCGTGCAAGGCGTGTTCGAAGGCGATCGCGTCGAAAACCTTAAGGGTGGGGATGATTAGCAAGGGACCTGGCGGATTCGACATGACCAGGTGGCACCATCTGGAGTGTTTCCCTACCGATTCGGTGGCGATTGATTCCGTTGATGATGTCAAAGGCTTATCCGCTTTAGAGGTTAGCGTTTCTCATCCAAAGTTTTTACCTTTTTTTTTGTTTTGTTAATAAAATATTATTTACTGTTATTTGTGTTAATGCATTTGTGTGATGGTGGCAGAAAGATGATCAGGATGCTTTGGCGAAACTGGTGGAACAGTGTGGTGAGCGTGCTAAAGAAGTAAGATAAGATAGTTCACTCTTGTTTGCTCATGTAGATTTGGAATGTAGACTGATATAACTGCTTGTATCTGTTGAAATGAAGCAGGTCGATGAGAAGGAAGAAGAGATTAAAGATCCTGGATCAGATGAAATAAGTGGGGAGAAGGTTAAGGAGGCGAAAGGTTCTTCTGCTTCTGCGAGCGTTATTGCTGAGTATGCTAAATCAAGCAGATCGTCATGCAAGAAGTGCTCTCAGACGATTGCTGCTAGAGAACTGAGGTTGGGGATGGTGACTAGAGACTCCCGGGGATTTGATATGACTAAATGGCATCACTTGGGATGTTTCCCTGTTGAATCAGTTGCAGTTGATTCTGTAGAGGAGATTGGTGGATTTTCATCACTGCAGGTTAGTAGTCTGTATCACATATTTGGAGTTTTCTAGTTAAGGTGATAGAGCTTCTGGATGGTTGAATATATCCTTCGGTAACTTAGATCATAAAATCAAACCAATAATTCTATTTCACAAGTATTGTCAATGTCACGTGGATTTTCAAATATATCAATGGCGTCATTTTTTTGTCAGTCTCCCGTTGAATAAATTACAAAACATATAAGTAATAAGTTTCTTTGTTTGTACTGCCGTATATTGCATAACTGCTTCATTTGTTATGCTAAACAGAGCGATGACCAGGATGCACTAAAGGAGTTTGTGCTACAATGCGGGAAGAAGACCTCGGTAGATGTACTAGCAAAAACCTTGTTTGATAGTGTGTTTATAGTGTTTTATGTACTAACTTCTTATATCATTTCTTTGTGGATTTGCAGAAGATGGAAGAAGTTAACGATGAATCTGTAGCTGATAAAGGGCAAGCGGAGGAGACAAACAAAAGAAAACATTCTCAGGTTACTAGATAGCAAAGGGCTTACTTCATTATGGTTTGCTCATGTGGATTTAGAATGTATAATAAATTACATTTCTTAACTGCTTACAGGTTGAGGAAGAGGTAGAGATTAAAAAGGCCGGATCAGATGAAAAAAGTGGGCAGAAAGTTAAGGAGACGAAAGGTTCCTCTGCATCTTCAAAAGTTATTGCTGAGTACGCCAAATCAAGCAGATCATCATGCAAGAAGTGCTCTCAGCCGATTGCTGCTAAAGAACTGAGATTAGGGATGGTGACCAGAGACTCTCGGGGATTTGATATGACTAAATGGCATCACTTGGGATGTTTCCCCGTTGAATCAGTTGCAGTTGATTCCGTAGAGCACATTGGTGGATTTTCATCGCTGCAGGTTAGTCTGTATTTATAGATTAAGAATTTCCAGTTAAGTGGATAGAACTTCTGGAGGATTGCATATGTCCTCTGGTTACTAGGATCATAAATTGAAACAGATAATTTTATTTTGAACATAGATGTGTTATGTTGAATATTTGATAAAAAGAATCGTCACGTTGACTCTCAGATATACCAATGGCACGACATCATTGTTAGTTCATGTTGAATAAACACCCAAACATATAACCAGCCTTAGTCGTGCTGACACATCTTTTATATTTGATTCATTTGTTACAAAATAACAGAATGGAGATCAAGATGCATTAAAGGAACTGGTCCAACAATGCGTGAACAAGACCTTGGTAGGTTTACTAGTAAAACTCTTCACAGATATTTGCTTACATTTCGAGGCTTACATATTTGAGGCCTCTCTGAATTAACTTCTTACTCCATTTCCTGGCGGGGTTGCAGAAGATGGACGAAGATAATGATGAGACTGGAACTGATCACCACCAAACAGAGGAGACAAACAAAAGAAAACACTCTCAGGTTAAGATAGCATTAATCACTTCTTCTAATATAATTTTGTAAATGCTAAATTTTCATTGTCCTGTAATTGATTGTTTTTTTTTTGTGAAGGTTGGAGAGATAGTGGTTGAAGATGAACTACAAACCAATGCGAACCAACCGGGTACTAGAAAACCTAAGGTATGCAAGCAATAAGATATATTTAAACACCTGCTCATGGTTAATAGTCTGTTCTTACTGATAGAGATCCTCCTAACTGATTTTAAACATTGTGTTATGCAGATGAACACCAGTGAGTCAACTTCTCAGGTCGTAGCTGAAGCAGAAATCTCCTTTTCAGCTTCTGATGTGAAGGAAAAGTACAGGGTAAGTCTTAGTGTGTATTAAGTTAACGTTCTGTATTATCCGTTAACTTTATCTTATTCTTAGGGACTTTGCAGCTGTGACATACGTATTCATTTTCCGATCTTATGTCTCTGGCTGCTAATACTGTCTTCTTTTTTTTTTTTCAGGATGCCAGTCTATTACCCAAGTGGAAAGCGTTTGAGACTGTAATATTCCTTGAGCGGGTCAGATATCATCTTTAGATATAATGTTATTTTCCTAGTATAAATATAAGGCAGTGTATTGTGTGTCTTAACGATTAATTCAGTTGCTGCATCTTAACAGGATGATGGTCTTAATGATTCAGAGAAGATAGCTGCATTTGATTTTGATGGATGCCTTGCAAACACATCTGTGAAAAAGTAAGAAGCCATTCGGTCTCTCAGAATTTGCAATTCTTTTCTGTTTCCAACCTCTTTCAGTGATCATTTATGATTTCCAAAAAGTCAATCACAGTGTACATATAATAAATGTTGGTCCTAATGGAACCCTATTATTTTCGTTTTCCTCTTTCGCAGAGTAGGTGCAGATGCATGGTCACTTATGTATCCTTCCATTCCTGAGAAACTGCAAAGTCTTTATAGTCAAGGCTATAAGCTGGTTGGTACTTTTCATTTTGAATTCCATAGAGTCCATGTGACTGAATTGTTTCAGTTTGTTCGTATAGAGATACTGATTTTGAAATGGCCATCAGGTGATTTTCACAAATGAGTCTAACATTGACCGGTGGAAAAACAAAAGACAAGCTGCTGTGGACTCGAAAATTGGACGCCTCAACAGTTTTATCAAACGCGTGGAGGTCCCCATTCAGGTGAAGTGCGGTTTGTTTTTTCATTACTAAATAACGTTATTTTGTATTCTCAAGAGCACCGCTTCAACAAATCCTAGTTATTATTTAGAGTAATTAGACGAAACTATGATGCAAACAAAAGCCCTATGTTTTAGTTAGTTCTGTCTTGCAAGTTCTCATAAGCTGACGTTAGTATCTGAAGATTGTTAACGGTTTTGTTCTGGATGCAGGTGTTTATAGCCTGCGGAGTCGCAAGTTCTGGTGGTAAAGATGACCTTTACCGCAAACCCAAGCCTGGAATGTGGCAACTCATGAAGAAGCACTTTAACTCTGGAATTGAAATTGATATGGATAAGTTAGTTTTCTCCCAACTTGCTTTTAAATTTTTTGATTTACCTGTGAAACTTCTAGCAAGTCTGAAAGACTACACACGCATTTACCGTCAGCTTTCTTTCCTGTTTAAACTCCATTTGTTTGTTTGTGTTCTCTCTAGCACTTCAGTTTGGTTATACTAACTTTTGTATCATTAGATCGTTCTATGTTGGGGATGCAGCCGGAAGAAAAGGCGATCACAGCGACGCAGACATTAAATTTGCGCAGGTATTTGTTACAAACATCTCAGCAATACTCGAGATACTTTGCGTGACTGTTCTGATAGAAAGCTACTTTCTTTGGTTGCAGGCGAATGGATTGAAGTTTTTTACTCCGGAGGAGTACTTTATCGCTTGAAGTTAGGGAACTCAGCTGTTAAGTCTTGTGCGTTATGTTAGCAAATCTCTTTTGTCAGGCACGAATACTTTTTGTGATCAAACTATAATCAGTGCGTCTTTTAACTTTAACAGTCTTTTAATATGACACTGCCAGTTGTATTTAACTCAACGCTCTTTTGTATATGGCACTGCCATTTAAGCATCAACGTATCAGCGTTACAGAGCTTACTGATCCAAGAAAAGAGAAGCACAAGCAACATAACAAAAACTAACCATTGACAACAAAAAAATGCTTCAATTTCCGATTCATTTTACCTACATAAGGTTGGAAAGTTCTTGGATAATCTCTTCTTAATGCTCTAATACCATACATAAAACATTCTTTCAGTAATAATCAAAACAGACATGACCTGAACTGATTATTATCACTCATTTTGGCCAATCTCGCCTTCCAAAATAGCGTGTCTTGTCAGAACAATCTCTTTCACAAGGTTTCTGTAAACAAAGGGCCTAACCGCAGCACGAAGAAAGAGCTCAGGTGGGATTCTACTCTTCTTTATCTTCTTCATCCACCTTCCATATCCCACTGTCTTCCATTCTTCAGGCTTCACTTTAGCCTTCTTACCTCTCATCTCCAACTCATCTCCTCCAAAATCTCCATCTCCATCTTCTCTTTCCGCCATTGCCTTCAACTGCTTCTCATAAAACTTATCCGACACCACCATGCTCATCTCCGCAAGCTTCTCCATCCTCTCTGCATTACTTGTCGCTTTCTTGAATTGCTCTTCCCAATACCTCTCATCCTGTTCCGGATCAACCTCATCTACTTCACCTTCCAAACTGTCTTCTTCCACGTTCCCTTCCACATCAACAACCATATTATCATCATCATCCTCTTCTTCTTCTTCCTCCATCTCGCTATCACCACCTTCATCTTCAACCCATTCAGAAAACTCACCCTTCTCCGAGCTCCCACTATTAATCACCTCATCCTCATCTTCATCCGGAGCATCACACCCAAGCTCCATCTCCTCCAGCTTCGCTTTCCACTCTTTAGTATACGGATGCAACAACTCAATCGGATGGTTCCCAAGCAAAAACCTCAAAACCTTAGACTTCTTCTCATCGCTACACTTCTCATAAGCCTTCACCACATCATCCACAAAAGCCGTCTGCCTCACCTTCAACATCTTACACAACCCTCCGTAATAAGTACTCAACTCCACCCTCCCATCATCATCCTCCACCTCAAAAGCAAATCCAGCCTCCGTCACGGGGTTCAAATAAGGCACAA
Source organism: Brassica napus (assembly GCF_020379485.1). Lineage (NCBI taxonomy): Eukaryota > Viridiplantae > Streptophyta > Magnoliopsida > Brassicales > Brassicaceae > Brassica > Brassica napus. The sequence continues at coordinate 23,756,849 of NC_063438.1, read as the reverse complement.
TCGAGTTAAAAAAATCTTCCTGAGGCTCGAACCTACACTGAAACACAGGCTTCTTCACATAAACAATATCAGGCCTAAACCAAGCGGCGCACTGACATATCAAAGACCTCGACTTGTTCCCCAACCTCCCCATCAAGTTCCACTTATCCAACCTCTTCTTCTTATCCGCCTCCACAACCACCTCACTCACCAACGTCCACTGCTCCCACGGCAACTCACTCAACCTCCACTTGGGATGCCTAACGAAAACCCAAAAGTACCTCAACCCAACACCCGAATCCAACTCCTTGACCCGTTTCTGAAACGCAAGATTCATCTCGTGCTGCTCAACCTTCTCAAACTCCTCGTGATTCGCCACTTCCCCGTACATGGTCACGCACTCGTCGGAGATCGTCCCGCGAACGGGGTCCCCGACCACGACGCCGCGCCACGAGTAAGGACCGAACTCACCGTACTTGAACCAGTCGTGAGGGTGGCGCAGCCTCGGGTCGTCCTTGTCCATGAACCGGACCATCCTGTCGTACCCGAGCCCGATCATCTCGAGCTCGTCTTCGGTGAACTTGTCCGGGTGGCTGCTGAGGATCTTGCTCCGGGACTTGTCGGGGTTGTTGTAGAGGCGGTAGAATAGAGACTCCGCTAGCTTCTTGGACTTCTCCCGGGCGTTGCGCTTCGCCTGCTTCCTTGTGTCGGAGTCTCCTTCTATCCTCCCGCCGGATGAGCCTCCGGGTTTCTTCTTGCTCCGCCCCGCCAATGCGCGGACGTCTCGCCGGAATCCACCATAAAGCTCGGAGCTTTTGACTCCGAAAGTAAAATTCCTCTCGGTAAGGGATGAAACCGATACAGTCCTTCGTGCGAAGGAGTTGGGTGGAGATTTGCGGATGGAGAAAGGGGAGAGGGAGAAGCTAGGGTTTAGGGTTTTAGAAAAGGATAAGTCTTGGCCTAACATTTCTTCCTTCGCGAATCAACGAAAAGACAGAGAGAGAGACAGAGATGACGAGTAGATACTGTAATAATATTAAGTCGATTAATACGACAGCGTTTAAGTCGATCAATACGACTGCGTTTAGGCATGATGATTAAGAAGATGATACCATACGACGCCGTTTAGGCCGATGAATACGGCTGCGTTTAAGCCTATTAATAAACTAAGTTATAATACGACGCCGTATTAGCCTATGAATACTAAGTCGACCTAATACGGCGTCGTCGATGGATGGCGTTTAAGCTGATTAATACGACGGCGTTAGACGTTAATACCCGACAAGCAATAAGTAACTAACTAAAAATCCTGTCTTTTTTTCTTTTTCTTTTTCTTTCTTCGATTAAACTTGCGATGGCGAAGAGGATACACCTGACGGAACTAGGCTGCATCGCGTGCGAGGAACTCACCGAGCTCGGCGCGGGTAAGGAAGGGTGGCTCGTGAACAATCCAAACCTTCTCTCCGCACTCGATTCCCACTCTATAGCCTTAGCCCATCGATTCCTCATCCTGATCGTGAATTGGGCTGACCCCGACTCTCTTCGCGTCAAGATCAGACCCGATCTGTCTCCCATCGAGGCGGAATCGATCACAGCGATCGAGTGGTTAGTGTTTGACGACGTCAGAGTCGTCCTCGCCGGAACCTCCTGTGGTTATCTCCTGGTTTACTCTATCGCCGGTGATCTGATTCATAAACAGGTAAATAAATAATTTCATAATTTTAAAAACTGATGTTTGGTTTAAACAATGTTGTCCGAAAGAACCGCAGTTATTTAGTTTGGTTACTTCAAGTGATCTTTATTTTATATGTTACAGTTGGTGCATCCTAGCCGTATATTGAAACTAAGAGTACGTGGCACTAAGAAAGATTTGATGCAAGAGACATCCTCTGAGGAGATTAGCATTGTGTTGCCTGGCATTATTGCTCGCTTTGATGGCTCCAACATTCAGGTTTAGTGTTTAAAAATACTTCTGACGTAATGGGAACTGTTAAGTTCTGAGAGTTTTTGTCTTTATGATTTGTATAGAGTATGCTTCAGAAATGGTTTCAAGAAAAAAATTCAAACTTTTGGGACCAAAAGAGTAAAAAAGGTGATCCGGAAGATACTGGGAGTTTGCACCAACGATTACCTTATCAGATATGGAATGTTAACAAGAACGGTGTGTGCGTTGATGCTACTATCACCGGCATAATGCCTCCTCCGTTACTGGAGCATCAGGTGATTAGTCATGTCTATTTGATTTTTTTTTTTTGAAGGATATACTATTTGATTTATAATTGTTACTGATTTTATTTGTTTGACAGTCAAGTCAACGTTATTACTGTGTAGTGACCATTGGAGAGGATGCTGTTATCTCGGCTTACAGGTTGGTAACGTTTTCGATGGTGTTACTTTCTTTGATGTTCTTTTGTTTGATTAGAGTTATTATGCTTCTTTGAAAGGCTCTCTGAAGATAGAGGTAGATCGCTTGTTGGAGCGATTCTATCAAAAGTTGTACCTGCAGCTGCTTCAACCATTGCTTCTTTTTCAAAACTGATCTGGAGAAGTAATGATCAGTCACCAAAGCGAAAGCCAGAAGCTAAGACTCAATCATTCGCTCGAGGTAGATTTCATTCACTAGACTAGATCATTATGTGGGCATTCATGACATTTTCAAAATGTTGGTCTCCAGCTTCATCCTTGACATGTATAAAGGACTACCCAAGGAAAGGCGAGAAGCTGACGTTATCCCCAAGCGGGACATTAGCTGCTATAACAGATTCTCTTGGTCGTATACTTCTGCTAGACACTCAAGCTCTCGTGGTTGTCCGACTATGGAAGGTTCGTTTTAGCATCATCCTTCATACTTCTTTTTTCTCGCTCACAGAGTTTTTCCGCTTCAGGGTTATCGTGACGCCAGCTGCGTGTTCATGGAGATGTTAGCCAAAAAAGATAAAGGAAAATCTGTATATCACACAGAACCGGTGAAAAGCGATTACTGTCTATGCTTAGCCATTCACGCGCCACGCAAAGGCATCATCGAGGTAACGTTTATCATCTTCTCTCTCAAAGACATTATAGTTGTTTTGATTATTTGGCGTGATTTGATTTGATTTTGCTACGGACTTTGAAAGCAGGTGTGGCAGATGAGAACGGGGCCGCGTCTTCTAACGATTCAATGTGCGAAAGGTAGCAAGTTGTTGCAGCCTGCGTATAGGTTTGGATCAAACTCTTCGTCTTCTCCTTATATTCCTCTTGAAGTCTTCTTACTCAATGGAGATTCCGGCCAAGTCTCTATGCTCAACCGATCTCTGTCTTAAGTAACCGTTTCATTTTCATTTTTTTTCTTTTACACAAGCTTGTTGTGCATAGCTAAGAGAGTCTCTAATTGATTACAAGAGCTATTAAACTATAATATGTTATCTAATCAAGAACAAGAAAATTGCAGTGATTCTTTAGTGTGTAGTTAACATTGTAACTAGATAGTGTCTATTTATTTGCTTCAAAGATTCAACAAATAGTTTTGCTACGTTTGTATGGGTTGGTTTCACAGAAAGTAACCGAGTAATCAGATTTGCGAAATGAAACATAGCTACTAGTGACGATGGATATGGAAGCACAGAGCAACTAGAGCGACATCAGTAGCTTCAACTACACCTCATTCTATATGACAAGCTTTGAAACTGTTTCCAAGATGAAAACACTGAAGCCTCTCCCCACGGCTGAAGCTTCTAACCAGACGGGAAACATGACAAATAAGTTGAAGATTGATAAACCGATTAATTTGAATCATCCTCTTAAATTGAACCGGGAAGTGTCACCCAAAGAGCAAGAAAATCCGGAAGGTGGGTCCTACTATTATCCAGATAGATCCTACGTGGCTACAGTACAGCCGTCTAGATGATTGACTTTAAAAAGGTCAAACCTTGAATCCCATTTCTCTCGGCGATAAGGAAACACCAGACCAAGGAGGAGCCGGGAAAATCAGACAGCAGTTGATCTTCGAACTCCAGCTTCTTGCGTGATTGAGAATGAGTTTATCATCACCAACCAGGTCCGATAAAGTTCCAATTTTTTTCCGATTTTTTTCTTCTTATTTTAGCTAAATCTAATCGGAGACTTGAATACAGTGCTTGCAGCTCGTCGAGATGTTACTCCTCGGGCTTATCGTTGCCAATAGGGTTCCGATCAAGTCCCATCAATGTAGGATTGGTTTCTCACCCAAGAAGACACACTAACTCTCCTCGGAAGCTCGTCATAGCTTCCTCCTCATCCTCAGGTTCGTATCTCCTCTACTCCAATTTCTCCAAAGTTTCATGCTTTGAGTCTTGGTAGATAAAGTTTCCAGCTTTAGGTCACTACTCACAGTTGAATCTGTAGCCTTCCTAATGAATCTCCCTCGCATTGTTTAAAAATCAGATCCTTTATTGGTTAAAGCTGCTAAGGGGCAACCAGTGACTCGTCCTCCAGCTTGGATGATGAGGCAAGCAGGAAGGTACATGTCCGTCTACAAAAAGCTAGCCCTGAAGCACCCTTCCTTCAGAGAGAGATCAGAGAACACTGATCTCATTGTGGAGATCTCTCTGCAGCCTTGGCAAGCTTTTAAACCAGACGGTGTCATCATATTCTCCGACATCCTCACTCCCTTACCCGCCTTCGGCGTCCCTTTCGACATCGAGGAAGTCAAAGGCCCTGTGATCCAGTCCCCCATCAGAACCGAAGATGATCTCAAGAAGCTGCATCCTATTGATCTCGAGAAGCTTCAGTTCGTTGGAGACTCTCTGAAGATTCTGAGACGAGAGGTGGGGGAGCATGCTGCTGTGTTGGGTTTCGTTGGAGCGCCGTGGACGATAGCGACTTATATAGTTGAAGGAGGGACGACTCGGACGTATACTGTGATCAAGAGGATGTGTCATACTGCACCTAATGTGCTGAGAGCTCTTTTGTCTCATTTGACTAAGGCTATTACGGAGTATGTTGTGTACCAAGTTGAGCACGGAGCTCACTGCATACAGATATTTGATTCTTGGGGTGGGCAGTTGACTCCTGAGATGTGGGAGCGCTGGTCCAAACCTTACATTGAAGAGGTATATAGTTTTAAGTACTTTTCCTCTTTGAGGACTTGAAAAGATTCTCTTTTGGCTAACGTTATATGTTGCTAGATCATTGATGCTGTGAAGAGAAGATGTCCAGACACGCCGATAGTTTTCTACATCAATGGAAACGGCGGCCTTCTTGAGCGGATGAAAGGAACCGGAGCTGATGTTATTGGACTAGACTGGACTGTAGATATGGCTGATGGAAGGAGGAGACTTGGGAGCGATGTTAGCGTGCAGGGGAATGTTGATCCAGCTTTCCTATTCTCTCCGCTTCCTGCTTTAACTGAAGAAATTCAAAGGTAGTTTGTTTACTTTGTGCTTATATTCAATTCAAGAAACTGAAAGAGAATGTTTGTTTTTGTGTAAAGAGTTGTGAAGAGTGCTGGACCAAAAGGGCATATACTCAACCTAGGACATGGTGTCTTGGTAGGGACACCAGAGGAAGCCGTGGCTCATTTCTTTGAAACCGCAAGGAGCTTGGATTACAAAACGTTTTTCCAAAACCATGTTCCTGCAGAATCTGAACTGGTTGCCTGAGGAGAGGAATGTTGAATAGACAGGTGAGAGACAAGTCCCCTTTCTGTTTTAGTTTTGTGAACATACGTTTGAATCTCTTTGGTTTTTGGTGCAGGAATCAGAGAAAAACTTCTGTTTCTGACTCATAATCTTATCCTAGAGTGAGTGACTTGCTTTGAGAACAGTCGACACTGTCCCGGTTTTAACTTTAACAGTGTCTTGAGTTTGAAAATTTTCCCTGTTTGTATTCTCGATCTTTATTTGTTGTATCTTCTATGTGAAACCAAGTAGGTTGTTTTTGTATCATGAACTGAAAAAGAAAAAGAAAAAGAAAAAGAAGCCACTAATCTCAGTCTGAATCAATTTGGGTTGGTCTGATTTGGTTATCCAATGTGATTTCCCGGTTAGATTTTCTGGATGTTAACCGGAAATACAAACGCATATAAACATAACTCCAGGTATTGGGCCTTCTTTCCTTCTTTTGTTGTTATGGGCTGATAAATCATAATTACATATAGTAGCACTTGTATGATTTATAGGAAACAATGGCTTTGATTGGTAAAAAGTATTAGAAAGTGAAAAACAATTTTTGTTATCAAGTAAATTAATATTTTCCTGTAAATCTTTTCTTCACTTAGAAAAACAGAAAATGTACCCCTGATAATGTGAGTCAAACGTGTAAATTTTTGTATCACTCTTTTACTCTCACAAAATTACCGATAAGAGCCAATATATAAAGTTTTACACAAAATTAAAATATAATATAACGTGTGTTTAGTATATACGTGAGTCAAACGTTTGGATGTTTTTTTTTTGACAAAACCGTTCGGATGGTTGTATCATTGTTTTGTGTCATCACCTGAATTCAAATCCGTATAATGCTTGTTATGAATTACAAATTGCTGAATACTCCCTCCATTTTAGAAAGATATATATTTTAAGTTTTTCACATTTATTAATAAAACATATTAAATTTTAGTTATCAATACATTATTTTTTGATATCAGCTATTTCCCACAATTTTAAACCAATAAATTTTTTATAAACACCATTATATTTTTTTAATTTACAATTTTCAATTAATTTATACATCGAAAATGTAAAACATATATTTTTTGAAATAATTTTTTTTCTAAAATATGATTCTTACGGAAAGAGTATTTAAAAGAATGAGATTGTAAGCTAATTTACATTTGTTCAAAAAAAGAAGTTAATTTACATAATGCAAAGTCAAATGAATTCGCAACATATTATTACTTATAAATTATAAAGTAAGATTTATGATTTTGGTCAAAAAAAGAGAATAAGATTTATGATTGCCATTTTCCCGGGAAAATGAACAGTTGCACTTTTGTGTCTACCATGGCCATTGGCCGTGTTTGCTTTCGTGAATCATCCCATTTATACTTTTTAACTATTCAAAGTTCTGTCACTGTTGGCTCGCTCTCTCCGGATGTTTCTGATAAATAATGTTAACTATCATCTAATACGTCAACCTAATTATCACCGACACTGATCCCACGCCAGACCACTATGCATAACTTTATTATAGCCACTTTAGCTATCATTCAATATATTATCTAACTGAACCTAACTATTTCTTTAACGTAGAAAGGGATCTCTATTGTGTTCAAAAAAAACAAAAAAAGAAAAAAGAAAGGGATCTCTATAAGGCTATAAACTATATAAAGTTGTTATATTTAATTCAGCATTATTGCTAAATTTCAAATTAAGAAGACGCCATGATTCATCAAACCTATAAATAAATACAAAAGGGTCAATGATACATGTTCGAACGAATCAGTATACCCAAGAGCCAATTTTCTAATAAGTTTTAAAATTCACAGACTTTTTGTTTTCTTGTTAAAAGTTTCATGAACTTTTATTTTTATTTTTTATACTCCAATATTTGGATTGTTTGAGACGACTTGTTTTAATCCTATAGTTTGGAACGTAGTTACATATGGGATCTAATTGTGTAATATTTTTTCTGAAACTTTCTAATTGTGTAAAATTGTGAAATGAATTACATTTGAACCGAATATTCTAACAGATAGACAAGTGCTCAAGTTGGATACAGATCATTGATCAAGAACACTTTTTATGCTAAGAAATTACAAACTTGGTTGACTTGTGTACATATTATAATGACAAGAGCTGATTCCGTATTTATTTTTGTTTCTTTATCTGATTCAATGATTCGAAATTTGGAATATTCCATTGCTAAGCAATGAGAATACATAAACCTATACTGGAAAGTATATTTTAAGAAGTATAATGAATAATTGGTCTTGAAATTTTAATACTCCCTCTGTTTCAAAATACTTGATGTTTTAGATGAATGCACAAGAATTAAGACATACTTTTTTTCCTAAAAAGTAACATTAAAAATATAAAGTAAAACTAATTCAGCCAATCATAAAATCCACTATAAAACATCATTAGTGACACAATTTTCTGTAAAACTAAAACTAATATAAAAATATCAAAACATCAAGTATTTTGAAATATTTTAAACTCTCCAAAACATCATCTATTTTAAAACTGAGGGAGTAACTTTTTAAAAAGTCAACTTTATCGTCTAGGCCCAGAGATTTGTGCATCTTCGTGCATAGACAAGGTGCATGCACGAACTCGCATGATCTTCTTTTCTGTTTTATAAGCTTTTCTTTTTGTCAACCTTCTGTTTTATAAGCTAAAAAATCAATTATTGTTTACTACCAGAACTAAGAATTAACCCAAAACACACAGAAGATAAGATCAAAACGAAACCTATTAAACGTAATTCCATAAACCCTGTTATACATTTTACAACTAGGTAACCAAGGAAGAAGATTCTTAGAAGAAAAAAACTTAAGAAATCAAGATCCATTAGGTATTTGATCAGTAAATCTTAATATAAATTACTTAATGATTGCATAATATTTCGAATCAAAATAATAAATCAATCTAGTGATCTACTATCACTGATAGTTTCATTTTCTTATTTTGTAATCTATATAATTCTAACGGTCAATACAATTAAGTAAACTACAAAACTAATGAAATAGTTTATTCAAAACGTCTATTGTAAAACCCAGCCCTAAAGAAAACTAAAAATCCAGATGCAACCATTAAAAAAAACAGATTTGACTGAATACAATTTTACATACATTCATTTTTTTTTTACAAAACTAAGTAAACAAACTTTTGTTTACGGTATGAAATGGAATGGAGTTAATGAAAAGATTCTTTCATTATGTTATGTAATCTGATTGTACTAATACCTAAATAAGATGCAGAATATCCGTCAGTATTATTCCTTCACTACAAAAAATAAGATGGACTTTGCGGATATTGTTTCCACTAGATAAGTATGTTACAAAACAAATTAAGTTATACTCCAATAAAAAAGTATGATAAAAGAAAAAGAAAAAAAAAGAAAAGATCATATTAAAGTAATAAAGAAAATAATGAAATGGTTAAACCTCACTTTCAAAGCGCGCATCTGACGCCTATCACACTTCCTCTATATAAACAGTGGATACGCTCTCATTAGCTCTCATCTCTGAATCTGATTCCACCATCTAATAACCTTTTCAGAGTTCAGACCAATAACAGTTTCTTGTCTTCTTAAAAGGTTCGTTGTCTAAAAATCATTGAAACTCTGTTTTAAAAAGATTTTATTATTTTAACTATGGGTTTTGATCAGTTATAGAATTCCCGATTCCACCGGCGAGATTTTTGTCATTAATCAACAGATTTTGCATTATTTTTGTTTTTATCATTTAATAAAAACAAAAAAACCTTTCCTTTTGATCTGATGATCACAGAAGAAGTCAGAAAGAGTGTGTAGAGCGATTGATCAACGATCATGGCGGGTCGTAACATAGAGAAGATGGCGTCCATTGATGCTCAGCTTCGTCAACTGGTTCCTGCTAAAGTGAGTGAAGACGACAAGCTCATCGAGTACGACGCTCTTCTCCTCGATCGTTTCCTCGACATTCTCCAGGACTTGCATGGAGAGGATCTCCGTGAAACGGTACCAAAACTTGATTTTTATTTTGATTAAATCGATACTCATTTTCTCAGATCGCATAAAGTTCAAACCTTTAGAAAAAACACGTAACCTTTAGAAAAAACACGTTGTAAAGATGCAGGGCCGTACATGAGCTATTGGAGCAGTCTAACATGGTCCAAATCTAAAACAATTTTTTTTTGAAAATTATATATAAATTATGGTCTAAAACTTCAAAAAATTTAGATATACTAATAAACTAGATGTTTTGCCCGCACATGCAAATTAACTTAAATTTTACAAATATATATTAATTTATAATTTATTGATTCAAAAATCAGCATGATAACTTATTATTTGTGTTTTCAAAAAAATAAATTAAACATTAAATTATATATAAATATATAACGTAAATTTAATTAAAATATATATGTTTATTATTATGCTGAAATTTTAAAAGAAAACATTCACATATTAAAAATATTTTAGTAAATATATTTATACAAATTTAGTTTATTAATATTTAATTATAAATTGTTTATTTGTTATTTTCTAACTTTATAATTGAAAAAATAAATTTTAAGATAACAACACAATATATAAGAATTATCTTATTTTAAAAAATTTAATATTATGAATCAAAATTCGTTTTTAATTATATAATTAATTATATATAAAATTCATTAAGGGTAACAATGACTTTAATTGCTTAATTATTATAAATAGTTTTATATCTTATTTTAAATTTTATAACTGAAAATATGTTTTAAGATAACAACACAAGATAAAAATTATCTTTTTGAAAAAAAATATTAATATTATAAATAAAAAATCGTTTTTGATTTTATAGTTAATTATATATAAATTCATTAATGGTAATATAGATATTAATCGTCAAAATTTTTAGATATACTATTAAATATAGAGTTTATAATTTCAAAAATACGTCAAATATATATATATATATATATATATATATATTTTATAGGACTATAAACTTTCAAAGCTATTTAATTACATAGCTAAATATACAGTTAATATTTTTTGGACATGGTTCTAAATAATATGAAACGGCACTTTGAAGATGGAACTTTTTATTTAGTTACGTTTAGATTCATTAACAGGTTTGATTTAAATTTAAATGGTGTTAATGTAACAGGTACAAGAGTTGTACGAGCTCTCTGCTGAGTATGAAGGCAAACGTGACCCTAAGAAGCTTGAGGAGCTAGGGAGTGTGCTCACGAGTTTGGATCCTGGCGACTCCATTGTTATCTCCAAGGCCTTCTCTCACATGCTTAACTTAGCCAACTTGGCTGAGGAGGTGCAGATTGCTTACCGGAGAAGGATCAAGAAGCTGAAGAAGGGGGATTTCGCTGATGAGAGCTCTGCCACTACCGAGTCTGATATCGAGGAGACTTTCAAGAGGCTTGTTGGTGTTCTTGGTAAGTCTCCTGAAGAGATCTTTGATGCTTTGAAGAACCAGATTGTTGATTTGGTTTTGACTGCTCATCCTACTCAGTCGGTGCGTAGATCTTTACTTCAGAAGCACGGCAGGTTAGTTTTTTTTTGTTACACTTTGTAATGAGAGATCAGTGAAACAACTCTTTTGACCTTTAAAATGATTTCTCAGGATAAGAGATTGTCTAGCTCAGTTGTATGCAAAGGACATTACTCCTGATGACAAGCAGGAGCTTGATGAGTCTCTCCAAAGAGAGATTCAAGCTGCATTCCGCACAGATGAGATTAGGAGAACACCTCCAACCCCACAAGATGAAATGAGAGCTGGAATGAGCTATTTCCATGAGACAATCTGGAACGGTGTCCCTAAGTTCCTTCGCCGTGTTGACACGGCTCTGAAGAACATTGGAATTGATGAACGTGTTCCTTACAATGCCCCACTGATTCAGTTCTCTTCATGGATGGGCGGTGATCGTGATGGTACAAAACTCTTTTTTCACATTACTTACAAGCCAAACTCTCTGTTGTTTGTTTCCTCTTGTTCAGCAACTTAACTGAATTTCAGGTAATCCGAGGGTCACACCTGAGGTCACTAGAGACGTGTGCTTGTTGGCTAGAATGATGGCAGCCAATTTCTACTATAACCAGATTGAGAATCTCATGTTTGAGGTTTTGATCTCTTCTGAAAATCTCCTCATTTTTATGTTTTCCCTTCAACAAGATCCTCTTGATTCATTTTTTTTTGTTCTTGGCAGTTGTCTATGTGGCGTTGCACTGATGAGTTTCGTGCCAAGGCTGATGAAATCCACAGGAACTCAAGGAAAGATGCTGCAAAACATTACATAGGTTTGAAGCATAAAACTTTATTCAAATGTGCTTTTGCAATTCTTAAGTCATTTTTTTTCTTTTGACTCAATGCAGAGTTCTGGAAGACAATTCCTCCAACTGAACCATACCGTGTGATTCTTGGTGATGTGAGGGACAAACTCTATCACACACGTGAACGCTCTCGTCAGTTGCTGAGTAACGGAATCTCTGACATCCCTGCAGAAGCTACTTTCACCAATGTGGAAGAGGTAAGCAAACTCTATGTATATTATACTCTGTCAAATGTCTATTTTACTTAGTCTTTGCTTGATTCTAACAAACCTGTTGTTTGTTCTATCTACGCAGTTCTTGGAGCCTCTTGAGCTTTGTTACCGATCACTATGTGCATGTGGTGACCGCCCAATAGCTGATGGAAGCCTTCTTGATTTCTTGAGGCAAGTCTCTACCTTCGGACTCTCCCTTGTGAAGCTTGACATTAGGCAAGAATCTGAACGTCACACCGATGTTTTGGATGCTATCACCAAGCACTTAGACGGTTCCTCCTACAGAGACTGGTCTGAAGAACGTCGGCAAGAATGGCTTCTAGCTGAACTAAGCGGCAAGCGTCCGCTATTCGGACCAGATCTTCCCAAAACCGAAGAGATTGCTGATGTTCTGGACACATTAAAAGTCATATCCGAGCTGCCTTCAGATTGCTTTGGAGCTTACATTATCTCTATGGCAACTTCACCCAGTGATGTCCTTGCCGTTGAGCTCTTACAGCGCGAGTGCCACGTGAAGAAGCCACTCAGAGTTGTTCCACTCTTTGAGAAGCTAGCTGATCTAGAAGCAGCTCCTGCAGCTGTTTCAAGACTCTTCTCTCTGGACTGGTACAAAAACCGCATTAACGGTAAACAAGAGGTTATGATCGGTTACTCAGATTCAGGGAAAGATGCTGGACGTCTCTCAGCTGCTTGGGAGCTGTACAAAGCTCAAGAGGAGCTTGTGAAGGTTGCTAAAAAATATGGAGTGAAGCTGACTATGTTCCATGGCCGTGGTGGCACAGTCGGAAGAGGAGGTGGTCCAACACATCTTGCTATATTGTCTCAGCCACCGGATACAGTTAATGGCTCCCTCCGAGTCACTGTTCAAGGTGAAGTCATTGAGCAATCGTTTGGAGAGGAACACTTGTGTTTTAGAACACTTCAGCGTTTCACAGCTGCTACTCTTGAGCATGGTATGAACCCTCCCGTTTCGCCAAAACCAGAGTGGCGCGCTTTGCTCGATGCAATGGCGGTTGTTGCAACCGAGGAGTATCGATCTGTTGTGTTCCAAGAGCCTCGATTTGTCGAATACTTCCGCCTTGTAAGTATTCCCAATTGTCCCCAAGATTTATAGTTCAAAGTATTATAACCGTTTGGTTTTGGTTTGTGTAGGCTACACCTGAGCTGGAGTATGGACGTATGAACATCGGAAGCAGACCTTCAAAGCGAAAACCGAGCGGTGGGATCGAGTCTCTCAGAGCAATCCCATGGATCTTTGCTTGGACACAAACAAGGTTCCATCTTCCTGTATGGTTAGGATTTGGAGCAGCTTTCAGGTATGCAATCAAGAAGGATGTGCGGAACCTCCACATGCTGCAAGATATGTACAAACACTGGCCTTTCTTCCGAGTCACCATCGATCTTATTGAGATGGTGTTCGCCAAGGGAGACCCCGGGATCGCTGCATTGTACGACAAACTTCTTGTCTCGGAAGATCTATGGGCCTTTGGGGAGAAACTCAGAACCAACTTTGAAGAAACCAAGAGCCTCGTCCTCCAGGTAATAAACAAAAACAGAGTCCTCTGTTTCCTCTGTTTCGTATTTTTACTTGAAGTACCACTAAAGTCCTTTTGTTGCAGACTGCTGGACACAGAGACCTTCTCGAAGAAGACCCTTACTTGAAACAGAGACTTAGGCTGCGTGACTCTTACATTACGACCCTCAACGTGTGCCAAGCCTACACATTGAAGAGAATCCGTGATCCAAACTACAATGTGACTCTGCGACCACACATTTCGAAAGAGATCATGCAATCAAGCAAATCGGCACAAGAGCTTGTGAAGCTTAACCCAACGAGTGAGTACGCGCCTGGACTTGAGGACACGCTCATCTTAACCATGAAAGGTATTGCCGCAGGACTGCAAAACACCGGTTAAGTGAGTTTAAGTCACTGAGAGAAAACAAACTTCTGAGTCTCTCTTTTCTGTTTTTCATTTTTTAAGAATAATCTTTTTTTTAAAACGAAAATAATAAGTAACTACGGTTGGATTCCAGTTTACTTTTTATGTATCCACACCGTTGAGAAAAGTTTTAATCTTCTCATTGTATGAAACTAAACACTGCTCTGTTTCTGAGACAGTGTTCAATATTAAATCTTGTCTTTTGTTTGTCTCTGATCTCTGACTCGCGATACCAGAATCACTTACAGTTGTTGATACTTTTCCACAAAACGTGTAGTCGTATAAGTCTGAAATGTGGTCCCTGAACATGTTTAAGAGGAAAATAGTACGCTCATTTAGCTTGTGTGTGTTGCAAGAAACATTACCATATGAATAACCATCACCATCTTTAATATGACAATGTTCAGTCAGTTTATTCTAGTCATCTAAGTCAGACACCTTTTACTTTTATTCACTGAGAAGATAAATAAGAAAAACGGTAATTCAACAATATTTTACAGGAAGAATTTTTATTCATGGCAAAAATGTTTTGACAACATGAATGAATGTCTCTCTCTTTCTCTGTTTATTTTATAGGGTTTAATCACCTAAGCAAAATTTTGTCTATGTACACATTTAATCTCTAATAACCGAGCAATGAATGAACCGAATCAGAAGTAATCCTCTACCTAACTCTGAGAGATTATTGACAAAATTTTCCTCTTCCTTTTTTTTTATATGAACCAAGTAAATATGTTTGAGAGTTTGCTAAAGGCCATAGTGTCTCACTGAAATCTCCAGTGCTTCCTTGCTTGGGCACACAATCTCCTTCATCCTAATACCAACTTTGTAAATCTTGAAGGTTGGCACAACTCTCACTTTCTCTGCATCACCCACTCCAGGACATTTCTCTATCTCCACCTATTCAAACATCACATGTAAGTTTACTTGTTCACGCACATATGTTTAAAGTTTTTGCTTCTTTTTTTTTAACCTTGAGGAAGTGCAGAGATGGGTAACGAATACATAGTGCATTCATAAAAATAGATATCTCTTTGCATTGTTGATCAAAGGCTTTCATAAAAAGTACAACAGAAACTCCTGCCACCATTGAAGTGTACAACAAGAAGTTAATAAGTAAAGTATCTGCCTCTATAGAGCAGAAAAGTTTAAAGCAGGGGAAAAGCTAAATGGAGTAAGGATGGGGCAGTTGCCCACCATAACATTTTTAAATTTAGTTCTTATAAAATTTCAGTCATGCCCTTTAGTTCTTATAAACTGTTCATATGTTATACTTATGCTAATAGTTTTCATTTCTGCCCCAGATAAAAACAATTTCTAGATCAGCCACTGATTTAAAGTATCACTTACCTGGACGGGTCAATGCAGCTTTTAACTCTTCAAGGCTAAAAACCTCCTCAACTTCACCTCCAAACTCCATGTTTAAAACTACTTCTCCACGAGATTTCTTCAATGCAACTTGAGCGTGAAACAAAGATTCAGCTATTTCTCTATCATAAGATAGTTCCTTTCTCAACGTTTCATAATCGCTAACTGCTTCAGCCCATCTCTCCAGCTTCATTTTTCACAAGAAGAAGCTTACAACAAGTAAAACGCCAAAAAAAACTAACTCATACCATATCTATATATATTAATATATAGATGTTACCTTGCTGTATGAGGCAGCTCTTTGACGACGAGCCTTTGTGCAACTCGGTAGAATGAGCAATGCATGGCTACAATCTTCTATTGAGCTCTCCCACATCCCAACTTTAAAGAAACAGTCAGCTCTATGACTGAACAAAGTAGCATTGTATGGATCAAACTTAAGGCCTTCTGCATAAGCTGCGCTCGCTTCAGTGTACCTTTCTGAGTTATAAAGACCGTTACCACGATCTCGCGTCCTAACAATCATTTTAACGTTTCTATTCAATGTTTCAATTTCACTGTTTCGTGGTTCCATTTCTGAAGCTTTCTCTACAAATGTAACCGCATTTTCAAACCTGCAAGAATACATCATCTCTCTTTTACTATGAACATAATAAATAATAAACCAATATGTCTATAAATATATTACCTTCCTAGAGCCAATTCCATCTGAGATTTTACAAAATATGTGTAAGCTTCAGAGATCATATCGAAAAACCGAATCCGTGTGAAAGATGATGGTAATAATATTTCTATTTTGGGGGCAGATGCTAGTATTGTCTGAGCCTCATCAAGCCTTAGGAGCTTCATTAGTGCTTCAACTTTACACATAGCTAGCTGCAGATTTTTAACATATTTTTAAAAAACTTTTGATTCTGATTCTTTAAAAGGTACACACACAAGAAGATACCTGAGGAGACATATCAGCTCCAGACTCCATAGCTGCACTTACTTCTGTCAAAACAATATTCCATTCACCACGTCTTCTTGCTTCTGCGCATTTGTTCAAGTGTCTATCAACTTCTTCAAGCACCTTCACCACCATGGGATCTGATGGCTCCTCCACAGAAAAGAAGTGCTTCCCCGCATTATCAACTTGACCTAATCTGCAAACCAAATAAAGATTCAAATGATAATATATATATAACAAGAATAAACTTCTTTTTTATAATCAAGAATAAACTTCTAAGTAATTTAGTTTACCTAAGAAGCAATGTGGCTAAACGATGATGAGCCCTTGCAAAATTCGGATCCAGTTTAATAGCATGTTCACACTCAATCACAGCTTCAGCAATCCGACCTAAACCAGACAAAGCAGCTGCTCGGTTGCTACGGTAAGTGGCATTACTCGGCGAGAGCTCTAACGCTCGGTCGTAAAACTTCAAAGCCTCACTGAAACAACCTTTCTTGAACATTTCGTTTCCAAGTCTCTTTACCTCCTCTGGATTGGGACTGTTCATCACTCTCTTCCACGACGTATCCACCTCAGAGCCACCACCACCGCTAGAGCAGCGGGATATTACGAGTGCACCGGAGGAAGAAGAACCAGAACTCGTTGTTAGCTTTGCAGGCGTTGACGAATAGCTGTTTGTTCCTCGCATTACGCTACCGTATCCGTAGGACTTGGAGCCTGGTCCGAGAATCATGCGTTTTGGCACTCCTTGTGTCATCCCTGTTATATGAACCTTCCCGGACGGGAAAAGATTCCCGCCGGGGAGGATTTTCACCGGCTGCGGCGGCGGAGTCGAGCTTTTTGTTGATCGTTTTGTTGAGCCAGAAGCTGAGTCCGACGCTGAAGAGACACGTCCCGGTCTCGGGTTCGACCCCGCTTTAGCGCCGGCGGGGTTGCTAGACCCGGAAGTGGTGGACTTGGAAGATTTAGCGGCGGAGGGATTGCTTGTCTTAGAAGTTTGAGAGGCGGAGGGAGCGGTGGCCCTAGAAGATTGTACGGCGGAGGGATTTGACCGACCGGAGTCGGTTTTTGTTGAAACCGGAGTGTGTACGGCACGGCCCGATACCGATCCGGATGAGCTAGAACTGAAGCTACTGTTGGAAGTGGTGGTTGCCGCGGAGGTGAGTCCACTCGGTTGTGTCTGAAGTGGAGTAATTGGCGATCCGAATTCGACATGACCATTGTCTGGTTTACTATTTGACATATTCAGTGATCTGCGAAGCTTATCGGCGACAGTGTCAGGTTCCGACACATGTTTAATAGGCTTCAACATTGTGTCTTAAAATAAGATTACAAAAAAAAATATATATATATAGCTTAATCGTCTAAAAATCTCACTTTCCCTATGGATTCTCTAAGTGAGGAGATAAAACTAAGAGCGATGACCTTCAATGGCTGAACAAGATAGAAACGACGGAGAAGATTTATACGATCACATATTCCGATCAATGCATCATCGGGAGAGATGGGGATCTCGCGATGAAGAAAAGAGCAATGCAAAAAAAAAGAGTGATTTCTAGAGAGAGACAGTCTCGGAGAAAGAAGAGAGGAAGGAGACGAAGAGCGGAGTGAAAACCAAAAAATAAAGTAAATAATTTTAAAATTCTATTTATTTACTACATCGACTTGTTGAATGTTGACACACAAAAATAGAAGTGAGATTTAATTTGTTTTCTCAACTGTTCGCTCTTTTCTTCCGCTTTAGAATTGTGGAAAGTGACAAAAAAAAAAAATTAAGAAAACTTTAGTTTAAGAGAAATCTTTCACCGTACGAATAATTTTAAATTAGAGTTTCCGAGAGAAAAAGGAGGTAAAAGTGTTTTTTTTTTATTTTCACAAGATTTTGCCTAGTCAAATGAAAACTAATGTACACTATGATCTAAAACTTTTACGAAGTATCTAATTTAAGATTTGGTTGTAGCTATTTTTTAATATTCAAACCCAAAGTCTTGACTGGATCCTTCTCGTAGATTGCGCTCAACACTCTACTACTATGGCTTATACATAATAAATTTAAATTACAGTATTCTTAAAAATAAGCAGTTTCATTTTTTTTATTTTACATGTATCTTGTGTTTGTCAATCTCGTAGGAATGTCTTATCAATAAATATTTGGAAGTAACTAAAATTTATAAAGTAATCTGCTGTCTTGTCTTTATACTGTCTCGTTTTTCTTACAATATCTAGAAGCTAACTCGCGGTACGTGACGTGCACGCTCCTAGAAGCATGCAATCGTAATTCTTAATTAACAGTATCATTAAGACATTAACCATTGTCATTAATTTAATTAATTAATCACCCCAGTTCGCAAGGACACATCCAATATAATACCATGCATTTTATATATAAACAAATATAAAATAAAAACTTGATTTACCATATGTTTATTTTTTTTCTTCGTTTGATATCAAACTTTTGTGATGTTTAACTGACCACACATTTTTATCACACTTCTTTGTTGCTCTGCATGCATGTATAGACTGTAAATGTTAACATGTAGTATAAGTGAATAATTATTTATTCACAAGGCCAGATCGTCTTGGACAACTTGAAAGATAACAAATTAAATATATGTTACTTTTATTTATTGACATTTGTAAGCAATCACCGAGTAAAGTAATCATAATACAATACGTAAAAATACATGCCTGTGGCGTGTGTTTCCTAGAAACAGAATCCTATAGTGTTTATACTTGCGGCTGTGAGATGCGTAAAGATAAATGCCAAAACACTATTGGTAAACAATAGACGATGAATATTAACTTGTTTGGTAGGTACATGCATGGACCTACTTCTGATTATCAGATTATATGTTGGTGGTTGTAATTAATATGTCCAGATTTGTTAGTAAGAATAGGTACGTACGCACTTAATTAAGCACGCATTTGATTGGCCAATATAATATTCCATCCGAGTCGAACTGTATAATTTTCTAACAGAATACATACCGATCTAGGTAGACATTTTACACGAAATGATATAAAGTATTCTTACTTTTGCACTAACGTTTTACTTTTACATGAACTCACACACACATATATATATATATATATAATGATTCGTATGATAACATAGATTGATTACTTAATTCGAGATTACTGATAAAGAATACTGTGTATTCTGTAAACTTTTATTTTGATGTTAATTCTTAGAGACGAAATTCAAACAAAGATGGATGGCATAAGCACTTTTGGTTTGTAATCATACATTGCATCAAACAAATCTAATGGTGTTTGTTCTAACTAATTTGGCATGTTCAAAACACCTTTAAGCAATTTGATGGATGTCTTTGTCAACTAAACGTTGGAATCCTGCTATGACGCCAGATTAATCATCACTGTCTCTGGTTGACATTGATAAGAAGGCGTGGCAGAAGGTAAGTACATGTACGTATTGAATGATTGTAATGTTTTTCTTTTGCCAGAAAATGTTCTCACACCTTTTCTTAAAATCAGTTACATCTTTTTAAAAATAACCTTTAAAAAATCAAAAATTTTGATAACATAAAATTTTTATAATAAAAATAATACATAAAAACCTTCAAAACAACATTAATTAAATATAAAATAATTAAATTAATCTAGTTTTTAAACGATTATTCTAATCCACCTTCTAAACTATAATCACAACCATGTTTAAATATAAAAAGTTTTGATTAATTATATTTTTTATTTTTAAATTATATGCTATTTCAGAATAAAAAATGTTTTAGTGATTTTATGATATTCCTAATTTCTTAAAAAAATATTCCAAAAATTGATTTTCTTAAAAGCAAAATGACTAGTTAATGGTTAGAGGTTGAGCTATTCACAACATAGTGAGGTCAGCAGACCCCACCAAATTTATAAAACTGCTTTGTATTTATTTAAGTTTTATGAATTGACCCCACTAAATTTTACATTTTGACCCATTTTGTTTTTTTTTGTTTAAGTCCTCAACTTTTTATTTTTTTTTCTTTTTCACCTTCAGTTTCAATTTTCTAATATATATGACTACGTGAGATAATTTTTCTGGCTCCGCCATTTTCTTTTTGTTAATGCAGATCTAGTTATGTTCTTTCTTCTTAATGCATACATGATTTAAGAAGAATAGGAAATGCTGACAACAGAAAATGAAATATGCAAAGTTAAAAAGGAAAAGGAAAAATTAACGAATTGGTGAAGAAGGATGGATGGATTCATTATCATTTTTTGTTTTAATTTTGGTGTTAGCATGGCTTTTGACAGCTTTTGAACATGTTACATGAAGATGGTAAGACTCCAACTTTTTGATGTTGCGTAAAAGACCCTATTTTCAGCTTCTTCTTATATTTTACTTATTTTTTTTTTTGCAGACCCTAAAATAAGTTTATGTTAGTTATCTATTGTTTGCCGGCTCTGGTTGCTTCCATAGAGCCGGAGCCATTTTTTGCTCCTCCTTTTGCTTTATGTTGTGTTCTCCGGGTAGATTTACTAGGTTATTCTCGCTTCTCTCAACGAATTGTTTTCAGATCTCAGATATGATTTTTTTTCTAAAGAGAATGAGAATTATCGGTTGATCTATTTTGTCGATCTTTCTAGTCGAAGTGGATTATATCCTCGTTCTTTTCAGATTTGGTTCTATCCGTTGGATCCATTAATAGCCTTATAGCCATCAGACTTTAATGAAAATTGTGAAAAACAAATGACTTGGGTCTGTGTTTTTAACAGCCCAAAAAACATTAATAATGATGCAAAGGTACTTTTCCCACATCGGTGAAAACAAGAGGAAGATAGCTGTTTATATATGATCCCATGATATCATGTGTTAAACAGCTTGAGAGAGGAGAAGGCTCACCACAGGCGCCGGCACCGTCCGGGCTGCTCGGGCTTGGGCATGGGTCTTGGCTTCCGGTTCAATAAGCTTTTTTTTGGACCAAGTTCAGTTTAACAATTTATTGGGCCAAACCAAGTTTTTTGTGTTTTGTTTTTTGTTTTAATTTGAAAAAACGAATATATTTTAAAAAATTCGAACAAAATTTTATCTGGATTTTTTTTTCCCAACGATCTCTCCCTCTCTCCGCACATCGAGCAACTTCCCGAGTCTAACGCATCGTGCGCACGTGCCTTCGATTGCAGAACCAACAGAGCTCTCGTTTCCCTTTATAAATAGAGCGAATGTCTTCCTCATTTCTCAAGTTCTTACACACAAAAAAATCAGCAAATTTCCAAACGTAAGTCCGAGGGTGTTTTGTAGAAATATTAGTTCAATAGGGCGTTCACGAGTGAAGCGTGATCGTCTGCCATGGTTGTATGTTGGGACTCGATATTCGTACAGTCTCGTCTCAATACAAAGCGAATATATAGAGTTAAGGAAATAGATTATATCTCGATTCCATGTCTCATTTGAATCGTATGTTCTTTAACATTGTTTAGTATTTTATCGTTTATGTCAATCCGGTTTTCAGGCTTCTACACTATCTTGGAACTTGTGTGTGGTTTGATTGATTTCATGTTGATTTTGAGCTTTCTCTGGCTCATACATGGTCTTGATCTTCGGCCCTCTCGGTCTCTCGAATGAGGTTGTTCCTGGTTATGAGTTGTTTCGCTCTTTATCCCTTCCTTTAAAGATTTGATCGAGATCTTATTTTCTATCTAGCTTCTCTGGCTTGTCGATTCAACTCCTACATCGACTTCCAGTTGAAGACTTTTGAACATGATGTGTTCTGTTTCCTGGTACTTGAAGCTTTGGTTTTTTATCTGCATGTGCTATTCACCATAGGAGGATTCACAGACCGGAGGTTGTAGCCATGGATGGCTTCCTTGCTTTGCCTTGTTCAGAGAAGCTCTGTTCAAGTCATCATGCTTGTTGATCTCTTTTGGGTGAATGTTTATTTTATGTTGTTACCCACTTCTTCTAGCTTAGATTGTTTTATGTTCTGTTTCTTTAGCCATTATGTTATTGTGTTTTAGTCTCTCCATAGTTGGAGCTTCAGTCTCCGGAGGTTTGTTGAACCTGCCGGCCAATGTATTTCAAATCTGTATCACACCTTTGTAATCTTCTTTTGATAATATAATCAGTGTTAAAAAAAAAAAAGGTTATCGACTGTTTTTTATTTCATTTCTTATTAATATTTACATAAAATATAAATTAGTTTTCTACTATAGTAAAAACAAAAGCTTAATCGATTAACACTGTATCGGTTTTTCCCCTTTCCTCATCGATAATGCGAGTTCGAAATTGCAGTTAGTTCAACCTCATACTTGTACAACAAGGAATAATCCAAAATTTACCAGCCCTAGTTTTATAAACCCTAATGTCGTTTAAGCGAAGGATCAACTCTCCTCGCTTTTCTGGCATTGCCACCTAAAGTACATAGCAGAGTAAGTGAAAAAAAGAAGGAGGAAAGTCTTGTATAATCTGTGCGAAGCTGCAACTTCAATGGAGGAAGTGTCGCCTCGGATCTTCGACCATCAAAGGAGAGAGATATATATAACTATATAAGAGGTAAAAGATCACTCATCTTCCGATGGCAAAGTCGGGCTCTTTGAGCAGCTCTCTATCTTGTGAAGTTCCAACATCCTTTTCTCTGGGTTACAAAGCCCTGCACCAGTAAACATATTCAAACCCAAGCTGTGATCAGTTCTTGTCGAAAGGCTTACGCAAAACCTGGATGCGTTTCCAAAATGCGAGTATCGAACCTGAGCATTTTGGTATATCCCAAACAGCAATGGAGTAGGGTGAGCATTCTCGTTCACAAAGGGTCTTGTGGTTCTCGTGGTTGACGTTCATTGCCAGCATCCACGCACCTATTGTCACGTCCTCGTTGCTAAACATCCTAAAACTGAAGTTTGAAAACAGCTCTCTTTATTAAACAACAAAGCTTAACAAGCAAAAGACTCTGAAGCCAAAGTCCTAATCCAAGTACATAACTCAGGGTGACCTCAAAACTGAATAAAATAGAGGAGACATAGTCTTGCCTGTTATTCTTGAGGGCAACCAAACTGGTGACAACATCAGCAGAAAGAGCGTAAATGGGGCCATAAGCATGAAGAAAGTACTCCTTCCCCAGCAAATCTGCCAAAGGCTCATACCTGCAAAAATCAAACCAATTTTCAGGTATACTGAATCACAAGAGATGTGACCATGTGTTCCAAATCCGATCATAAACAAGACTTCTCAAAAGACAAGCATGAATTCACATGTTCGGTTAGTTCTCCACTCCTGTCCTTACCATTTAAGTTTTGGATCTGTGAAAACAGGACCTTTTTTCAAGCATCCAAGGTATGTCTGCGAGTGACTCCTCTCTTTAGCCAACAGCAATGACAAACGATCTGTGAAGAAAACAACACCTCCTTAGAAAATTCAGAACCATCCTAAAGACATGCGAAAAAAATCAAATAGAATCTAATCAATTACCTGGCCTCAAATAGATATCATCATCAGCTTTGACATAGAACTCCGAATCATACAGAGCATACGCAGCTTTGAAGAAAGCCAAACTATGCAACAACAATTAAAAAAAAACATATAAAAGACCAATCCTTTCCCGTTACCGAGCAAAACAAGATTCAAATGCAGAGAAAGTGTTAACTCTCTTAACTAACGTTTTGTATGGGAGCTTACTGTACTCCTCCTCGATATCAAGCAGTATAAAGTCATCATACTCTGCAATCTCCCTTCTAAGCTCAGCCATTTTCTTTTCATCTTTGGTCTTGCCTATGATAAACCTAATAGCCAACCCTGTTGACTCCTCCAAGCTGCAGAGAACAGTGATGTTTCAGTTTAATGGTTCTTAATCAATTAAATTAACATCATGTGAGTGAGTGCCTTGATCTTTAAGGTTTGAGATTATGATCAACGATTCAGTTCCTATCTACACAATGCTATCTAAAATTATTAGATATATAACAGAGGAACCGGTTTATACTAAACCAGCTATACAATTTCGGTTTAACTCTAATTAAAATCTCAATCATTCTCAAAATTGATTCCAGATTTGATTTGAGAGAGAGGATGAACCGTTACCGTCGAAGCCCTTCTGGATCGGACGGCATCCACGTGCTCCTGAGAGCTCGTCTCCTCCCAGCTGATCCGAATCCGGTTTGGATACCGACGAATCCCATCACCTTATGCCTCTTGACTCCGCCGCTGAGGCCATTGCCGTTTGAATTGCCGGCGACGTCCCAGACGACCTTTACCGTCTTCGGAGGGGAGTTCGTGAGGCAGGTCCGGCTAGGGAAAACAATGGCGGAGAGTCCGAAGATGAATCCGAATAGCCCGATCGCGAGAGAGGTGAGGACGATCAGAGACGTCGATCGGCGCGTGGAGGGTGATGTACGCGCGTGGAAGAGTTTCAGCCTCGGTGAAGACGGCATGATTTTTTGTAACGGACAGATAACGGATCCAGTTATTAGGAAAACTCTCGGAGGTTTATTTCGTTTTAACGGTCGTTGGACATTCTGTTTTCTCAGATCAGAGATCTTTATGTGTATGAAGGTTAATTAATGAATTAAACAAATTTAGAGGATTGATGATGATAACATAAGTTAGGAAGGTGATTTGACCAGATGCTAAGAAAATAGAAAATAAATTAGTCATTAAGTGTCAGTAATGTACTTAATTAATGGAAGATCGTAAACATCTACCAAAATCAAAATAGCTTTCATGGTGAAAGCGTTTTTTGCATGGTAAATTAATAAAAAAAAGGGTTAGAAACTACAAGTTTCTATACATTTTCTAGTTCTAGCATGTATTTATTATTTTGTTTATATAACTTGTAACAAAGATTTCAGATTTTCCAGCAGAATGTTTTAAAGATTATATAAAATAAAATAAAAACAGAGTGGGAAAAAGAAGTGGTAGTTTTCTTATTTATCAAAGTCCTAAATGTTAATCCGAGTCTTCAGAGCTATCAAAGTCGAGTTGTTCATCAACACAAAGCAACATCTCATCACTAACATTATTTACTACTGCTACACTACTAACTTGCCTCTCTTCTTCTACAGCTTCAGAGGATGAAGAATCTCTTATCTTCACTTCTTCTCCTTGTGATGAAAACTTTGACAGTTCCTTCTCCAAACAATCTTCTTTGGTGTTGTTGCTCTCTTGGGCTGGCTTCTCTGCTTCTGCCACTGGTTCTGTTTGGTTGGTTCCAAGTGGCACTGGTAAGCCTGGGGGAGGAGGTCCATCATCTGATCCTTCTGGAACCATCTGGTCGCAGGTCGTCACGGCAAACTCGGCATTGTCTAGATCAGCTTCTTTGCTGGCTTTACCTTTCACAGTGTTGGGTTTTACGCACTGGTGTAGCGTTTTCTTGAGAAGAACTGTACCTGGGAACACCATCAAGTTTAGTCTTTTGAGAGCTTCGCGTTCTTCATCATCCATTGTTTTGAAGCCGAAACCTTCAGTCCATGTTTCCACTAAACTTGGCAAAGCAGCCACAACAAGATTCTCCACTTTGAGAGACATAAGCATCTGCACCCCAAAACCAATATTAGTATTAGTTTAGATGGAGCCTCAAGAACAGTGACGTGACCAAATTTTAAAATACTGTACCTCTTCAATTGCAGTGACGAGGATTCTGCACATTCCCTGACGACGATACTTGCTGCATGTAGCTACAAGAGGCATCTCTGCAACACTTACTCCATGCACCCTGGATATAAGCAAAATGCGTTTTCATATGTAACTCATTCTCAAACATGTAAAACTACACTTTCTTGGAGCGTGAAGTTGAACTTAATTCATATACTAACCTGATGGATGCTACTGAGATCATCACATCGTTCTTTTCCACAACCACTGTGTGAAACCCATCAAAGTCTAAGCGAGCAAACTTTGACCTTTAATTGCAACAAAAGATTACAAAAAAACGGTAAGACAGATCGTTAAATATGAAAAACAGAACCGAAGGTATAGTAATAACACACAAGGACGTTACCCCCAGTTGTAAAGCACATGAGGTATCATGTCAATACCAGTTCTTGCATCTACCATAGACAGAAAACACTCCTCCATAATCGATAGAGCAACAGCTAATTTCGAGTTGCATTCAGCCTTCAGTGCCAACCTTCGCGCAGAATGAGCCTTTCCATCTTCTTGAAAACATTTCAAAACCGTCCAAGACAAACCATCAGCATTAGGAGAAGATATGACCCCAACACGAGAACTGAGTCCAGTGTACACCTGTGCATTACAGCTAACTTGTTAAGAAACTAGTTATTTGCTAAATTGCTAGATGTAACTACTTCTCTTGTTATATGTCAAAAGAGCCCATGAACATTGAGAAAGATATCAATTTTAAAATATATAAACTAGGCCTGAGTGCTCTTACCTTCTCGCAACTTTTACCACAAAAGTAGGTTTCTGGAAATGGTTCTCTGCGTTTACTTCTCTCTTGCAGACATACTCCATGATCTGATCAAATACATTAACAGTATCAGCCATGCCGGACTTCAATAAAAATTTAGAGTATAGAAAGCAAAACTGAGAAGAGCTGAGCCTAGCAAATAAATCAACATCTGCAACTGTAACTAAACTGATGAACAGTGGCAACAATCGTGATAACATCTATGTAAGACAACTCAAACAAGGAGAATGGATCATGTAATTTATAACAGGTGAACGAGTGGGAGAGGTCATTACATTTATGCGCACACTGAGTACACTTAAAATCCTGAGAGCGGTCATCAGGAGCATTATCACTAACGAACTCTCTGCATATCCAACATGTGCAGCTTGAGCAATACCAACTGCCTTCCGGGAGCACCTGAATAGACAAAGAGCAAAAGTAATACAGCCATTCTCACATGCCATGCAACTTACTGAAGTTACAAAAACTATTTGTAAATTTATATACCACACATTACCTTCATTGCTAAACAAGCCTGATGGAAGGTAGAAGGACAATTATCACAGCAGATCAGCTCACCTCCATCACCACAGATTCCACAAGAATCATCATTTGGATCATCACCATCATAACCTTCCTCTGATCTCGATCCATTTCTTCTAGCCTTATACTCAGCATACCAAGCTTCAAGCTGACACGAAGCGAAAGGCTTTCCTGATCCCATGAACAGATTCAGACAAGGACACCCCTGGTCGAATCCAGCATGTTTCTTGAACTCAGAAAGCGATATAGTCCTGTTGCAGCATGTGCAGACCACTCCCTCTTTAGTCACGATGCCTGTTTTCACAACGGTATCATCATCATCTGGATCCCGCAACTGGATTACTTCGTCCTTAGAGATTACTTTGGAAGCTATCAACCATGATAACACAGTTCTTGGACCTGAAGCAGACCAGTTCCCTTGACCAAATTGTTTTTCCCCATTGCTCGTGCTTCGAGGAAGTAGCCTGCACCCTCCCTTATTATTCTTTTTCTTGGTTCTAGCTTTTGATCTCTGAGCTTTCTTCTTCTTCTGGCTTGATCTGATTCCACAGCCATCCTTACCTTTGGCTTTAAAAACGACATCGTCTTGATTACAGTTCTTTCTTCTTCCCTTCTTAGAACTCTTCATCTTATCATTCCTCAACCTTTTATCTCCATTTTCCTCTGAGATGACGTGGATGTATCCCATATCTTTATCCTGGCATTCAAGGCTAGTGGGGTCCAAGGGAGCTTTTTTCGATCTTCCGTGTGACTTCTTCCTCAGAAGACTCTCATGGATCCCTTCTGCTATCAGTTTTGAAGCTTCAACGACCTTGCTAACACTGT
This sequence comes from Brassica napus, assembly GCF_020379485.1. Lineage (NCBI taxonomy): Eukaryota > Viridiplantae > Streptophyta > Magnoliopsida > Brassicales > Brassicaceae > Brassica > Brassica napus. The sequence continues at coordinate 23,728,747 of NC_063438.1, read as the reverse complement.
TCTTCTGCTTCTCTTGTCTTGAAGAAGCATTTTTCCTCTCAAGATCAGAACGAATCTCTTGGTTAGCATTCTCGTCGTCATAAACAAGAAGACTGCTCTCAGATACTGTCAGCACACTTTCAGGACAGCCTGAGATCAATTTCAGACAAGTCGCATCCTCTCGCTTAAACTTGTCTACAATTGAATTCTTTGCAACTTCAACTTTATTTCCTTTTCTTAAAGAACCAACTTTCTTATCGACGAAGACAGCAGTCACAAAGGGCTCCAAGGTACTCCACCAGAGCGCCCGTGTGTTCGCAAGATTCAACAGTTTCATGTTCTCCTCAATGTCCAACAATGTAAGCGAGAGATCAGACCAAAAGTCATTGATACCTGTCCATTTCTTAGTACCTGTATCCATTAGCTTATGATCAGCTAGCAAGATCTCCCCCAGTGATCTCCAAGCTGACCCAAATTCACGAAACTTCCGCCCCTGTGAAGATACGTATATAGTTTCCGAGTATTTACTGTTGGATCTTTGGCGCTTCTCGATTTTCCATCTGGAAGAAGCAAGCAACTTGCAAACATACTTGTAGAGAAGAGGACGTGGGTCCTCTTTAGGATCAATCTTGAGACAAGTCTTAGACATGCTTAACTCATTAGTAGATGGTGGTCCAGTGCTGTGAGGCGTAGCAGAGAACACTCTGGTTGCAAAGCTCTCCTGAGAAACTGGAGACTCAATTGCCTTTAATTCCTTTCCATGGCACTTTGCTGAGACAATGCCACTCAGATAAACTTCTTTCCCCTTTTCTGTGCTTTGCTTCAGCAAATAAGAGCTCGTTGAGACGCCCTTGTTAGATGATTCGACTAAATGGAGAGGTATCATATCTCTAGCAAAATCAGTAAAAGGCGATCCCTTTTCATCGACATTCTTATTAGCAGAAAGCTTGGCTCTTTTAGCTTTTGTGTTAACTTCAGAACCATCCTTATAAGCAGAGGATGGCTCAGAACCTTCTAGGCCACTTGTGACCACAGAGTTGTCATTGTTTGAGCTCAGAGAGGAGTTGACATTCTTACTGGAATCATCACACTCGAAGTTAATGGCTCCAGTAACAAGACATCTTTTAGTAGCAGTAGTAGCCTTTGCGGAATCACTTGCAAAGAAAACTTCCCTGAATATCTGATGCTCTTCATATGACCCCTCAAAGCTATCATCTTCTAACATCTCATACTCAGCTTCGGGAAGCATCTTCACAAACTAACTGCATGTTCCACTTCAGCTTATACAAAGGGGGAAGGTAGTAGTTACCTGTGATTATAGAGAGTAATAGTGACAGATTCATAATCAGAACTTTAGCAGCAAAGATAAAAGGAAACTACAACAGGTGGTTAAATGAAACAAGAATCAAATTTACATTTTTGAGATATAAAAAAAAGCAAGAAGTTAATTTTGTTTCCTTCAAGATAGGTTGGAGCCGACAAGCAATTTCTCAGAATCAAACAAGAGCAATAGATTCAAAACAAGACAAGATCAGAGACCCACCCAGAAAGGCCAAATCTTTATCTTTCTAACCAAAGCTTATAAAATATCAAAAACCCATAGACCAGATTTCAAGAAATTGAGATGCTTTTCTAAGGCTAAAGAGAGCTGAAAAATGTGGATAAGGTTACCAGAGCATGCAGAAGAAGAAGGGATCAGAGGTGGATCAAATGGTAATCTGAATCTGACATTTGGGGGTTGTATTCCTCAAAGAATGCGAAAAGAAATCTCAGTGCCTCATGAAAAGTCTCGAACCCCAATCTTCTCTGTCTCTTCTCTCAGCAAGTGGGAAACGCATTTTCAATTTCACGTTCTCTGCACTCACTCTCTCTCTCTCTAGATCTCTCTCTCACAAACACAAATTTGTTTGCTACTCTGTCTTGTCTCTTTGATTTGTTTTTGTTAGCTTTTCTAAAAGATCGGAAGAACCCGTTTAATTAATGGGGGAGACCATTTGAAGAAAAAAAACGTTGGTATATTAATTTTTAGGTTTCTAAGTTTTATAGTTTTTAATCAAAGATGGAATCAAAAATAATTTTTATATATATACAATAAATTCGGTTATGACAAGAATAAGAAATAATCTTTCAATTAATTAGTGGGGATAAATATTTTGGTTTGATTAGTAAGCAACATAAACATTGTTAACAGTAAAATTGCATAAAACAAAATATAAAGTTGAAGGGGTTAGTGGGAGCTATATCTATAATGATAGTTAACATTTTAAAATTATATAGCTGTTTGTTGCCAAAACTAAATGTGGCTGATATTCTGGTACGTGATCTAGTTTAAATAGTTCATGTGCATTCAAAAAGCCTTGCATTACCTATGATTCCTCTGACCTATTATTTTTCATCAAAAAAAAATATAGTTATTTGTTAATGGATTCTAAAGGAGTGTTAATGGGATGTGAATTAGAGTGTTAATGGGATGTGAATTTCTAATGTTATTGGTTTGTGCATTCTAATATTCTTAATCAAATCTAGTATTGTTGGTTTTATGATTGTTTAATAACTTACAAAATACTTTGTTATTAAAAGGTTTAGTTTTTAATGATTCTATAATTCTATCAAATCTAGTGTCATTGAGATTTGAATTCTAAACACTTTTACTTATGAAACAAAACTTCACAAATCTTGCATATAACCTCTAAATTTTTGAAATCACTATACTAGCATATTTGATAAACTTTTTAAATATGAAAAACTCTTTACATTTTTTTAAAAATTTAACAAATCTCTTGATTTCACAATCAACCAACTATTCATAAATTTTACTCCCATTAAGGCATTAACCCATTCTAACATTCATATTTTTTTTTGAACAAACCATGCATTAAAAAGTCAAGAAACAGAGTTTAGTTCGCATGAATGCGACTTACAAGATCCTGTAGGCTTATCTTTGCCAGAGAATCAGCCTCAGTATTAAAGGAACGGGAAATAAAATGAAAAGAGATAGATTCAAAGTGTGCACATAGAGCAGAGATGTCGTTGAGAACACCCTGGACCTCCAGGCAGCGACCTTGTGTGTTGATACAATCCATTAGAATCTTCGAGTCAGAGCACACGCTCAGGATCTTGAAGTTCCTTGATGCTGCATCGATGATAGCAGCTTTGACCGCAAGTGCTTCAGACATTAGAGCTGAGGCAACATGAGAGCGGTTAGAAGTATTGGACGAGGACCATCCAGATGTGGAGTCTTTGTAGATCCAACCCATGCCCGCACAACGAGTGGAGGCCTGCCAAGACGCATCTACCAAACACACCAGACCAGCAAGAGAGCGACCTGGGTCTTGGTGGGCAGTCTTAGCCTGAGGCGGCTTTGCGGGTGGTCTCTTCAAAAACTGAGCAGCTTGCCAATTACGGGCCTCTCTAAGGGCTAGTGTGACCACCTCCTGCTCTTTCATCACCTGGTTCTCAAAAGTCAATTTGTTCCTGGCCTTCCACAGATACCACACCACCCACGGGTAAAGGGGGCACACCAGTCCCGAAGGCGGAAGGTTAGTAAGACCTCTGCCAAGGTTCAGCAAGGTAGAGGTGTTTATGGCCATCAGAAACGCTGTCATATCAGTACAAGGTACCAGTTCCCAGGTTCTCCGCGCAAAGGGGCATTGAAGGAAGATATGGCGATCAGTTTCAGGCTCCCCACACCGCTTACAAGCCGTGTCTATCATAATACCTCTTGTAGCCAGATCAACCTTTGATGATATTGCACCGCTATGCATCTTCCACAGGAAAGTCTTTACTTTTGGCATGGTGTCTACCTTCCAGATGTTGGTGATCCAATTAAACGGCTGTTCCAGCGGCTGGCGGGGTTGGGAGAGGAGCTTGTAGCCTGATTTCGTTGTGTACTCCCCTGTTGTCGTATACAGCCATACCCGTTCGTCCTTTGAAGACAACCAACTTGGAACCAACTCTCGAATCATGTCCTCATACTGAGGCAAGGTGGTTCTAATCATTTGGAGGTTCCACTCCTTGGAGTGTGGAAGGATTAAATCAGCCACCACTAGTTGTTGTTGGTCAAGAGAAGGGGGGCCCATAGGGGCCATCGGTTCCGAGAGAGAGAGACACGGGTTCTGCCACACTCCAATGTCTTTCCCTGAGCCAATTAACCAGCCAAGCCCCCTCTTAATGACCTCCCTTCCTGCCATAACCCCACGCCACCCATGGGATGCAGCGCCTGGTATCGAAGCCTCCAGGAAAGGCGTATCCTGGCAATACTTCCCCAATAAGATCTGGCTAAGGAGGGAATCATGATTTGACATAATTCGCCAAGCTAACTTGCCCAACAGTGCATCATTAAAAAGTTCAATGTCTCGAAATCCTAATCCTCCGTCCGCCTTTGCCCGCGTAAGAGTCGTCCAAGACACCCAACTCATCTTTCTCAATTCCGGTTTCACATCCCACCAAAACCGTGTCAACACCGACTGAATTTGTTTACAAAGAGATAGCGGCAACTTGAAACATGACATCGCATAAGCCGGCATAGCAGTCAGCACAGCTTTGAGAAGGACTTGCTTTCCAGCTCCATTGAGGAATTTGGAAGACCAGCTGTTTGATGATTTTTAATGCCGTAATAAATACATTGTTATTCAAAAAAATTGAGTTTTAACAATTCTATAATTCTATCAAAATTTTGTGTTATATGAACTTGAATTCTTAATTTTGTCAAAACACATCACATGACAATCATATGAAGCAAAATATAACAAACTAGAACCATATTAGTATAAGAACCAAAACAAATTTATCACTTATGTTCTTCCTAAACTCACAAACCTCGATGAGAACTTTGTCTTGAATGGTCAATCTTTTATAATATAAATGCATGGTGTTTCCATTTTTTGATGTTTGTGCTCCATGCATTTATAATATAAATGCATGGTGTTTTTTTATGTTTGTGCTCCATGCATTTTGAAACATAAACAAAAAGATTTGGCGAATGAAAGAGAAAAATCTTTAACCACAACTCAATTTGTTGTTGGCCGATGAAATGCACAAAATATGTTCACTACAAAATGACCACGATTTCAGATCTTGTATGGAGACACCCCAAGCTGCTTCACCCTTCAAAGAGGTTAAACCAATGAATCCAGCTGATTCACCGTTCAAGAAGGTAAAACCAATGAATCCAACTACTTCACCGTTCGAGTTATGGATAACTTGCACAACGTGAAAACTTTGGAGAAGGAACAAGATAAACCAAAGAAAGATACTTCTGGCATTGGATATAAACTCTTGAAAAATATGGGTTATAAAGATGGAAAGGGCCTAGGAAAAAAGAAGAAGATAACATAGTGGAACATCACAAAATATGTTTACTACAAAATGATGATGAAAGATAGATAGATAATTTGAATCGAAGATCGCGACCATCGCGATGCATCACCATCAGCCAACGGATTATACATCATCACCAACTAAGGATCAATGTGAATCATCATCAGCCAATATTGGAACTCTTGAAGAAGATGGGGTTCAAGGATGGAAAAGGGCTAGGTAAATATGAAGATGGGATATTGGAACCTATCATGGCTACAAAACTACCGAAGTATATGGGGTTGGATCATGCAGTCCAATTTATAGAGGACCATCCTCCCAGCAAGAAAGGTAATATTGACATTCTTGGAGAAAAAACGTTGGTATATTAATTTTTTAGGTTTCTAACGTTCTATACTAGTTTTTAATCAAAGATGGAATCAAAAATAATTTTTTTATATATACAATAAATTCTGTTATGTCAAGAAGAAGAAATAATCTTTCAATTAATTAGTGGGGATAAATATTTGATGGTTTTGATTAGTAAACAACATAAACATTGTTGATAATAAAATTGCAGAAAACAAAATATAAAGTTGAAGGGGTTAGTGGGAGCTATATCTATAATGATAGTTAACATTTTATAATTAGATAGTTATTTGTTAATGGATGCTTAAAAAACTTTTTTTTTATCTGAAATTTTTTTTTAAATAATGATCAATCGCGGACCGTCACGTGTCTGTGGGACCAGTGAACAGTGCAAGCAACAGCAGCTTGTGATGTCTAATTAAGCACTCATTTTTCTTCTTCTTCTCTTTTTTTTTAATTAAAAAAATGCTAAGCACCCCTTAAGCACTCATGGTTAATGGTGCTCTAAAGGGGTGTTAATGGGATGTGAATTTCTAGTAATTGTTAAAATTATTAATTTCTAGTGTTATTGGTTTGTGGATTCTAATATTCTTAATCAAATCTAGTGTTCTTGGTTTTATGATTGTTTAATAACTTACAAAATACCTTGTTATTAAAAAGTTTAGTTTTTAAAGAATTTGGAGAAACATAAACAAAAAGATTTGGCGAATGAAAGAGAAAAAATCTTTAACCACAACTCAATTTGTTGTTGGCCGATGAAATACACAAAATATGTTCACAACAAAATGATGATGAAAGATAGAGAATTTGAATCGAACAAGGACGATCGAGACCATCGCAATGCATCATCATCAGCCACGGATCATATATTATCAGCAACTAAGGATCAATGTGAATCAGTATCAGCCATGCATCATCAGCAGCAACTAAGAAAAATCATCAAATTGCTGCTTCACTGCCATGGAGGAGAAACAAGGAATCGTCGATGTGATTTTCCTTCTCTCTACGATTGGTGGTTTCGATTAGTTATCCATGATCAATGAAATTCATCGAAAGATTCACGGGTTTAGTTGGTTCTTTAGTGGTTCTTACGATGCTTGTAATAATTGTGGAGCAACTGACCACAATTTCAGATCTTGTATGGAGAGACCCAAAGTTTTTACACCATTCAAGGAGGTTAAACCAATGACTCTAGCTGCTTCACCGTTCAAGAAGGTTAAACCAATGACTCCAACTGAAGCAGTAAAGGATAAAAAGATAGTTCAAGTCAAGCCAGAGTAGAAGCAGCATAGGAAGAGGTGGAAGTTTGATCCATTGGCCAGCCCTAATGAGAATTTCGTAATGGGAGGTTAGACTCAAAACCAGGTAACTTCATGGGGACATGAAAGCCAAAACAAGCTGGTGTTGCAGGAGCAAGAGAAGTCTTCTTTGGTGGTATATTTGTTGGAAGAGGAGGAAAAAAAAACATTTGATGAGTTTATAGATAACTTGCAAAACGAGAATGCTTTGGAGAATGAGCAAGATAAACCAAAGAAAGATACTGCTGGCATTGTATATAAACTCATGAAAAATATGAATTATAAAGATGGAAAGGGCCTAGGAAAAAAAAGATGACATAGTAGAACATCTCTTGGTTACACAATTACCAAAGCACATTTGGTTGGATGGTGCTATCCTTTTCATAAAGGACAATCCTCAGAGCAAGTTGAAAGGTAATAATATTGACCACGTGGATTAGTTCACATTTCTTCATTCTGTTGTGTTTCTTAGTCCCTGATTCGCGTTATCAATTTTGTTACTAGTCTAGTAGATTTCGCACTTGTTGAGAGAAACATAAACGAAAACCTCTAAAGAATTTGAAGAAACTTAAACAAAAATATTTAGTGAATGAAAGAGAAAAAATCTTCAACCACAACTCAATTTGTTGTTGGCCGATAAATAAGCAAAAAATATGTTCACTACAAAATGATGGTGAAAGATAAGATAATTTGAATCGAACAAGGATGATCGAGACCATCGTGATGCATCATCATCAACCATGGATCATACATCATCACCAGCTAAGGATCAATGTGAATCATCATCAGCCAAGGGTCATGCATCATCAACAGCAGCTAAGGAAAAATCCTCAGAAAAAGTCATGGATGAATTGGATTACCGTATTTCACCTCTCAATTTGCCTCATTTATCACTTTATACAGTAGCCAATGGCTATTCTCTCTATTTTTTCTTTCTATCTATGTATTTTACCAAAAAGGTCTTCATAATTATTTTAACGGAAAAAGGCAGAAGAGCCTTCACTTTTCATTGTAAGATTATGTCTCCTTCAACGGAACGGTTATATACATGTGGGAGATACTCATTAGTATGTTTAAGTGTAAACTTAATAAATCAATTTTAGTAATTAAAACTCTATTTTCTTGTTTGACTTTCGTTTTAGTTGGTGACTATGGGTTTTTAGTACGTCTCCCATTTAATTAACAGACAATTTGAAAAAAAAACGTTGGTATATTAATTTTCAGGTTTCTAATGTGTAAAAGATGGAATCAAAAGAAATTTATACATATACAAAATATTTGGTTATGTCAAGAAGAAGAAGAATAAACAACCTTTCAATTAGTTTGTGGGGACAAATATTTTGTGATTTTGATTAGTAAACAACAAAACATTGTTAATAGCAAAATTGCAGGAAAAAATATGAAGTTAACAAGGTGTTAGTGGGAGCTGTATTTATAATCATTGTTAGAATTTTAAAATTTGGTTGTTGTGGTTAATGGACTCTAACATTCTTATTAAATCACGTATTATTCGTTTGACGATTCTTTAATGACAAATAAAATTTATTGTTATTCAAAAAATTGAGTTTAAATAATTTTATAACTATATAATATCTAGTTTTGTTGAAACTTGAATTCTTAACATTTTAGCTTATAAAACAAAACTTTCAAAATATTGCATATATCTTTAAGATTATTAAATCATTGTAGTAGAATAGTTTCATAAACTTTTAAAAAATGAATAACTCATTAGAACTCTTTATAAAATAAACAAATCTCTTGATTCTTAAAATAAACTAATTATATCTAAATTCATCTCCCACTAACCTCTCTAGAGTTATCAATAAAGATTCTGACTTTCTAAAATGAAGAAAAATCTTCAACCATAACTCAATTCGCTGCTAGCTAAGAAAAATACAAAAAAAAAAGTGTTTGCTACAAGATAATAAAAAATATAAATTATAAAGGAAATTGACTTGACAAAAGAGATCATGATATATTGGAAACCATTATGGGCAATCAGCTTAAGAAAACACATCACATGACAATCATACGAAGCAAAATATAACAAACTAGAACCATAGAAGCATAAGAATCAAAACAAATGTATCACTTATGTTCCTCATAAACTCACAAACCTCAATCAGAACTTTGTCTTGAGAGGTCAATCTTTTCTAAATGTAAATGCATAGAGTTTTAAAAATCAGTTAGAGAAAAATAATTTTATGGTAAAAAATATTTAAAGAATTTAGAGCAGAATAAACAAAAGCAACATAAACAAGAAGATATGGTGAACCAAAAAGAAACAAATCTTTAACCCAATTCAATTTGTTGTTTGCCGATAGAATTGCACAAAATATGTTAATTACAAGGTAATGATGAACATGAATTGTAAAATGAAAAAAAAACATGGTAAAAGGATCATGTATATGGATCCATCTTGCTGACAAAGCTCCCAAAAATCTAGGACTAGATGGTGTTCTTCGGATCATCAAAAACCAACAAAAAAAAGTATAAAGAAGAAGAGAAATGGCAAAGAGTCATGAGAAAGGTGAATTAAAGATTCGAATTATTGTTTTTGATAGTCTAAAATGAAGTTTGTATTCTTTTTATTTAGTTTATTTTTATCATTAACATAATTATTTTTATGATATTCCATTAATTGAAGAATTAATTGATTTTGATATAATTCAATTGTAAACATAAGTAATAGATTTTAATGTATACCAAAGTATTTGATGAGAATTTTAATACATTAGTCTAATTCTTATGTTTTAGCTTTCAAAGAAATCCAAATCTATTTGATAGAATAATTCCTCTAATTCCATGAACTTTTTAATCTTTATATATGAAGGAGAAAACCAAATAAAATTTGACTAATGAAAAATAACAAAAAATTAACAATTTATGTATTATATAACCAGAATTTTATTTAAGGAAATAGTCAAATATATACTTTTGAAAATTCGAATAAAAACTTTTACTAACGAAAAACTGATTAACAAAAACTAATAAACACTCACTCAATCCACTCCTCGAGCACATGGCATCTAGATGAATAATAATGATAATAAACTGATTAACAAATCTTTCTCTCTAAGTGTGATTCAGGTGATGATTGTTTCAGGAGTTTTTAGTTTTAGTTTTTGGTTTTTAGATTTTAGTTTTTGGTTTCTAGATTTTGGTTTTTGGTTTTCAGCTTTTAGTTTTGTTTTTGGCTTTTAGATTTTGATTTTGGTTTTTGGTTTTGTTGTAATTTTTTTTCAAAAATTAATTAATGCATTACTTTAAAATAATACAACAAAATAGCAATAAATATTTAGATTTTGCAATTAAATTTTATCAAAATACTGTGATTATTATTTTAAAATTAAATACAATAACATATTTTAATATTATATTTTATGAAAAATACATTATAGTTAATATAAACCATAAAATATATATAAATTATGCAAAAATAAAAAAAATATTAAATTTCGAAACTACTTAGAAATTTTTCTTATATAAATTATTTTAATTTTTAAAACTTCAAAAGCAGTAGTTTTTTCTTATATAAATATTATAAATTATACAAAAATTAAATACATATAATTTTGAAACTAATTATAAATTTTCTTATATAAATTATATTTTATATTTTCTTAAAGTTGAATGGCAATTTTTATATTTCAGGATTATACAATATACTTTATTAATAAAACATATTATGTTTTTTATAATTGTTTTTATTTTTAATGTGACTTATAATTATTAAAATAATTCAATTTTTTTATTTATAGAAACTAATAACTAAGTTTTAAAATTAAATATATTATTTATAAAATATATAAATTTATTTACAGATATGAAACACAAGTTGAAATATTTCACATTATTGTTTAAATGATATCTTATGTACAAAATATTTTATGATAATTTTACTGCTATGAAAATATTAATTATTAATGAATTAAAATGTAGTAGTTTCTACAAAAAAAAACAAAATTCGTTTTTCTTCATAAAAGCTCACAAAAGTTGGTTTTTGGTTTTTCTTTATAAATTGGTTAAAATTTTCAAAAACTAGTTTCCCTAAATTTTGGGGAATCTATTTATTGAAAATGTTGATTGGTAACTCAAATGGTTTTTACAAAAACAAAAACAAAAACCAAAAACTTGATTGGATGAAAAATGGTTTCTACAAAAACAAAAACCAAAAACTAAATCAAAAACCACAAACAAGACGAACGGGCACCAACCTAACTCAACCGTTTTTCTTGCTTTTCCGGCGGCTTAGGCCGCCAGATTTCTCGTTTTCCTATTTATGTGTTTCCACACCCACATCTTGATGGTTTTGTGTCTATTGGTGTTGTCCAGATTGGAATTCTCTACTCCACACCAAATTCTCATTTCGTTAGTTCCGGTTCATGGTGAGTCTGATTGGTTAGTGTCTCAAGTGGCGACACTCACATTGCTATTTCTCCTATGGTCATCGGCGATGGTCCATGTCAAAAATTGGCGTGGTTTTCGCCTCCCTTAGGGAGTGTTCTTGTCCGGCATTTGATAATCATAATTCATGGTGTTTGTTAAGGTTTTAGGAGTCTAGAACCGAGATGTTCGGTAGAGAGAATATTGGAGAGAATATTGTTGGTGAGAGTTAGAGATAAGTATGAGAAGATATGAGAAGATATGCGTAGATCTCGATAGAGACTTGTGTATATATAACGATGTATGTATGATGAAGTAAATAACGAGTATTCTTCTAGACTTTCTCTTGTCTTTCAGTGTTATTGTGTCGGTGTTGTTCTGTTAACCTTCTGGGTGCAGTGTTCTTATTACTCTGGATTTATCCATTGAGTATCATTGGTTTCAGTTGGTACATTGTTACTTTAAACCGCCATGGCCGGATGAGTTTTAAGTATGGGTCGCTTATAGGAGAGACATGGGAAAGACGTCTTGATCAATCATCTCTTGGTCGCGCCGTATCGTTCTACAATGGGGTGAATCTCACAATAATGTTTGCAGTGAGTCACCGGATGAGAGTTTCTCTGAGGTCTATAACAGTGGATGTTCCCCATTCTTGGAAATGGATTATATTGACGTGACAACTGAAGAGTCGAAGAGTGGCTTCGATATTTTTAGAGTAGAAGCAAATCATGATCTGAGTATCCATGATCATGATCGTATACGACCAGATAACGGCGTCATTTACCATACATGCGTCTCTCAGACTCTCTCAGACTGATACAGCCAACATACAGAGAGACATGGAAGCTTGGATTATGAATGTCATAATACGTATTTGGAGAATTGGTGAACAAGTCAACCAATACATAAATGGAAACAAACCAGAAGGATAAAGCTAAACCCTCTTAGAAGGTGTTGGATACGTAAGCATTGGTATCCATTTGTAGAAACGGAATTTCATTTAACGGAAGTATTGGTTTCATTATGCTGTGTGTAATAAAGAGTTTTGGCCAAAAGTTGCTAGCTAAACACACATAATTCGTATCAAAATAAGTTCGTCCATGAAGTAGGAAAATAACATAGTGAAAACTCTGTTAGCGGATAACTCTTTACTTCGGGAAGCATCATCAAATTCACTTCTCTTATTCTATCGGCTAGGCCACATATTTGCTTATGTAATGATATGTTTTTGGGAAATTCCGTATATTGACATTGTAGTTCTTTGGTTAATCCATATATGTACCATATCAACATTTTCAAGATTAATAAAGTTTAAATTTCGTTGAAAAAAAACTTTACTCGATTTATTTTCTGGTATTATATACTAGTTTGTGCTTTAAGAAATCATTATTTCCTTTTAGTTTTGTTTTCCCTAAAAAGTGTATATAGATTTTTATTATATAATTTGTGTTTAAAAAGGATTATTTCCTTTTTGCTATTTCCTTACAACGTGTGTAGATAGTATTATCCTTTTTATATATAGTCGTCAGGCATGTCAAGACCAAACTAATGAGTTAAACTTGCTTGAACGCATTGTAAGGAAAAAAAACAATCTCACCAACAACAAAAAAAAATTGATCCCTCCGGTAATCAATGAAAAGCAGATCTCCGGCGGTTTGTCAATTGAGAGCAACGCCATCGCACTGTAAAACGAAGAAGAAGAATAAGAAGACGAAGATGTGTGGGTTATGGTCGTTACCGGAAGAAGTGGCTATGAAGTGCCTGGCTCAGGTATCGAGAGTAGACCTCGCGGCTTTGGCTATGGCCTCCAAGGCACACCGATCTCTCATAGTTTCCCCTGATTTCCAGCTATTGAGATTCCAGATGGGTTGTCTCGAGCCAAATCTCTACGTATGGTTGCACGTCTTACCAGAACCGACCCCGCGGTGGTTTATCCTCAACCCCGTGCACCGTCGTCTGAGACCGATCCATCTAAAATCCTGCAAGGCTCCTCCGGAATCATCATCCTCTTTCGTGTTGATGAGTTTTGGGGTGTTTAATATTGGTGGGCTAGTAAACGGCAAACCCACCTCGGATGTCTCCTTCTTGGATTGTTCCAATCACACTTGGCACTCGGTTACGCTGATGAAGATGGCTCGTGCTTCAGCATCGGCACACAGTATAAACCGGAAGATATACGTGCTTGGAGGGTGCGGGGATGACGCTGATTCCTCAAACTGGGCAGAAGTGTTCGATCTAGAGACCGAAACCTGGGAGTTCTTGTCTGTAACTATTGCCCCTCAGTATCCGACAAAGCGTGTTGATGATACAAAAGAATGAGGTTTACGCGGTGGATGAGGATGGTCAAAGCTTCTCCTTCTCACCAAGTAATAAAAGTATATCGAACGGAATAGCAGATTCTAAGCCAGGGTACAGAAGCGATTGGTGTTTGATTGGGGGATTGTTGTTCTGTCGTGGCACCCGCGGGAAAATACTGTGGTGTTCTTCTCCGTATGAGTTGGATTGGAAGGAAGTGAAGGGTTTGGAAGAGCTGTCCGAATATGATATCAGCAAACTCTGCAGAAAGTGTGTGAAGAAGAAGAACATTGTCGTCTTCTGGAACTCCAGGTCTCTAGGCTCTGAGAGTTTGGAGCTCTGGTCTGCCGAGATATCCCTGGAGGTACGGGACGGACACGAGCTTTGGGGGAAGATTGAGTGGTCCGGTTCTGTCTTCAAACTTGATCCTCACTCACACTCATATGGCATTAAGGTCTTGTATGCTGAGTCTATCTGTGCCTGAAATTCCTCAGTTAAAAACTATCTATTCATTTAATCACTTATTTTTGTTTGTTTAGTTGCAGTCTAATGTTTTTGTATAATTTGCAATCCACTCAGCAAGCTTTTCTCTTGTGCTTGTTATTTTGTCAAATTTTCGTAATCTCATCTCTCTCAGGCTGTACTTAGATTCCTTCTCACTGACAGGAATAATTTTGCTTTCAGTTTCTGTTTCTGGATATTTAGATGATGAAACGCTAACAAATTTTATGAGCTACAACAAATTTTGGCCTAATTAGGTCCATTGCTTTGGATGAACCTTGGCTTGTTTCTCTCTCTTTAAAAGAAAAATACTAGAAAAAAATGAAATGTGCAATAAGTAACTACGTAATCAACACGAACAAAACAAAAACAAAGTTATCATGAATAGTGAAAAGATGTTTATTTGAGAGAAATTACAGTGAAAACCAAACTCATACGATTCTGTAATACCCCGATCAATTCAGAGAAAATAATTATATATTGACTGTGGTTGGACTGTTGTTGAAAAACTGTGGTTGGACTGTTGGCGATGGTCAATCTTTTAAAACGTGGTCCGAACCGTGACTGAGTGTGATAAGTTTGAACGTGTAATCTCCCTTATCGCAAGATCCCACTCTCCTTTACGTAACTGGTTCGTGTAAAAGGGAAATAAGAAACTCAAAGCTTTAATAACTCTCTCGATATTCGATAACGTGTAATCCCAGGTAGGAATCACAGTACAAGAACGATGATGCTAAAGGTATTACGATCTCATGGCGATCGTTCTCAGAGGACTCATGACGTCACTCTTCAATACATACAAAAAGCATGAAGAAAAAGTAAAACAACTACTCGACTTTATTCTTTATTCCTCGTAGCAAAGCCTCTGTCTCACACCAAGTCTTTGCTCACTAGTCCTTCCCTCTTACTCCACCAGAAGGTTACTTTCTTCTTTCTCCTCTAACTCCCCGTCTTCAACTCCCTTCGACTCTGTCTCAGACAACACCTGCTCCAACTGGTTCACTCCCTTGCGACGTTTACGGAAATAGACCTGCTGGTACGTATCAATACCCCGCCCAACGAGACGCAGCTTGTCCTCAAGCTGAAATTCCGGAAACTGACGAGACAATTCCCAACCCGACACCCAAGTATTCTCATGAGCTGGCAGACCCATCCATTGTACCAAAACCTCGAGACGCCCATCCTCTGTGTATCGAGTATCCAACACTGCTTCCGGTAGGACTACAAACTCTCCGGTAGACGAAAATGTCGTCGGCAGTGGTGTGACCGGTATAGACTGGCCGATCGCAGCCTTCAGCTGAGAGATGTGAAAAACCGGATGTATGCGAGACGAAGGTGGAAGTTGTAGACGGTAAGCCACCTTCCCCACTCGTTCCACAACCTCAAACGGACCATAGAACTTCGCGGCTAGTTTCTGACAAACGCGACGTGTGACAGAAGACTGGCGATACGGTCGTAACTTCAAGAAAACCCACGTGCCTACATCAAACTCCACATCTCGACGATTCTGATCAGCCTTCCTCTTCATGTTCTGCTGCGCTTTCAACAACAATTCCTTCAAATGTGCTAACATTTCATCCCGTTCACGCAACATACTCTCCAAATCAAAGTTTCCCGTTGAACCTTCCTCGAAAGGAATCAAGGTAGGCGGGTCTCTGCCATAGACCACGCGAAAAGGCGTTGTCTGTAACGAGGAGTGAAAGCAAGTATTGTACCAGTATTCCGCCCATGAAAGGTACTTAAACCAAGTCTTGGGGTGGCCCGACGCGAAGCAACGCAAGTAGGTTTCCACGCAGCGGTTGAGGACCTCTGTCTGACCGTCCGTCTGCGGGTGAAATGCGGTGCTGAACTTCAGCTTGGTCCCTGACAGGCGAAAGCATTCCTTCCAAAAGGCACTGAGAAAAATTCGATCCCGATCCGAAATGATAGACGCCGGAAAGCCATGTAAACGAACTATCTCAGAAACAAACTTTGACGCTACATCAACTGCTGTGAACGGGTGGTGTAAACCTATGAAATGGCCATACTTGCTCAAACGATCCACCACCACTAAAATCACATTCACCCCCGTCGACGACGGCAAGCCCTCCACGAAATCAAGGCTGATATCACTCCAAATCTGTGTCGGAATGGGTAATGGCTGGAGCAATCCCGCCGGTGAGAGTGTGGAATACTTATGCGTCTGACACACGGTACATTGAGCCACATACTGTTGCACAGTACGTCGCATATCAGTCCAGTAAAACGCCTGCTGAATGCGTTTGAGCGTCTTAAGCACACCAGAATGACCCCCAATACGACTATCATGGTATTCTGATAAGAGCAGAGGAATGAACTTGGATGTACGAGGGATCAGCAAGCGAGTTTTGTAACGCACATAGCCCCCAATCAAAGAAAATCCTTTCCCTACTGGTGCGCCAGCCAACAATTGTTGCTTAATGGCTTCAATGCCTTCATCTTGCGCAATTTCAGCATAAATGTCGTGCAAGTGAAGGGATTGAGGGATCACCAGTGATAACAACGTTGCACACACGCCTCCTTCCGGTCTGGCCATCTGTCTCGACAGTCCATCTGCGGCCTTGTTCTCAATCCCCGGTTTATAGATGATGTCAAACTGAAAACCAAGCAGACGAATCAACCATTTCTGATATTCCATCGAGACCTCACGCTGTTCCAGGAGAAACTTCAGACTCTTTTGATCAGTGTGAACCACAAAGTGATGACCAGTAAGGTAATGCTTCCATTTTAAGATAGCAAACACAATAGCCATGAGTTCTCGCTCATAGATCGGCTTCAGCTGTTCCCGAGGAGTTAACGTGTGACTATAATATGCAATGGGACGTTTATTCTGCATCAGCACGGCTCCTAATCCCACACCGGAAGCATCAGCCTCCACGACGAACTGCTCCTTGAAGTCAGGAAGAGCGAGGACGGGCGTGGTAACCATAGCCTTTTTTAGCACATCAAACGCCTGTTGGGCTAAAGAAGACCAACAGAACTGCTCCTTTCGAAGCAATTCAGTAAGTGGTTTTGCTAGAGTCCCATAATCCTTGACATAGCGACGATAGTAACCCGTCAAACCCAAGAAACCCCGCAATAACTTCACAGTCTTTGGAATAGGCCACTGCTGCATCGCCGCTGTCTTGGCAGGATCTGTTGCGACGCCGTCCTTAGATATAATGTGACCAAGATACTCCACCTGAGGTTGACCAAAAGCACACTTCTTCAAATTGGCATATAACTTCTGCTCCGCAAATATTTCCAAAACCAACCGAAGATGTTGTACATGATCCTCCAGTGATGAACTGTAGATGAGAATGTCATCGAAAAATACCAACACAAACTTCCGTAGGAATGGACGAAATAACTCATTCATCAATGCCTGAAAGGTAGATGGAGCATTCGTCAACCCGAAAGGCATAACCAGAAACTCGAAATGGCCCTCATGTGTGCGGAAAGCCGTCTTCGCAATGTCCTCCTCACACATGCGAATCTGATGATACCCGGAGCGCAAATCCAACTTCGAAAATACCACTGCACCGTGAAGCTCATCCAGTAACTGGTCAATCATGGGGATTGGAAACTTGTCTGGCACGGTCGCGCGGTTAAGCGCACGATAATCAACACAGAAGCGATGAGAACCATCCTTCTTCTTGACAAGTAAAACGGGACTAGAAAAAGGGCTAGTACTCGTGCGGATGATCCCGGCCTGTAACATTTCCAATACCATCTTCTCCATCACTTCCATTGTAGCTCTTGGATAACGATAAGGTCGAACGGAGACTGCAGACACCCCGGGAAGTAACTGAATACGGTGGTCATGACCTCGAGGAGGAGGCAATGATGTAGGGACCGCAAATACGTGAGGATAAGAGTCCAACACGGCCTGCAACTCCGTATTAACCGGTAGAGGAACGACCCTGTGATTGTGTAGCTCCACTGACACACGTTTCGACGAAGCTCCCGAAACAACGGATAGTGACTGCAACGAAAACTTCCTGCCTTGCAAGTCCGGTTCTCCCACTAATGTCACCATCCGACCATGATGCTTAAAACCCAACTCATGGATACTCCAATCCACCAAGCACTTCCCCAACTTGCGCAACCATTGCACGCCAAGGACGACGTCAACGCCCCCCAATTCCAACGAAATAAAATCATCAGTGAACGCTTCTCCTTGCACCGAAAAAGACACAGAGTGGCACACGCCTAATCCATCCACAGTTACCCCAGTACCCAACCGAATCTGCAGCTTAGAGCCACTGATCAGAGGGAGCTTAGAGTGCTCCACCACGCCTGGCGTCACAAAGTTATGCGAAGCGCCGCTGTCAATGAGTATCACCACTGCACAACGTCCAAACTGACCACGAACCTTCATAGTTGTAGGAGTATCATTACCTAAGAACGCGTTCATTGATAACTCCATAATCTGATGAGCAATAGGCAGTTCATCATCAGTCAACTCAATCATATTGTCATCCAAAACCTCCACTTCATAACCGTTAAGCACCGTAATAATCCGCAAATCCTTCATCGGACACTCATTGACATGAGCCTTAGAATACCTCCCTTTACACTTGAAGCACACTCCATTACGCCTCATGTCATCTAACTCCGCATCCGTGTACTTCTGTCGAGGTTTGAAGCTAGAAGCAGTGCCTGTAGGTGAGGTTGTCGTCACTCCTTTCTTAGTCCCGGTAAACGGTACCGTCGACTTATAGTTAGGAGTCGACTCACCACGACGACCACCACTAGTAGTAGCCCCCGCCGCCAAAACTGATTTACAAAAGGCACTGTCTTCCATGCCCATCACAGCCGTGATATGTTGTGTCAACCCCCGTGGCTCCTTCATCTTAATCACCTCCTGAAACTCCGGCTTCAACCCGTTGTAAAAAATATGTTCCAAGTTCTGCTCATCCACTCCCACTACAATACTCTTTAGCTCCTCAAATTCATTGATATAATCCGTCAACGAACCTGTTTGGCGTAGCGCAAAGAGGCGTTTCGCTGGCTCATCCTCCAAACGTTGCCTGAAACGTGACAACAAACGCCGCTTAAACTGACCCCAATCTGTGAACGGAACAGTATCCATCTCCGAGTTAAACCAATTTAGCACCGGACCCTCAAGGCTAACAGCAATCAAATCCAGACGATCACGACCATGATAGTTACCAAAACGAAAATAACGTTCAATGCGTGCAATCCACCCATACGGACCCGATCCAGAGAAGATCGGCATCTCAATCTTCTTCACTAGACTCTCGCGTGTTTCGCACGCTGGATGATGATACTGTGGACCCGATTGAACCCCCGACGAATGAAACGGAGAAGCTGTCTGGAACACCGGCGCTGGTGACGCCGATGACTCTGCTACCTCCTTTCCCGGCGCTCTCGTCGGCATCTGGTTCGAATCGAGACGATTTAACACCGTCATCATCTGATCAAAACGACGATCCAACGAGTCGAGGCGTTTCTCCGTCGTCAACAAACTTCGGTCGATAGCTGTCAACTGCACCTCAGCTCCCGTTACGAACGTCGACACGCGATTCCACTCAGTCTTCATAAAATCCACTTGTTGCGAAAGTTCTGCGATGGTCTCGTTCACCTCCAACATATCTTCCGCCGAGCTGTCCATCTTCACAAACGTCGCCGATCACTGTCACAACGCACCAATTTGATAAGTTTGAACGTGTAATCTCCCTTATCGCAAGATCCCACTCTCCTTTACGTAACTGGTTCGTGTAAAAGGGAAATAAGAAACTCAAAGCTTTAATAACTCTCTCGATATTCGATAACGTGTAATCCCAGGTAGGAATCACAGTACAAGAACGATGATGCTAAAGGTATTACGATCTCATGGCGATCGTTCTCAGAGGACTCATGACGTCACTCTTCAATACATACAAAAAGCATGAAGAAAAAGTAAAACAACTACTCGACTTTATTCTTTATTCCTCGTAGCAAAGCCTCTGTCTCACACCAAGTCTTTGCTCACTAGTCCTTCCCTCTTACTCCACCAGAAGGTTACTTTCTTCTTTCTCCTCTAACTCCCCGTCTTCAACTCCCTTCGACTCTGTCTCAGACAACACCTGCTCCAACTGGTTCACTCCCTTGCGACGTTTACGGAAATAGACCTGCTGGTACGTATCAGAGTGCTACCTCTCAAGAACAACCCTATGCCGAACCGTGACTGAGTGCTACCTCTCAAGAACAACCCTATGGGACCAGCATCCAAATCCGGCAGTTCTTTAATGGTTACTGATCTATTGCAGCCAAGCGGAGGAGATTGGAACAGAGCCGTAGTGCACCAACTGTTTCCACTTGAAGAGTCAAAGATCTTAAGCATAAAAAGTACCAAGCAAAAACAGAAAGACCATGGAGAGTTCGTTAGTGTCCACAGGATGCATTGTCTTCCACCAAACACCACATATCCTTAGAAATATGAAATCCGAGAATGTATGTAGAAGTGCTTTTTTTGTTTAACCGAGGAACATGTTTTGGAACACATAGAGTGCCTTGGAACACGGTTTAGGCCGGTCCATGTGAATTTTTTGTTTAACCGATGAACATGTTTATAACAATGACGGAATTGATCAGAAAAGGAGGCAAAAGGGTTAGAGAGTCGTGTTTGCGCAGTTACTGGACACCAATCATGTGGTGCGTTGACATTATGGATTTACCCTAATTGGATGAGAAACCTTGTGGCTCAAGACATAGATGGATAAGGGTAGACCACACTTTATATACGGCTGCCTTGAGTTGGAGAGTAAATCAAATTAAATAATGCTGCTTTTCACCAATTCTCTGGCTGATTTACATTGAATTTATCTGAAATGCTTACATGTTTTTTGACGAGGAAAATGACGTACACTAACTAAAGAAGAATTAGAATGGGTTAAAGGTCGTAAAAGAGGAAAACTAAAGCCTTGTCTTCATGCTACAACAATCAAAACCCAAATCCTGAGTGAGAGTGAGAAACCAACCTTTTTGTTTCAACAACTCTGTAAACTCAGTCACTGAACAGAATCTTTTAACCTATATAGTTTGGGTTTCTTTTTATACCAAAATATTGAGAACTCATGCTAGGCTTTTCATCAGGTTACGTGAATCATCCTCCATTGTCTACTTTGGGACTGTCTAAGGTTGAAGGTTGAAGCTACAAGAGCTGATGTTCTTCTCTCAGTATCGTTGCTGCTTTCTTGGACTGACTCATTCTTGGATGCAGAAACTCGCTCTCTGAAAATGCAATGCAAGAACATCAACAATGCTGGTTGTTTTGTAATATATCAAAAAAAAGTAGTTGATGCAGAGATTTTTACTTTGGTAAAGAAGCATGCTGTCTCTGATAAAGCATTCATGCCAGGAGAGAGTTGGGTTTGGTTTGGCAAGAAGATAAAGGTTGTCAATTGCTGGCCAGTCCTCATTTGCTTTGTGATTTTCACACAGTCAAGCAAAAGTAAGCTGACACCAAACCAGGGTGAATGCGCCTCAAGTACAAGGATGCTGTTGAAAACAGCCGGAAAGCTAAGATCACGAGTTCCCAAAAGGACAAAGACTACCCCGGATCAAAGCAAATGAGACGAAGAACAGTTAAATGTTCATGACATTTTCACTGTCAAGCTACAACAACGGAATCAAGATGGAACTGGACTCAAAATTCGAATATGACAAAAGAGAGGAAGAGTATATCGACTTTGTATTCATACCAAGACATAACTAGTTGAAGCATATATCAATCACAAACTTGTACAAGCACCAAAATGTCTAGCTTCATGCTAGGTTAGATATGAAAGCATAATCATGTTTTGCTTCTAAGCAACAGTATGTTGGACTAGGCAGAGACAGGAGTGGGGTTATGGAGACTGAAGCCTATACAAGGCTCTAAGTTTAAAAACCTAAGGCTATTTGAATTGCACAATAAAGTGATCTTTAAAAAGAGTGATAAGGTCATAGTTACCGTCCAAGTCAGAGAGCAACTAGCTTGACTTGCGAATTTCTTCATTTAGAGATAAATATACACATCAATATTTCTGTAGAGACAAAAAAAAAAATCAGAACTGGGGTGTGAAATTTCCGTGAAAAATCAATTAAGCAACTCAACAGACTAAAAAAAAAAAAATCAATTAAGCAACTCAAAATGAAGACTCAATTCAAAAAAATCAATTAAGCAACTCAAAATGAAATTAAGCAACTCAATTAATCAATTAAGCAACTTAACAGACTAAAAAAAAACTAAAAAAGAGAAAGGAAGAAAACGGTTATCTTAAGAAGAATAAGAAGAGAGTTCACTGATACAAGAGGCTGATTGGTGAGAAAAAAAAACAAACTGGTTAACTTGAAATTGCAAAAAAAATAGTTATAAATATAAATCAGAGAGAAAAGATTCAGGGGAAGAATACCAATTAGTAGCACAACGTTACCTATATAAACAAAAGACACCACCAGTGAACGATATACAAGTAGCAAGATACCGATCAAAGATACCATCTTCTTCTCATTCTGCATTCCCTCTGTCTCTCTCTCTCTGTTTCACCAATCAGCTTTCATAGTTTCTTGTCATCCAACGATGGAGGAGAAACAAGGAACAAGCCGCGAGGTGAGATTACGTCTCTACAGAGTTGCCAAAGGTGCTTCTTTCTGATGAGAGGAACAAAGACTTCCGAGGTAAGGCTTAGTGTGTAGAGTTGCGTTGTTATTCCATTAGTTCACATTAATCACTCTGATTTGTTTCATACCTTTGTATTAGATAGACACATTGGCAGACTTCTATTAGACTATTAATAGTTTTTTTTAACACTCGTTAATAAGTTTGGGTGCATACTTAGACTTGCTAGTGATATAGTCTTAGTAGATTTTGCACTTGTTGAGAGTTTACATCTTTCTAGTGATCTATTCAGAGACTTGATATTTTTTCTGATATTGGCGTTCAGGGGAACCTCTCATCGATGGGAAAGCTGTTTCTTATGATCATAAGTACCACGTCCAAGAGGAACGGATAAGGAACAAGGCTACAGCAAACTTTGCTAGACGCAGAAACTATGAGAGGATAATAGCGAACGTGGCAAGAGGCTCTCCTCCCCAATGTCCACCTCCTATGGGTGACTCTGCACCCCCTCCACCTCCCATGGAGCAGAATTACGAGGCACCACCACCACCGAACATGGGAGGACAAAGGCCTCAACCAAACTATGTAGAAGCACCAGCGCAGAACAACAGGGGAGGAGCACCAACGCAGAACAACATGGGAAGAGCACCAGCGCAGAACAACAGGGGAGAAGGTCCACCAAATGCAGGATGTTCACGTAATAACAACAACGACCAGGAGCAGAGTGGTGGAACGCAGCAGGCACAGCACCAGAACAACTATCCACCTAAACGAGCTGGCAGCGGGAACCCATACCAGGGTTAAAGTAGTTGGAACCAGTCGTGGGTTTTCTTTTAATATTGCATTCTGGACATGTATAGATAATCTGAGGAAGCGATTGAGAGTACAGTAGCAAGACTTTGTCTTCAGTGTTTTGTCAGTCTTGTATTGTGTCGAGACAATGCCATTCGTTATCCTTTATTAACCCAAAAGACAAAAAAATATTCTCATAATCCCGACTAGTTAAGATAAAAAGACGGATATGATCCCACATGATACTAGATCATCAATATCCAAAATACTTTTGTCATCTAGTAATACTATTCAAAAGACATTCGTAGGCGCCATTAATTCAAGATATATACTAAACATCCAAATACCATTTGAGATATATTTAATGAAAATATTCAAATAAAATGAATACTATGACTTTTGAGTTTCAAATCCTGACCAAACCATATATATATAACTGGTCCAGGTGAAAAAGGAAGACAATTCTGCCGGCTACGAGGCAAGATCTTCGATTCTTCTTCGAGTTCAAAGATTTAATCCCAACCCCAAAAGAATGATATCTTCATGCATACAAAATCATCACACGCTATCTTTAGCCCTATCAATAATTTTCATGGGGTCATATATAATCCATTTTGGTTAACGAATAATGTGTGAAATCTATTTAGAGAGTGGGAGTTGGTACTTTTTTGACCCGTTAACACAACCACAAACCATTTTGAACACTATTTTAGAAAAGAATATCCCGGTTCACGCATACATTCATCTGGTTTACTCTGCTACAAGTGTCAACTTGCTACAAACAGCAACACGTGCATGAACTATATCAAGAACCGGGACGTAATCTCGTTTGTCCCAACACCTTTTTTCCTCGCCAACCACACGCGACTCGAAAGCAAAATAGGACATTTAGGTTTTATCCAATACGATGACGTGTAACACTCAAAGTAAAGACATTGCCACATTCTACCAATCATGGCTTGCCACGTCTTCATGATCTGCTTTTTCCCCGGTGCATACGTCATCGCACACGTCTAACTTGTACGTCTAGCTTTTGATCAAAGTGAGATAGAAAATAAAGTCGTAAGTGGAGACTCTGCACTATATTAACCCCACAAGTGACACTCCTTTCTCTTCACTAAACTCCAACTCCATTATTCAATATACAATCTTCGTGACTCTACAGTTGTCTCTCTCTCTCTCTCTCTCGAATCTTAGAAACTATGGCTTCATCTACTAAGACGGTACGTCATCGTTCTTTCCCTCCTCGTACGTAACGGATCTTTTTAATTATTATTTGGAGTTTATCTTGATGATCCGAGGTTTTTTTTGTAGGTTATGATCCCTATTGCTCACGGTACCGAGCCACTTGAAGCAGTGGCGATGATCACCGTCTTGCGGAGAGGTGGTGCTGACGTGACGGTGGCGTCTGTCGAGGATAAAGTTGGCGTTGATGCTTGTCATAACATCAAGATGGTCGCTGATACTCTCCTCTCCGATATCACCGACTCTATTTTCGACCTTATTGTTCTCCCCGTAAGTTTGCTTCTATAATATCAATTATCACTAGCGATGTTCAATACTCCCTGCAAATAAAGTTGGTTGTACAAAGCTTAATTTCTTTTATGCATGTATAACACTAGTTCACAGAATCTTACCCAAAAAAAAAACTAGTTCATAGAATAACTGTTTTTAATGTTTTTTTTTAAATACTTCAGAGTTGTTTTGCTGATATTAGTATTGATTATATGATTGGTAAAAAGGGAGGGCTTCCCGGAGGCGAGACTCTTAAAAACTGCAAACCATTAGAGAACATGGTGAAGAAACAAGACACAGATGGAAGACTTAACGCAGCTATCTGTTGTGCTCCTGCTTTGGCTCTTGGTACTTGGGGTCTTCTCGAGGGCAAAACAGTAAGTCATAAGCGATCAGTACTAAGCAATGTTACTTCTAGTTTTCAGTTCTTGTTGGATTAATTTGGGGTTTTCTTGCATGCAGGCAACGGGTTACCCGGTTTTCATGGAGAAACTTGCAGCTACTTGTGCAACTGCAAGTGAATCAAGAGTTGAGATAGATGGAAGGATTGTGACAAGTCGAGGACCAGGAACCACCATTGAATTCTCCATCACTCTTATTGAGCAGTTGTTTGGTAAAGACAAAGCTGATGAAGTCTCTAGTGGCTTGGTATGTTTTTGTCTTAATGATTTCTATTAGAAGCAGCATAGTAGTTAAGCTATGGTGTTCAAACTTGCTTTGTCGTCTCCTCTTGGACTTACTTGTTCTGTTATTGAAACCAGCTGGTTCGTCCTAATCCTGGTGAGGAGTTTACCTTTACCGAGCTTAACCAAACGAACTGGTCATTCCAAGATACTCCACAGGTACATATGTTCATATGCGGCCTCTCCACTTGGTCCTTTAACATACTCCAAGACAAGTCTCTGTTTGATGGTTATATGGATTCCTAGGAGCATAGTGTGTTGTAAAGAATCTAAAGATAATGTTTCCATGTTTCAGATTCTCGTTCCCATTGCAGAGGACTCAGAGGAAATTGAAGCTATAGCGCTTGTAGATATCCTCAGGAGAGCAAAAGCAAACGTCGTGATAGCTGCAGTTGGTAACAGTTTGGAAGTTGTAGGATCTCGCAAAGCTAAGTTAGTAGCAGATGTGCTTCTTGATGAAGTTGCAGAGAAGTCGTTTGATCTGATTGTGTTGCCTGTGAGTGCTTATTTTCAAAGAGATTCATTGTAAAAAATAACAAAAGCGAAAAAAAAATATAATCTCTTTGATGTAACACATTCAGGGAGGTCTTAACGGTGCACCAAGATTGGCAAGTTGCGAGAAATTGGTGAATATGTTAAAGAAACAAGCTGAAGCAAACAAACCTTATGGAGGAATATGCGCATCGCCTGTTTACGTCTTTGAGCCTCATGGTTTACTCAAGGTGCATTATTTGTATTGTGAAAACGTTAAGTATCAATATTCTTGTTATATCTTAAACTGAGTTATAATATGAGATATGTTTTGTATAGGGTAAGAAGGCAACTACACACCCATGTGTGAGCAACAAACTTTCGGACCAGAGCCACGTTGAGCACAGAGTTGTTGTGGATGGAAATGTGATAACGAGCAGAGCTCCAGGGACTGCAATGGAGTTTTCACTTGCGATTGTTGAGAAGTTTTACGGGCGAGAGAAAGCGGTTCAGCTCGCCAAGGCAACACTTGTGTAAATTCAAAAGTATGAAATGTGGAGAGGCTGCAAGGGACGTGATAAAAGGGGTTTTATGTATCTTTCTGTTGATGATGATGAGTGACTTTGTAATGTGAGCATTTGGCTGAATGGAGTGTGAATTTTATGTCTTTAATAAATGAATAAACAAAGGTTATTCTACTGAGTTTATGTAAATTAGACAGTTAGTATATGGTCGAATCATTAACTTCTGGCCCAGTTAGAAGGTTGGTTCACACGAGGAAGATATTTTATTTTACCTCTAAATAGTAAATAATTGTAAACTACAGATTATTTTCATAAAGACAAATTTCCCTTAACTCTAAAATACGTAAATATAAATCAAATTCTAGTGAAAATACTGCAAACATGAACATTTGACCAAAAACACTTCTCCAAAAATCAGCAGTTCCATAGTGTATAAACCCATGTTCAAAATTTCGCTAGACGCTATGCGTGCGGTCGATTTGGGCCTAGCGCCGAATCAAATAATCGAAGACTAATCGACGATTAATCGGAGATTAGTTTTTTATTATTTTATTTACATATATGTACATATATTAAATAATTACAACATAAACGTAGATCTTTGTTGGTCCAGTGGTATACCCATATGTATTCAAAGTTCCCAACGTGGGTTTGAAGCACATCTTCTGTTTTTTTCGCTTTAAATCATTATTTTTTGTTTAGTAAGTTGAAAATTACCAATTTACCCTCGTCTTTTACTTTCTTAACCTGCGAATTTCAGATTTAATTTTCAGCGTTAATATCATTTTTTATTGATTATCATTGTTTTTCTTTGTTATTCACATAGCTTTCAATCATTTATAATAGATCTATCACTAGACATTCGATTTTGAACACTGAAAATTCAAAAAAGTGGAGCTCCGAGTTTTGGCCGAATATACCAAAATCGCCGCGGCTACTCACCGGATAGCGTCTTTCCGCTGTGTACTCGGCCGTCTCAGCTGCATTTTTGAACACGGATATAAACATATAAAAGAAGGGTTTTTAGTAATTAAACCCATCAACTAAAGATGAATCGTAAAAAAAAACCCTCAACTAAAAATCCTGTGAAATAAACCCTCAACTTTAGTTCCGTTAACATATGTTACCCTCCGTTTAAAAAACCGTGACAGAGGGTGACATATGTTAAAGGTTTATAAGTTGAGGGTTTATTTCACTGAATTTTTAGTTGAGGGTTTTTTTCACGATTCATCTTTAGTTGAGAGGTTTTATCATTAAAAGTCATTAAATGTTATTAAATTATTTATTATCATTTATACATTGTTTTAAGATTTATAAGCCTTTAAAACTAATTTATAAATTTTAATACATTAGTATATTTGTATATTATTTTATACATCTTAAATTAATAATTTTTAACACTACTTACAACTTATTATAACTTTGAAATATTAAATTATTTGATATTTGGAAATAGTGATATAAAAAAATTTGTGTGTTTATATCGTCATTGTCAAATATGAAATAATTGAAAGTTTCTAAGTTATATTAAGTCTTAAGTAGTGTCGAGATAATTCATCCATGAAGTCAATCTTTTTATTTTGAGTATGACGCACTTTTTCCTATTTTCATGATTTCTGTCATCCGGCTCATACTTCTCTCCCCTCCAAAATAATGCATGATTATTCTCATTGATTTCTGAATAACTACATTATATTTTTATTTTCTTGATCAATAATATATTTGAAACATAAAGTAATACAATAAATCAAGAACAATATAGGAAAATAGGAAAATATGAGCTTGATGACGAAAATCATGAAAATAAGAAAAAATACGTCATACTCCAAATAGAAAGATTGACTTCATGGATGAATTATCTTTAACACTACGTAAGACTTAATATAACTTAAAAACTTTCAATTATTTGATATTTGAAAATGACGATATAAACA